>NC_091625.1:40300878-40603908 GCF_027580195.1 Bos mutus
CTCTGCACAGCAAAGTGACTCAGTTGTACATATACAGTCCTTTCATCTTCTTTTCCTTTATGGCTTGTCATAGAATATTGAATATAGTTCCTGGTGCTATGCAGTGTGACCTTGTTGTTTATCCATCCTATATGTAATTGTTTGACTCTGTAAAACTCAAATTCCCATTCCATCCCTCTCCTACCCTCAACCCCCCTTGGCAACCACAATTCTGTCCTCTATAACTGCGAGTCTGTTTTTGTCTCATAGATATGTTAATTTGTATCATAGTTTTAGACTTCACATATTTGTCTCTCTCTGACTTATTTCACTTAGTGCAATAATCTCTAGGTCCATCCATGTTGCTGCAAATGGCATGATTTCATTCTTTTGATGACTGAGTAATATTCCTTTGTATATTTATACCACATCTTCTTTATCTGTGCATCTGTTGATGGACATTTAGGTTGTTTCCATGTCTTGGCTGTTGTAAATAGCACTGCTATGAACATAGGAATGCATGTATCTTTTCGAATTAGAGTTTTCTCTGGATGTATAGCCAGGAATGGGATTGCTGGATCATATGGCATCTCTATTTTTAGTTTTTTGAGGGACCTCTGTACTGAACTTCCTGATGTTCAAGCTGGTTTTAGAAAAGGCAGAGGAACCAGAGATCAAATTGCCAACATCCACTGGATCATGGAAAAAGAGAGTTCCAGAAAAGCATCTATTTCTGCTTTCTTGACTATGCCAAAGCCTTTGACTGTGTGGATCACAATAAACTGTGGAAAATTCTGAAAGAGATGGGAATACCAGACCACCTGATCTGCCTCTTGAGAAATTTGTATGCAGGTCAGGAAGCAACAGTTAGAACTGGACATGGAACAACAGACTGGTTCCAAATAGGAAAAGGAGTTCGTCAAGGCTGTATATTGTCACCCTGTTTATTTAACTTATATGCAGAGTACATCATGAGAAACGCTGGACTGGAAGAAACACAAGCTGGAATCAAGATTGGCGGGAGGAATATCAATAACCTCAGATATGCAGATGACACCACCCTTATGGCAGAAAGTGAAGAGGAACTCAAAAGCCTCTTGATGAAAGTGAAAGTGGAGAGTGAAAAAGTTGGCTTAAAGCTCAACATTCAGAAAATGAAGATCATGGCATCCGATCCCATCACTTCATGGGAAATAGATGGGGAAACAGTGGAAACAGTGTCAGACTTTATTTTTCTGGGCTCCAAAATCACTACAGATGTTGACTGCAGCCATGAAATTAAAAGACACTTACTCCTTGGAAGGAAAGTTATGACCAACCTAGATAACATATTCAAAAGCAGAGACATTACTTTGCCATCAAAGGTTCGTCTAGTCAAGGCTATGTTTTTTCCTGTGGTCATGTATGGGTGTGAGAGTTGGACTGTGAAGAAGGCTTAGTGCCGAAGAATTGATGCTTTTGAACTGTGGTGTTGGAGAAGACTCTTGAGAATCCCTTGGACTGCAAGGAGATCCAACCAGTCCATTCTGAAGCAGATCAGCCCTGGGATTTCTTTGGAAGGAATGATGCTAAAGCTGAAACTCCAGTACTTTGGCCACTTCATGCGAAGAGTTGACTCATTGGAAAAGACTCTGATGCTGGGAGGAATTGGGGGCAGGAGGAGAAAGGGACAACAGAGGACGAGATGGCTGGATGGCATCACTGACTCAATGGACGTGAGTCTCAGTGAACTTCAGGAGCTGGTGATGGACAGGGAGGCCTGGCGTGCTGCAATTCATGGGGTCGCAAAGAGTCAGACACGACTGAGCGACTGATCTGATCTGTACTGTTCTCCTTAGTGGCTGCACCAATTTATGTTTCCACCAACAATCTAAGAGGGTTGCCTTTTCTTCACATCTTCTCCAGTATTTGTTGTTAGTAGACTTTTCAATGATGGCCAGTCTGACTGTTATGAGGTGGCACCTCACTGTAGATTTGATTTGCATTTCAGAATAGTATTCTTGTATTTACCACCTTGTTGTTCCTCTTTAAACTAACAGAAAGTATGCTGATTAGAATCTTTCATTTATCACACACATTGGAGAATGTAGTAATGGTAAGAAATTCTGAGTCCTTGGAATAAAATAGATTTATTACTAATCAAGTCAAGAAGATCCAGTTTAATAATCACTTTAATTTAGAAACATATATTTTAACACTTAAAAAATTCTTGGCCTTCATAGCTATGAGACAAATGGTGATTTTATTTAAAATTTTTTATCTCTCTCAGAAAAATTAATGAAGCTATTAATAGCTATTAAAATAGATGAAACTCATTTCAGCACTTTGGGGGGCACATTATAGTATAACTATCACACATCATAGATATTAAAATATTTTTATTAACTTAAAAAGTTTGCTCTCTATGTTTTCAAAAGTTTTGAGATGATAGCTGCTAAAGCTGGGTGATGAGTACATAGAGATTTGTTGTACTCTTCTGTCTACTTTTGGTGTGTTTGATATTTTCCATAATAAAAAGGACAAACTTTATATAGAAGACAGTTGAAAGAGAATTTTGGTATAGTGTCATAGGTTAAATAATTCCTACTCCTTCTCAAACTTGTTTATGTCCTTGTCCCTGGGGCCTGTGTTTGTTACCCTACCTGGCAAAAGGGACTTTGCAGGTATGATTAAGTTGAAGATCCTGAGATGGGAAGATGGTTGTGGATTATCTGTGTGGACCCAGAGTAATCCCAAGGGTCCTTCTAAGAGGGAGGCAGAAGGGTCGGAGTCAGACAGAGAGGGTCATATCATGAAGGAAGCAGAGGAAAAGGAGGTGATGAGATACAGAGCAGTAAGGCAAGGAATGAGGAAATCCTCTAGAAGCTGGACAAAGCAAGAAATGGATTTTCCCCTAGAGGCTCTGGGAGAAAACAGCTCAGTGACTGTGGACTTTTGGGTTCTAGAACTGTTAAGAGAATACATTTATGTTGCTTTAAGCCACTAAGTTTATGATGATTTTTTACAGCTCCAATAGGAAACAAATACACATAGGAAGTAAACATACTAAGGCCCTTCTGCTTAAAAATAAGCAGATATTAACTGAATGTGCAAATAATGTAGTTAGTTCAGATTTTACCTCCTCATTCTGTTTATTCTTAAACATAATGGTAAACATAAGCTTTCTTATCTTTTTCAATTTCTGAATTCTTAATTTAGAATTAACATAACGGAAGGAAACATTCTTCTTAAGCCTTTTAAACCTGCATGGATAAAAGCTGGCCTTGCCCTTCAGCAGGCTCCTGGGTACCGTGACTTCCACTATTTACTGGTATGACTTTGTATAAAACTCCACCAGCAAGCGTATTTTTGAGTGAGTCATTCCTAGTCCTAAAATGTGTTGCGGGGTGGCTGTTCTTACAGAGAGATGATTGCTGCAGGCCCACGCCATCCCAGCTCTCGCTACGATGATTAAGAGTTGATTAAGAGTTGACCTTGTTGCTGCGTATTAAGAATCCTGGCAGGAAATTGAACTAGAAATTTGGAACAAGAGGCCAAGTGCTACATTTTTAACTTTTGTAAGAAGGTCAAAATACTATGTTGTCTTTAATACTAGACAATATAGACTTCGTTTTATAATTTCTTTACTATAAACCAATATTTCCATTATTAAATTTATGTACTTCATCAAAAATAATTTAAAATACAGAGAAAATAAAATTAAATATGCCCCTAGCTTAACAGAACCACTCAGCGTTTGGTGTATTTTTCTTTAGCTGCCTTTGAAAATCTAAAGAGCTTGGTTGCAGTGTGAAAGTGAAAGTGCTAGTCGCTCAGTCATGTCCAACTCTTTGCAACCTATGGACTGTAGCCCTCTGGACTCTTCTGTCCAAGAATTCTCTAGGCAAGAATATTTGAGTGGGTTGCCATTACCTTCTCTAGGGCATCTTCCCGACCCAGGGATCGAACCCAGGTCTCCCTCATCGCAGGCAGGTTCTTTATCGGCGGAGGCACCAGGGAAGCCCTGGTTGCAGTGTGTCTTTATGTAAATACTATTTCATGGACACCTTGTTGCTATGGACATCTGCTGTTCATAAAGATTACAAATAAAGAACCTTCAGAAACAGGTGTGTTTCTCAGGCTTCCCAGCTGGCCTCTTGGCTTCCCTCTGCCTCTGGGACTCCAGAATTTTCCCAGAAGTGTGTGATTTATCTATGCTGTTTGCAGCTGCTGGAGGGTACTCTAGGATGCTGGCAAGTGAGGGGGAAACCTGCTATCCTAGGGCCTTAGACAGTTGGAAATTAACTTGATTAACGTGTCAAGAGATCAAAGTGAAAAGAATTTAATGCCCCTTTCGTTTAAAAGTTGGAAATAGTCTCTTTTTCCTTTTTAACTACTTATTTGATCAGCTGAGCCATTACCCTCTGCTGTGATGTGCTGACAGCATCTAATAACATCACTATCCCAGCCACCAGAATGGTTTGGAGCCCCATCCGCAGCCCTCCCATTGCCACCAGACATGTCTCCATCATTTAGCTTTCAGCTAATTAAGCCACTTAACTAGATCATTTTCAAGGCTTCTGGGCCAGTCGTCATAGCAGTGCCTAAGAAAGAAGGTATTTCTCATCATGAAGAGGAAGCAAATGCATTCCTTATCCCTCCTTTAACATGTATGTTTTAAATACCTTTTAAACACAGGGCTTATCTCAGACCTTGAGATATGGTGGTGACAAGATGGACAGCGTCCCTTGGAGCTAAGAGTCTAGAAAGGAGAGGCAATTTAGAGAAATAATTGCCAGAAAGGGTGAAGAATACCAGGGTGGGGGGTGCTCGGGGCAATTGGAGAACATCCTGTGGAGACCTAACCCTGTCCGAAGGGGAGGAATGTGTAAGCTAGGACCTGAAGTATTACTCACAAGTTGGGAAGAAGGTGGGGAGGGCAGGGGAAAAAGATTGGGGTTGAAGGTAACAGAACATACAAAGCCTTGGAGGCGGATGAGAACAGCATATTCAAGTACTCTAAGGCATTTGGCTTGTCTGAGGAGAGGTCTGAGGGGAGAAGACGTCAGGGATTAGATGATGAAGGTTTTGGCTGGTCACGTGAAGTAGTCTGACTTTAGTGGCAGTGAGGGAGCTACTGAGGGTTTAAGCAGAGGAGCTGACAAGAATAGCTCACTTCTTTGTTCTTTATATGCCTTCCTCTAATGCCATTGGAACCCTGTGGTCAACTTTTAGAACATAAAATTCCACCGGTTTTCAAAGCAGTTCTGCCTTAGTCAAAACCAGAAAGCACAGGGCAGCCTCTGGATACAGTGAACCCTGCTCAAGTTATTTAAGCAAGGGATTCCCTGAGGAATAAACTAGACAAGCTAATTCTCAGCCAACACAACATTTCTCTAAGCCCCATCACAGATGGGATCTTGGCTGACCAGCTGCTCAGAACAGAGTAGCAAGGCTAAAAGAAAACTCAGAACTTATCTCAGTCCAAACTCCTCATTTTGTAGAGGAACAACCTGAGACCCAGAGGGGTGAAAGGCTTCATCTGAGGTCTCATGGCCATGCAAAGAAAGATTCAGGGCTGAGGCCTACATCTGACTCCCAGAGTGCCAGCCCCTAGTGAACAGAAATTATACCCTCTTGTAGTACAAAAGCCTTCAATATATATTAGAACTACCGTTTGAAGATTTTAGATGGGTCTCCGTATCTAGGGCTTCTGAACTCTCTTACATCCTTGGCACCAAAGATGGCTAGAATGATGATTCTAAAGGATAGGATATAGTTTAGGGTGGGGTTGCTGTGTGGCAAGGCTATCTGCAAAGAGGGCTATCTGAAACTCTGGCCCACCCAGCCCTATGTGGAAGTGGGGAGAATGGGTCAGAGGTATGGGGAGGTGATCAAGTGAAGTCTGGATGATGATGCAGAGGAGGGTGGCCCATCTCCACCCTTGTTCTAATGACTAGTGTCTAATGTGTCTAGCAGAACTGTTGAAATCCTCTTTGTACTTTTCCATGGCTCTGTTTCCAGCACTTCCCACAATGTGGAGGTGTTGGACCTGAACATTAAACTATGATTAAAATAATCAATAAGAACCTCAAATAAGAAGACTGAAAGAGAGACAGTGAGTCTAGATAGGTCCTCAGCAGAGTGCAGGATGATGGACACTGACTCGAAAGGTCCATGTTCAAAGACAAAAGTGCAAAGTGGGAAGCTGTGGGGAAAGGAGAGGAAGGAAGGAACAAAGAGGAGGGTCTAACAGACCTCTTAAGAGCTGACAGACCCAGGAATAGCTAACCATGGTGCTTCCATCCTGCCCTAAGAATAGAGAGCAGTAACTGCAGAGCAGAATGGCCCTTAAGGGGAGAGAGAGAAAAAACTAGTTAGTAGAGCATCATAGCTCTCTGGGGCATTTTGTTGTTGTTCAGTCGCCCAGTCACGTCTGACTCTTTGCGACCCCACAGACTCCAGCATGCCAGGCCTCCCTGTCCCTCACCATCTCCTGCAGCTTGCTCAAGTTCATGTCCATTGCTTTGGTGATGCCATTTTAGTGTGTGGCAAACAGCCCTCTACACGCCTGAGTGCAGCACCAGATCAAGGCAGATCACAAGAGATGATATTCGTAATGATGCCATTAGGTTAACGACAGATTAGGCTAGGGTCAGCAAACTTCTGTGAAGCGCCAGAAGCTATTTTACTCTGTGTGGGCTATACACTAGCAACTCTATCTTCGTAGTGCAAAAGCAACCACAGATAATATATAAATGAATAAATTGCCTGTGTTCCAATAAAACTTTATTTACAAAAATTAATGTGTTCTATTTACTAAAGCAAGAAGATAAACTGTATATTTTTCTAGGAACTATTTGGTTACTAGAAAGGTAGCCTACTTAAGTTAGGTAAGGTCAGTTTTTAAAAAAAGAATTCAATAGGTGTCTAGCCTTGTAGACATCCAAAATGGAGAACAAAATTCAGCCAGACCAACAAGGACCAGATGCAAGGAGTCAGGAGATAAACTGCTTCTTCTATTTCTAGTGTAGCTATATGTCAGCTCCATTCACTGCTTCTCTGTCTCTCAACTGATGGTCTCTGCTTAATACCAGTGCAAACATTTTGTTAAATGTGGTTAAAACACAGAAGTTCTGACTTTAAACTTTCAGTTCAAGGGTCCACCATCTTCTGAGTCTTTCAGTGTCCCTATCCCAAATTTTTGGCAGAAAGTGTCTAGTTGGCTCAGCATGGTTAAGGTTTCCATCCTTGTCTGATGAGCTGTGGCCTGTGGGGACAAGTTCATGTGGTAAAAGTAAGGAGGCCAGAACAGGAAGCAGGCGTGTGCATTTAGGGCAGATGGAGGTGGGGTGAGGACACAATGATTAGCATCACTACTGCTTCCGTTTTGCTTTATGGAAAATTTCAAATGCTCACCCTTCTGTGACACTGGGCAATTAATATAGAGACAAAACCACTATGGAGAACAATAGATACTGCTTAGTCAAATGTAGCAATTGTTTGGCTCAGAAATCCTGGGTCAACTGATCTAGTAATTCTACTCCTGACTATACATAGTTCAAAGAAGTTCCCAAACTGGTCAATAAGGTGTGCCATTCCTGGGAGACTGGAATGTGGTGGAAGAGTACTGTGAAATTCAGCACTGAGTAGCATAATCTGTAGAGTCTACACAAGGGAAGCTCAAAGGCATGGCACTCAGAGAATAAGGTAAGAACACAAGGAGATCTCACACGGCACAGCACCACTAATGTAAGTTTAAAATACATGTACAGGAAACAGGGAAAGCATACATTCTGCAGGAAAAATTTCCAAACAAAATGATGTTCATTAAACATACATTAGGAACTTCTGACTATGATGGACTAGCTTGTAAGAAACCAACCCTTCCATCAAGAACAACTGCAAATGTTGAATAAAATACATATTTGAAAGTGACTTTGTTTAGAAAAAGGATCTTTGAAGACATGAAATTAAGGATTTCAGTAGATGAGATCATCCCAGATTATCTGGGTGAGCCCTAAATCCAACAAAAAAGTCCTTGTAAGAGGCAAAAGTGGAGAGGACACAGAAGAGAAGAACTGGTACAGATGGAGGTTGAGACTGGAGTTATGCAGCTATAGGCTAAGGAATGTCTGGAGACACCAGGGCTGCAAGAGGCAAGAAAGGATTCTCCCCAGAGCCTTCAAAGGGAGTGGCCCTGCCAAAACCTTGGTTTCAGACTTTTGGCCTCCGGAGCTGTGAGAAAATATGTTTCTGTTGTTTCTAAAACCACCCAGTTGGTAGTGGTTAGTTACGGCAGCCACAGGAAACTAATACAGCACTGTTACCATGTCCCAAACAATGCAAAGGCTGTTAATTTTCCCCATCAAACAGTTTTGTCTTAATTCATAAATTTCTACTCATACAATGAAATATTGTGTCCTACATTTTACTTCTACATATATTTCAAGGTCAACAAGACATTGTGGTTATTGTTTTGTTGATATCTGATATTTTAATTTAAAAAAGTACCTGACTTGCTAGATGTAACACAGCATCTTGCTATTTTATTCACATTTCTTGGGTAATATATTTAAGCAGTTCATCTTCCTTTTTGATTTTTGTTGAATTTCCTATTAGCTTTGCTTGATTGTAAAAATTCTTCAAATGTAAGGGAGTAACCCTCCTTTGTTATATGTATATATTTTCTTTTTTTAATAATTTCTCTACTATGTTCTTTTTCTTTTAGTTTTGTTTGTGGCCAATATGGCACATACTTTTAATTTCTTATGTACTTTTGTGACTTAGTTCATTACTTTCAGCTCAAAAGTTCTCCCTACTCCAGAGATGTCCAAGATAGGTACTCGTATTTTCTTCTAATTTTTTAATAGAATAAAATTTAAACTTTAACTCACTAATCTATATTAAACTAAATTATAGAAGGTAGAAAACTTTTTTGATTCTTTAGGCTAAAACTTCACCAAAAGTCTTTAATGGGCTTCCCTGATAGCTCAGTTGGTTGGTAAAGAATCTGCCTGCAAGGCAGGCGACCTAGGTTTGATCCCTGGGTTGCGGCATGATTTAGTGGCTGAAGGTGGTATTTCACACATAAACAAAACACAGAAGAAATCCTGGACTGAATTATAGGGCCCAGAGAGTTTGGCTCTGGTATTTACAGCTGATGACAGCTTGTCTACCAGTCCACTAAGTGCTTAGCCAAAGATTGTCCTCCACAACAATGGAGCCGGAAGATGCCACCAGACTGCTTCCTGGGTACTTTATCCTGTCTTGTGAGCTCTAGTAAAAAGGAAAAAGGCAGTCCAACTCTGAGCTTTGGGAGAATAAACAAGAGTCCAGGGTCAAAACTGCCTTCTTCCACCACACTGTGGGGCCAGGCTCCTGGAGTGGAGGGACCATCCACTCTGAGACCGGGCTTTGCAATCCAGAAGAGAGAGCGTCAGGCTTTGCAAAGACCTCCATCAGTACCCTCCTTGCTGAAAATCCAGCCTGAATCCCCAGTCCTAACCACACTCAGAGCTCTAATCTAACTAGAGTTGGCCTGGAGTCCTGGTCCAGCTGCTTTCCTAGGATGTAAGAAGGAGACATCTCTGAGGACAGAGGGAGGGGCAGAGAGAGGCTAACAGAATGCCGAACACGTCCCGTGACAAGGAAGGAAAACAGGAAACCTGGGTAAATTGAGTTCAGATGTCTTCTCCATTTACAAGCTGTGCAATCTTGGGTAAACGGCCCCTTTTCTCTGAACTGAATCCAAAGACAATATCACTGTCTGAAACCCGAACAACTTGTGCAACATGGTCTCTAAGGTCCCTACCAGGCCTGATTGGCACAGATGCTACAGCCAAAACTCCCAGAAGGGCCAGTTGGCTCCCTTGACAACTGGAGAGGAAGGAAATCACAGATAGCCACAGGCTCCAGGAGTTAAGGGCAATCTGCAAAGCCCAGGCAGATTAGTTTTCATGTGCACACTGCATGATGTAGAAAGTTCTGTTGGTACGGTACCAGCCTGTCCAATGACACCTGTCCCACACCGATTAAATTTCTCAGCAACAAAAGATAATGTTATCAGCTTTCAGCTGTTTCAGTAATAAAGTGGATGTGCATTCATAATGGTGGAAATGTAACTTATCAGTAAGTTATGAAACATGACTATATAACTGTCTTTACCTTCTGCTATCATTTTTACAAGCATCTTTGTGTTTTTACAAAACACAAATTGGCAAAATACAAATTTAACACACTTTCAGTGCAGGAAAGAATACTATTTCATGTTTATTTACTGTGTGCTCCTATTAATAATAATCATAAAAATATCTAGAAGCAATTATTCTTTTAATACAAAGTTCACTGGAATATTACAGTAATACCCCACTACCAGGCACTGTAGTCCTTCTTGAATTTGGTTTCACTAAGTCTTAACCCAGCACACACAGAAAGGCTTCCAGGACATGGCTCTCACTTGCATACTCAAGTGGCCATAAACCCTTTTCCCCCAACGCAACATGCCCAGACTGATAAGTAACTGTACTCAGAGGATTCTCTCAGTGACTGAAGGTCCTTCTGCCCACTTCCTTCTACCTACATGTATGTATGTATTCAAATGTGTTCAGCCAGTCAATATTCTGGGAATGTTGGCTCTACACCTCTGGAGTTGATCCGAACAATGCATTTCTTATAGCTGCATTTCTCTAGAAAATAAGCCAGTTCTGCAGAGCATCCTGGATCACAAACCACTGCTGGGTGTGTAGTGTATCCTTCTAATGAGTGAACCCTGCTAAATCACAGAAAATGGAGACTCCCAAGTATGTGTCTGTGTGTGTGCAGTTTGATTTTTTGTTTGTTTTATGTACCAAAAAAATTGGTTTCAGGAAAGCAGAGATGAGATAACCAGCATCAATGTTGCTCTGTTCAGGTACTCCTACATATAATGATTCTATTTGAAAATTAAAGATCAATATTTTTTGGCAAATACATAGATTTAAACGTTCATTGGAAAAAAAGGACATAATACTGATTTGAATTGCTGTTTTGGAGAAAAATCTCAACTATGTATCAAAACGTTATATAAATAACATATGTTGTATTCAAATTACTTTCAAAGCAGTAACTAAAGATATTGAAATGGCACCTTTTGAGATTTGTAGGTTACTGAAAACAGATAACATATGAAAACTATTTTGTGGGTGCAATAGAAGGAAACTTGAAAAGCAGAATGCACTTAAAGCTGTAAAATTTAGACTAGGTGAATTCAGTATTCATGAAGTCTGCTTTCATAAACAGTAATAAAAATAACAGTTAAGGCATATATGGTGCTACCATGTACCAGGTACTATTGAACTTTTTATATGAACCCATTTAACCCTTACAACAACCCTGGAAGGTAATTACTATTGTGTTTCCCCACTGAATAAATACAAATTTTCCCAAGGTCTGACAGCTGGTTAAAAAGCCAGACAACTACATCATGGAAAATGCTGTTTTCCTCACTCTCTCTCTCCATCTTCTTTTCTCTCTACTCTTACTTTGCAGGAGCATTGATCCAATTGGTTCATCTAGTTAAGTGGCCAAGTGCAGACTTCCTTCTTTCTGGCTGGAGTAGAAGGGACAGTACTGCTCCTTGTCTGGAGGACTGGCCAGTTCCTTCTGGATATCCTCTGAGGCAACCAGATTCAGGCTAATTGGCCGCTGGGTTGGCCTCCCCACCCCCAGCCTTCTCTCTCTCTCTCTCTCTTTCTGATTCTCTTCTCATATCTGAAAGTTTGGTGTTGGTTTCGTTTTGTTTTGTAACTAGTAATGGCAAGGTCTGAGACCTGGATTTGTGTATTGAGGGCTTAAATTGGGCAAAGAAATCAAGCTTCGAACTGAGGCAGTTTACACTTGGTTTAAGAGAAAAAGACAATCTATGCGACCCAACCCAGTTTCTAAGGATGCTCTGCATTTAGATTATGTGCCAAAACCATAGCTCAGTCACAGCTAACTTCTTTCATCCTTCCTTCTCTTCAACAGCTAATGATTTTGATTGGCTATTGTCCCTCACTATTTCTCTAGGGCTTCCCTGGTGGCTCAGATGGTAAAGAATCCACCTGCAATTCAGGAGACCCAGCTACACAGTAAGTTTGTGGTAGAATTCAGATATTTCTGGATTCTCTGATCACCATCAATTAGCACTCTGTTGCTCAGTTTTTCCCACAAAAATCTCAACAACACAACCAAAACAGGGGTTTGGGATTGTTAGCCTGTTTATGGAGAAGGGTTTGTGCTAAACCTTCACAGTTCTCCGCTCCTGTGTGACCAGGGGCAGAGTCTGACTGAGGTTAGAAAATCAGGCTGCGGTCTGGAACTGCATTTCCTTCATGTTCACTTCGAGTCTTGACTTTTTTACACTGTGTTCTACCAAATGAACTCAACAACCCCATAAAGTAAAGTTTTATTAAAAGAAAATAAAATTTTGTCTAGTCTTAAATAATTGAAAATTTGGGTCTGAATCTTATAAATCTCTTCTGTCTGCAACTTGATGTTCAGTTTGGAATGGCACAGACCACGTAGTTGCTCTTGAAATCTTGAATTTTTTGAATTCATCCATTTCTGATTTACTTTTCTTTCTGAGTATTCAGGATTATTATCTTTCCCCATGCCGTTATAGTTAGGTTGGCTAGGTGATTAGCTATGCACAATGGGCTGTGAATGGAAGTGTCATTTATGGGCCAAAGCATTTCATTGCTGGTTGAGTCCCTCCAGTCCTCCCTTGCCCTAGTGATTATAGAGATGGCCTCATGTTGTAGAGAGAGAGCCAGAGGATGGATGGCTACTTTGCTGCTTATACAACAGTTGTCTTGGGAAGTTGCCCAGGCAGTGCAGTTAACCTTATGTAAGTGAGAAATCTTTGCTTTGTTTAAGTCACTGTGATTTTGGCGATTGTTGTTACTGTAGCATAACTTATCCTGATTCATGAATCATGCCATGTTGGAACTTCACATTTTATTTTCATATAGTATTATTTTTAATTAGATTCTATTTTACTATGGTTCTTTCTCTGACACATATTTATTACAGCTTTATTGAGGTATAATTGATGTATGGGGTTGCAAAGAGTTGGACACGACTGGGTGACTAATTCTGATGTGTAATAAAATGTACATATTTAAAGTATACAGATTCATGAGTTTTGACATATATATATACCAAACCCATGAAATCATCATCACAATTAAGATAATGAACCTATCACCCCAAATGTTTCCTTGTGCCCCTTTGAGATCTCTGCCTCTCTCGCTTTCCCCTCCCTACTCCCCTAATCCAACCATTGGCCTGCTTTCTGTTACTATACATTAATAAAAATGGAATCTTACAATATGTGTTCTTTTATTGCCTGGTGTCTTTCACCCAACATAATTATTTGGCAATTTATCCATGTTGTTGTGAATATTAATGGTTCATTCTTTTTCATTTCTAAGTAGCATTCTATTGTATAGATGTACCACAATTTGTTTATTTTTATTCACTTACCTGTAATGGACATTTGAGTTGTTTTCAGTTTTTGGGTATTGCAAGTAAAATTGTTATAAACGTTTATGTGCAAGGCTTTATATGGACATATGCTTTAATTTCTCTTGGATTAATCCTCAGGAGTGGAATAACTGGGTCATGTAGAAGGAGTATGTTTACCTTTTAAAGAAACCACCAAACTTTTCCCCAGAGTGTTTGTACTATTTTACACTCCTGCCATCAATACAAGAACATTCCAATGGTTCTGCATCCTTGCAATACTTGATATGCTCTGACCTTTAATTTTGATTAAATGATTACACTATTCCAAGTTCACAGCTTTGTTCCCAATGCCATCAACTTAGGTTCTTGATACTTCTTGCAGTAGTCACTTACCTGGCACTCCTCCTTCAGATAAATTGAGAGTGTCAGATGGGAACTTTGTGAACTTCCTCCCACCATCTATAAACTTAGCTCTATCAGTTCCACTTATTCCCACCTTGACTCCTGTCAGAGCAGAGGAGTCATGTCTCCACCTCCTCCCATCTAAATCCCTCTCTCTCTCTCACACTACATTTTGGACCCCATTCTCCTGTGAAGACTTATTCTGGGAGCTTTCTCTGCTAGCTTCCATCTTTCCAGTTACAGGATATCAGTCTTATATTCAGTTCTTGCCCATCTTTAAAAAACAAAACAAAGATTATCTCGTGACCTTATCTTCCCTCAAGCTACCACCCTATTTTTCACCTTTGATTTAAAGTTAAATATACTGAAAAAAATTAGAAAATTCCCATTGCCTCCACAACTTACTGCAGTCTAGCTTTTAACCCGCTTTCTGTTTAAGTTGCTCTCACTTAGATCACCAATGACCACCATGTTCCTAAATCTAGCACATTCCAAACTTTCTCTTACTTGAACTGTGGGCAGCCTTTCCATAGCTGATCACTTCCTTTTTTTTTTTTTTTTTCTGGTTATGCCCCTTCTCTGGCTTGTGTGATCTTAGTTCCCCAGCCAGGGATTGAACCCCAGGCACTGCATAGTACAAGGACAGGGTCCTAACTTCTGGACTGCCGGGGAGTTCCCAGTCACTTCCTTCTTAAAACATTTTTCCTCTTGGTTTTCCCAGGGTATCCCCTCAATTCTCCTCCTTAGTCTTCTTGTCTCCTTTGCTTTCCTTCACTGTACCCCCATATGTTATTGTGTCAAGACTGTAACTTTGGCCTTTTCTCAATCCCTCCCATGGCTTTATTCTGATGTCTGACTAGCTTAGTTGGTAAAGAATCTGCCTGCAATGCAGGAGACTTGGTTTGATTCCTGGGTCAGCAAGATCTGCTGAAGAAGGGAATGGCTACCCACTCCAGTATTCTTGGGCTTCCCTGGTGACTTAGTTGGTAAAGAATCTGCCTGCAATGCAGGAGACCTGGTTTGATCCCTGGGTTGACCCCTGAAGAAAGGAATGGCTACCCACTCCAGTATTCTGGCCTGGAGAAATCCATGGACTTTGTAGTCCATGGGGTCCATGAAGTCAGACATGACTGAGTGGCTTTCACTTTCATTTTCCTGTGGCTTCACTTACACCTTAAGGTCAATGATTATTGAAATTCTGTCTCCATTCATGCCATTCTTGCCAGCTCCAAATCCACAGGGCTGCCTGCCTCCACTTGGATATTTCCACAAATCCCAACATTTAATATGTAGAAAACTTGATTCAGTGCCCTCTTTCTCAAATCTGCCTTTCCTGCTATGTTCCCATCACAGTGTATCCACTCTTTGAGCATCCTTGACTCCAAACTGTTGCTTAATTCTTACAATCACTCACTTAGTCAGAGACACTCTTCTTTGAGACCTCTTGGATCCATCCCCTTCTATGTACCTCCTTTGCCTTCTTAGCTGATGTTAACATCACCTCTCACCTGGATTGCTATAACTGATCTCCAAAATAGTCTCTTGGCCACCAGCCTTTCCCACCTGCAGTCCATTCCCAACACTGCTCTTTGTAATCTGGCTCTTGCCTACTTCTCCAGACTTATCTCCTATTACTTCCTCTCTAGATTCTAGATCTTAAACACTCCAGCTGTGCTGAATGGCCTGCATTGCTCTGAATGGGCCATACTTCTGTGCTTCCTGTTGTCCTCTTGGTCTGGAACATTCCCCTTCAATGTCCTTTGCCTTGAAAATGCTTTTTGTTCTTCTTGACTCTGCCCAGTATTGCCTTTCTAGTGGATTTCCATAGCATTTCCCTGACCTTCATATGGGATCCCTACTCTCTATGTATGCCTTTATTATTGCGCTTTTCATTAGTACTGTTCTCAGAGCTGTGGCTGTTACCTTACATGGCAAAAGAGACTTTGCAGATGTGATTAAATCAAGAATCTTGAGATGGGGAGGTTATTCTGGATTATCTGGGTGAGTCCTAAATATAATCACAAATGTCCTTTTAAAAGGGAGGTAGAAGGAGATTTGACCATAAAAGGAGGCAGTGTAACCACTAAAGCAAGATAATACACTGATGGTTTTGAGGATAAAAGAAGGGGCCACAGGCCAAAAAAGCAACTCTAAAAGCTGAAAAAGTTAAGGAAACAGACTCTTCCCCTAGAAGCTCTAAAGAAAGTGTAGTCCTACTTAAATCTTGGTTTCAGACCAGTGAAATATAGTGCAGACTTCTGGTCTTCATAACTGTAAGAGAATAAATATGCATTGTTTTAAGCTACCAAGGTTGTGGTCATATGCTACAACATCAATAAGAAACTAATACCTTGGGCCAAGTGAGGCCCTGCCCTGGGCCTCATGCTACAGAGACCTCTGCTCTATGCCCGTTCCAGCTGTCGGGGTGAAGAGTCTGTGTCCTCACTTCTAGGCCAGGCACCATGTACCCCAAGACTCCCAAATTCCTTACTAAAGAAATTCTTCCTCAAGACCTATTTATTGAGCCTAAATGCCTCTTCCCAAAGTTGGTTCTTTTGAGACAGACTATACTGCCAGTGGGCTCATGCTCTGATTTGAAGGATAGTCAAAGGAGCAATTATTTGTGGGATGAACCTCTGTATAGACAATAGACTGAAGGGCACAAGAACTGAGGCTAGGAGACCAAAGAGAAGGCTGCCACAGTAATTCAGGTAAGAGATGACGATAGAGATGGTAGAGATGGTGAAAAGTGGCTAGAGTCTAGATATATTTTAAACATAAAGGCAACAGGCATCCGTGTTGGATGGGCGGTATGAAAAATAGGGAAGGGTGTGATTCCAAGGTTTCTGCTCTGAACAACTAGAAGGATGACGTTGTCATTAATTTAGATGGTAAAGAAGGGAGAAACAGTGCTTACTGAGATAAAGATTAGTGGCTTTATTTAAATGTATTAAATTTAGATGCCTATTACTTATCAAAGTGGGTAAGGTGTTGGATGTTGAATCTTGCTTTTTGCAAAGACTATATGCTTCCAGAAATTAGCTTAAAGTCTTAAAATAGAGATTATTAATAGATGCATCAAATAAACATATGACATTCCTTCATAGAAATGTTTCAAGACATACTCACAGTTTTGTATCCTTACATCGTCAGATAGGTGAAGATGCAGCCCATTGACAATACACAGCCTGACAAGCTGTGTAAGCCAGGAATATTAACAGCCTGGTTGTTTAGTATCTTCTTGTTCTTAGCTCTTTCAAACATTTAGGGCAGATATTGAATATTAATACCACGTGGATTGAAGTCAGATCCATGGTCTGTCTTACTATCTTAGTCTTGAACTTTCTTAATCTGCTGATTGCAAAAATTTTTCTCTGAAATTTTAACATGCATAATAATTTGACTTTGTTCCACCTTGAAATTATGTTGTTTTCCCTACCACATGTTTGGAAAGTTTATAGCCAGAGCTTTTGTTATTTCAGTCCGCTTGAATGCATCCTGGATACTAATAGGGCCTGAGAGAGTGTCTGATGTTGCTGAATAGTCTATAAAGGTTGTTCATTAGAAAATGTTAATTTGATGAATGAGCAATAATGCTGATCTTCCTGGATCTCAATTCATAGACACTATAAAACAATAAACCTATAAATCTTAGTGTGTTTTGTAGTGTTAAAAAGGTCACAGCTCTGTTGCAAGATATTGGAGACTAGATTGTTCATACATTTTCTCTTGTGCATTCTATAATCGATACCCATTCCCCTCATTCTCCTGAAGTTTTTCTTGTCAAGTTCACCAATGATAGTCACATTACAAAATCAATAGTCATTGTTTTTAATCCTCATTTTACTTACTCTCTCAGCAGGGTTTGACCCAATTGACTACTCCCTCCTGAAACACCTTTTCTCCTTTATTTTGGGTCACTGTGTTCTGCTAGTATGATGGTTAATTTTATGTGTCAATTTGACTGGACCACAAGGAGCCCAGACATTTGGTTATACCTTATTCTGGCTGTGTCTGTGAGGGTGTTTCTGGGTAGGATTAACATTTGACTCAGTAGACAGAGTAAAGCAGATTGCCCTCCTAACTGTAGGGGGGGCCTCATCGAATCAACTGAAGACCAGAAACAAAAAAGAACTAAGCCCTGCTGCCTGATTGACCTGAGATGGAACGTTGGTCTTTTTCTGCCTTTATGTTTCTAAATGAAACAACGGTTCTTCTTGAGTCTTGAACCTGTGGGCTCTCCTGGTTCTCAGGCCTCTGTACTCAGATTGGAACTACACCATCAGCGCTCCTGGGTTTCCAGCTTGTTCCTATTGACTGTAGACCTTGAGACGTCCCAGCCTCCACAGTAGCATGAGACAATTCTTTATAATAAATTTCTTCATATGGATTTATTTGCTTGTAAACTATCTCCCCTACTAGAGGATAATGCTATGAGTAGAGTAACCTTTTGTCTGTTTAGTTTGCTTCTGTATTCCCAGCATTGGGACTGTGTCTAGCAGATAGTAGGTGTTAAATATTTGTGAACTATATAAAAATTTTTGCTTGTGTATATTTTCCTAAGGCCTAAGGCCAGTGACTATTCGTGCTTGTGTGCATATATCTTCATAGGTGCTCAGAATTTGTCCACATATATTATTTATCCTCACATGACCTGTAGGAAGGGAAGGAGGGAATGATTTAACTATGATTCACATGTATTGGTGGAATGGGAAAGTTTAGTTCTTGAGGTTATTAATTTAATGTCCTGTGCTTTGCAGATAAGAGTGCCTCAAAGTGGGCTGCTGGGCTTACCTTCATTTACCTCATATATACACAGTATATCTTGAGGTCTTGTCTTTGAAGAATTTATTTATTTTATAAGGCTGTGCATTTTGCTATAAGACCTGGCCAGTAACAATATGCTCAGTCAATATGAATTTTCAACATTAAAATTCTTTCCAGACTGGAAAAAATACACCTAAAATTTGTGGCTCGAGGGTTTGTAAGCACACATGTGGTGAGATGAAGGAATGGTTTCAGACATCCTTTGGGGCTTGTCTTCCAAACCCAGTAACCAATTTGCACTGATATACAAATAACCCTTTAGTGGCCTGTGAATGCTATTATGTGAGTAATTATTCCCTTCCTGACTTCCCCAATAATCTGGATTAGGTGTTTCAATGATAATTTATGAGCAAGTGTGTATGATTTTTTTACATTAAGATTTTCACAGGATGGAGATGGTACATAATAAACTTTTAAAGTAAATGCACTAATAATTCATGTCTTAAATAGTAATTCTATCACCAGTCACATGCCAAAATTACATTTTTATAATGTGTTTATTTGTGTACAAAATACGTTGTAATTTACTGATGTATATGCAGCAAAATATTCTATCACATACAACAAAAATACACTTTTTACCCCCTTCCCCTGCCCTTGAAAATGGCAACACTGTTTTGGCAGTTGAGCAGCTAAAAATAAAGTGCTATAATTAAGCAGTATTGGAATGTCTTCACTCAACAAATGTGATGTACAATTTGAGTATACAACCACATTTTTGTTAGTTTTTTTCACAGAACAGGAAATTCCACATCCTGAACACCTCCAGAAGATACAAATATTTGTATATATATGTACACATGTATACACTGTATATGTAAAGTGCCAACAAGCCTCTTTGTCTCTGTGAGTTTGTTGTGTTTATGTTTATTCTGGCTTTCCAAAATCAGTCACACTATTGGGATCTCAGAGTTCATCAGCAGGCACCGAGAAGCTCACCAAAGGCTGGCTTGTTAGGGGTGCGGTGTTGGTTAGAGGGTGGAGGGAGCCATCAGACCTCACTGGGGGACCTGGAGCGGAAGGGCACTTTGGACTGGAAACAGCCACAAAACAGGAGCCACAGGGCCCGTTGGATCTCCTGGTTGCGGAAGGCATAGATGATAGGATTGATCATAGAGTTGTAGGTTGCGGGCAGCAGGGTGGCGTAGGTGTAGACATCTGGGTCCTCGTGGCTACCTACCACGCAGTAGATGGCAAAGGGCAGCCAGCTGGCACCAAAAGTGCCCAGCACCACTGCCAGCGTTCCCACACCTTTTTTGGTGGCAGCAAGGTGGGGTGGCGCCAGGCAGTGCTGCTGCAGCGCGATCTGGTGTGCGTGCCGCCAGACCACCTGGCAGATGCGCACGTACAGGTGCAGCATGATGCCGAAGACCGCAAAAAAGGTGGCAGAGAGCAGCGCCACATGGCTGCGCGTCAGCGGGCGCACCACGCTGCAGGCGGCGCGCTCCGCCAGGCAATTCCAGCCAAGCACCGGCAGCAGCCCGAGGCCTAAGGACACTGTCCAGGTGGCAGCAAGAAGGAGGTGCACGCCCATTAGGGTCCGTCGCGAGTAATAGGTGAGTGCGTTATAGAGGGACAGGTAGCGGTCCACCGTGATCGCCAGCAGGCTGCTGACTGAGGCAGCGAAGGAGGTCACAAGGAAGCCCACAGTGAGCAGGCTCACGGTCTCTGAGGGCACCACGTATTGGAATACGAAGTGCAGAATGAGACCGCAGCCCGCCAGCAGGTCGGCGGTGGCCAGGCTGCCCACCAGCACGAACATGGGCGTGCGCAGAGCAGGGGTAGACGCGATGAGCGCCACTACCAGGGCATTTTCGCCTGCGATCACCGTCCCAGACATGCAGAGCAGTACGTCCCATGGATTCACTACCGAGAGCAGCAGCCCCGGCGGCCCCGCTGGCAGCTGCGAAGACAACTCCAGCGACGCATTAGCTGCGCCGCCGCCCCCCAGCGCCGCCGCCGCTGCGGCTGCCGGGTGCCCCCATTCACCGGTGTCCCGCGCTCCTGCTGCGGTGGCTGCTGCCGCCGCACCCTCGGCCGCCACTGCCACCACCTGGGAGTCGTTGAGCGAAGATACGCTCGCGTTCATCGCGGCGGGACGTTACACCCTGCGTGGAGAGGGAGAACAAGTGTCAGGTGTGCGGTTCACCCCGCCAGGGGACTTCCCCGGGTGCTGCTGCCCCGCTCGTACTGCCCATCCCGCCTCAGAGCAGAGCGAGGAAGCAGTGGTTGAGAGCCAAAAATTAAAAATACCTGTTGAGTGAGCCAGTGAGAGAGTGAAAAGCACAAGGGATGCCGCATTGGTATCTGAGTTTTTGCACAGATAAAGACACGAAGAACATTCACTCACATTCACACAGATCACGTAAGTGTGTCCGTATTTGCAACCGCATCTTGTGCACCAGACTATTATTGTCGGCCCCAGAGAATCCTGCCCGGGCTCTGACCGGCTTGGTCAGGCGCTCTCAACTAAGCGGCGGAATCGCTGTCCGCGGTGCTGAAAGATAAGTTTCTGCGCTCTGGGAGCACAGAGGACCCCGTTGGCTTCAGAGACCCCTAGGAAAGAGGTTTGGAGGGAGAGAAACTGGAATGTCTTTTTAGGTGGAGAGTGTGGAATCAGCTTGCCTCCATTTCTCCGGGGTGAGAAGGATTCATCTCCTGGCCATCCTTCACCCCTTCCCCTCTGCACACCCTCAAAGTTCCTTTAGAGAGCCCGGTTGCTCACCTGGGGAGTCAGGGCTTCAGGAAATCGCTGATCATGAGCGCTGCGATGGGGCGCCAGGCTGCGCTCCCCGCGCGAACAGAGCCGACTCCTGAAGGAGGTGGCCCGCCCGGCATGCAGAGGAGTGCCGCGAGCTTGTCGCTGTGCGGGTGCTGCGGAGAGTGAGAGATACAGTCAGTAGAAGAAAAAGCGGCTAAGAGCAGCGCGCCCGCTGGAGATTGACAGGCAGGGCGCGGTGACGTCAGGTTCCTGGCTCCAGAGTGCAAGCCAGGCACTCGCTCTACTTGCCCGCCCATCAGCTACCTCCCTCACCACATACCCTCCCCAAACGATGTTTCAGAGGATTCATAGAAGGAGAGGTCGGAGGGTCGCCGCCAGCTCGGAACCTCCAGGAATAGATGGGAGAAAGAGGCGAAGGGGAAAAGAGTGAAGACTAAGGGAAGGCAAGGAGGGTGAAGTGGGAGGGGAGGGGTGGGGGATGAGATGCACTAGCCAGGCAGCAAGACCCAAGCCGGAGGTCACTGAGGGGGGCAGGTTGAAGAAAAAGCCCTGGAGAAGAGGGAGCTTGGTGCAGAGAGGTCCAATCAGAAAGGTGTTATCTTAAAAAAAAAAAAAAAAAACACCTTAGGGGACAGGAATGAACTGGTATGGAGGGGACAGTGAGGGTTTCTTAAAAGGATGTTCGTGGTACCCTTGTCAGCTGAGTAGAGCTAGAGAAGAAAAGCTGAGTTGTGGGGAACAGAGAAAAGATGGGACATTTGAGGAAAGCAATGTCTTCTTTTGACGGTTACCTGTGCAATCAATTCTTCTCTCTCCCTCCATTTCTTCCTCTCTCTCACTATCTTTCTTGAACTCTGCACAGAGGGTTTCACCATGATCTCCCCAGCCAAATGTTCCCCGATCACACTAACTGATAGTGCTCTTGGAACTTGCTCTTTAATTAAAGACCAGGTCTGTGTCTTGTTAGAAAAGAAGAAAGCAGCAAAATGTGATTTACTTTCCTGGCAACAGACTTTGCCCTGTTAATTAGTACCCTATAAAACAAATTACAGGATGAAAATAGTGATAACTCAGCTGCACCAGACTTCAGTAGGCAGGAGTTTTATTTTCAACTTGGATAACTCATCCTTTTGGTTTAAAGGTGTTTTGTTTTGTCAGTAAAATACAAGTATTAGACTTCTTTTTCTTTTTTTAAATTAGCCACAATCTCCAGTACCTGTACTTGGGGGAAAAAGTTAGAATAGTTGCCTCCACCTAAGGCTCTGGAATAAACGATTTCTTATTGGCATGATGGCATTATATCAGAGCCACAGACATGATTTTCAGGGGCCACATGCTCTAGGCAAGGTGAAAATAGACATTTGCTACTGGTGCTTCCTATACTTTTCCGTGTAACTTCTTCCCTCTCCTGGCTTCACTTTGCCTCAAAAAGAAAAAATATATATATTCAAACTTGTGTACAGGCTGGAGTGGAAGGTAGAATTTTATCCTGGCCTTCTCCATTTAAATATGCCCCCTAAGTCCAGACTCATCTTGCCCTCCTATCTCAGTTCAGCTATACTTAACTGGAAAAAGCAGGAAAACTAATAGGACCCTTCAAATCTTTGCTGCAATAGCTAGTGTGGGTCCATAAAATGAATTTACACACAATTTCTCCATTGGGAGAGTTTATAAAATTCTTGTGAATTTGCAATTTGGCTGAAGTTCTGTTTCTGGAAGTGCCATTTTGAGTTTCAGTAGAAGATTATCAAGAATGTTATTTCAGAGCTGTCAAGCAAACTGTCAAACCGCAGATTTCCCAAACAATCAGATGAAAACCCAAGGGGAGGAGGATCTTTCTTAGTATCTGAATGTGTTACAGTTTTACGTGTCACAATGCAGCGCTAAGTGTGAGGTTAAGATTAAGCAGAGATCCTGTGTTTCAGACATTTTCAGGCTGTCACCATCGCCAAGAATGGATTGGCTTTTCAGTAGTTTCAGGGGGAAGATGACATATGTATATTCACGTACATTAATGCTGGTTGTGAGGGTTTTTAGACTATCTTTCAGTCATGCCAGTCTGTGGTTACCTCTCTCAGATACTAAATTGGGTCCTGACAACAAACAGGGCATTCTTTCAAGCTCCACCTTGTTTCTCCCATATTAACTTTTGTCTCCAGGGAGGCAGAAGATGGGAAAGAAAAAAGGTATGTAGTTCATTGTTTATGGTCAGGAATTAGATGTACTTCACTGCCTACTTTGCCCACAGTTCCCCACAAGAGCCTGCCCTTCCAGTAGTCTCCTAGAATGTTCAACCTGTGAACTTTGTGACAATTTCCACTCCTGGCCCAGCTTATGGAAAGAGGTTGATGCCTGACCCAAGGTTAAACAAGATCAGCCATCATTCACTGGACCAGTGACAGGACATCATTCAGGACCATTCCTGAAAATTTAACTAGGAAACATTGTGACAGTTGTCAGTCAGTGTTGGGCTTTGGACCTGAAAGAGCATGATAAGTTAGGGCTGGATCATTCATGTTGAACATTGTGTGAAATGAGAATCAGAGGAAGACAGCTGCAATAGAAGAGTGAAGCAGATGTGCAGAGAGGAAAAGAGATAAGGGAGATCAAATGACTGAGATGTGGAGGGAATGACCTCAGTCCCTGTGTGTCTGGTTGCCAGCTCTGGGAGTCTAAATCTCTAGATCCCTTGAAATGGCTATTTGTAGTCTCTGCTACAAACCTTTCAAACCTTGAGGTTCCTTGAGTGGGTTTCTAATCTGTGAATTGTTGATACTTGACTGAAGCACACAACTAAATGTATTATTCATCCACCAGGTTGTTTGATCCAGGTTATGTTTTGTGGTATGCAGATTTTGATTTTCAGCTTATAGGCACAGGTTAAACTCATCATTACCACCCCTGTGACAAACCCAACATATCCTCTGGTGCCTTTGTATTAGAGCAATATCCAAGCATGAACACAAGGAAATTTTCCTTCTCTGAGATTATGCTCAGGAATTACAGTCTGTCAAGCACAACTCTTTCTGTAACTCCCTTGGCTATTTCTTGCCTGTTTCAGTCTCGACCAGTGGTTCCCAACCCTGGCTGCATTTCCAAATTACCTAGAAAGCTTTTTAAAATGACTGACTTCTGGATCTTTCACCCAGAAATTCATTTGATCTGGAGTGAGAACTAGGCATCAAGTTTCCTAAAGACTCTGATGGGAAACCAGGGTTGAGAACACTCATCTAAGTAATCATACAATCTCCTTGTGAGTTTAGCACGCAGTTTAGATTTGGAGTTTGGAATAGTTCCAATAAAGGAATTGTAGCAACAATCCAACTTTAAATCATTTGGTGTAATTTCAGATTCAGGACACTAACCAATCCTCAGTAGACCTTTAATTTTCCACACTCACAAGAACCACCTTTACGGCTCAAGACAACGGCTGACACGTGGTCCCCTTTTGGCCCTGACGAACTCAATGGCTCCATCAAGGAGCTCTAAATTCTGGTTGCCCCAGAACCTCTATTTTTCTGTAGCTTTCAGGTATTTTTCCTGTTCCTTCTTGTGGGTTCACAGCCACTTCCCAGGTGTGCCTTCTCATGGCCCATATCTTTGCAAATCAATTATGTTTTAGAAAACCAGAGTTGAAGTCAGCCAAGCTGTCTAGACCTTATAAAACTAGGTTGGGAAGACCCATACCACCAATTCTGGCCCCTCTCTCTGAGCATCTACACAAATACACACACATTCCTTCCACTTGGCTCTTAGAGACAAAAAATACAGTTTTCTACTGGGAAGTATAAGTCTATTTGCTGGTATACAGATACTTGTGCTGACAGCTCAGTAAGAGAGCAGGTGCTTAGTGAGATATATGAAGCTGTTACTAAGAAAGATTATTGCTGAAAGAGGCAAGAATCACAAAGGGCCACTGAATACACTGTTTGGCCAAAACGAAGGTGGTGGGTGGAAGTAATCTTTTGGGGACATATGCTGAGGCAAATGAATGATATTTAAAATATCTCCTTTTCTTTGCTTTCACCAGTCCACATGCTTTCCTCTCCCCATAAGGCATTAACGATGGATCATAATGTCCAAGGTATCTACTTTCTCAGCCTGTCCAAACACATGAGAGATACTCCTGCTCCACACCAGGTGAGCAGTCTTGACTTCAAAAGGCCATTATCCTGGGAGCTCAGCATCACCTGATATTCCCACCAAATTTAGAAAAGGAGCAGACTACATTACTTGTCCATATGATGCAGAACATTATGCAAGACAGTTGAAATTTTTTATTTAATTCAGTTGGTGAGCAGCTCTGTTTTTTGCATGAGAGAAAATCAGGAAAAATAATAACATTTAAAGACATATGTTTTGGTGGTCCAGTAACCAAGACTTCATGCTCCCAATACAGAAACCCCCAGTTGGATCCCTGGTAGGGAAACTAGATCCCATGTGCTGCAACCAAGAGTTCACATGCATGCTGCAAGGAAGGTCAAAGGTCCCTCATGCAGCAATTAAGACATGGCACAATCAAATAAATATTTTTTTAATAAATAAAATGCACATTTAAAAATATATATATTTTTTCATATATGATGAAAATAACTATTAAGTTTTGTGCAGATATGTGTAGTCTTGCAACTTAGATTACCAGCCAGATATGAGAATGATAAAGTTGGGTCTATTGGTATATTTGAAAAGTAACAAGGAGATAGTCTTTTAATCTGCTGTGCCCTACATTTTCAAAGTGCTTTGAAGCTCACACCATGGGTTCAAATTCATATTCTCATTTTATTCTTTGAAACAACTACATGGAGTTTGGGGTTATTTTCTTTGAAGATTGGACAACTGAAGTTCAGAGAGGTGAAATAAGTTACCCAAGGGCACACAGGACACCAGCAAGTGTATTGTGCACAAGACATAAGCAACGTCACAGGAAAGCAAACACACGTGGACTCAAGGTGTGCAAAGGCATGCAGACTCCAAAACTCAGAGATGCTTTGCCTTGGATAGATGTAGCCAAAATGAGGTCGTTTATAACTTCAAAATTACTATGAACAGCATTTATAGATGACTTCTTCTGTTTTATAAGCTGCTTTTTAAAATG
Organism: Bos mutus; assembly: GCF_027580195.1. Taxonomy (NCBI): domain Eukaryota; kingdom Metazoa; phylum Chordata; class Mammalia; order Artiodactyla; family Bovidae; genus Bos; species Bos mutus. Next base: position 40,327,371 of record NC_091625.1, read on the forward strand.
TACTGTTAAAAAAACTAAAGGGAATTTTGAAAGAAAAACTTTCACCCATATTCCCATCAGCTAAAAAGGATTGCTTCCTCCACCCCAACAAGATTGTAAATTTCTTGAGGGGATGGACAAGTTCTAATTAATCTTCCCATGATGTGTCACAGAGGAGGTGTTCAATACATGTCTCGTGAATGATCATTTCCCAAACTTTTCCACATGCATATATATTTGATGTAGATGCATATTATTTGATGTAGAAATATTGCCTAGTATGAATGTACTATATGTACAGTGCACAATTTCAGCTTTTACTTTGTAATTAAGGGTGTGTTGTCAGTTTTTCTGTACGTTGTATTATAATTATTTTTCATACTTTTGCCTAGCCATTCATTCATTCAGTATACCCTTACTGAGTACCTATTATTAGCTAAGCATTGTACTAGAAAATCAAGATGCCATAATAGGCCCCTGTTCTCAGGAACAAGTAAATGGATTCTGTGGAAAAAGCATGGTACATATTATAAAAAGAATTGATCACAGGGGTAATGAGGGCACTTGGGAGAAGACTATCAGTCAGCCTAGAGAAATCAGGAAATGCCTCTCAGAGGTGATGATGGAGATGATGCCCAAGCTGAATCTTGAAGGATGACTCACAGACATGGAAGGTAAGGAAGACATGGAGGTGTTCTAGGCAGAGAGAGCTGCCTGTGCATGAGGTCAGGTAAGGCTGGTGCAGGTCACTGGGACCATGGGCAATTATTTGTGGCTGGCATGTCAGAAAAAGAGGACAGGAGCAGAGACACATCAGATAGGTGGGCCAACTCATAAAGGCCTCCTGTATCATGGCACGAGTTGGATTTTATCCTGAAGGTAATGGGGGGCCAGTGATAGATTTTCTTAAGCAAGGCGGTTGATATAATCAGATTTGGTCCCTCTTACAACTTATGAAGTGAATGGAGTAGAGAAGAGCAAGAATGGGTTTAGGTGAACCTGTTAAGAGTCTATTGTGGTCATCTGTACAGGAGATTATGACCACTTAACAGTGGGTAGTGATGGTGTTGATTGGAGAAGTTGATGAGTCCTTCACATGTTTCATACAGTATATTAAAGCATTTCTAGCTGCTAAGATTGCTAGTTTTACAAATCTTGGAGGCATAAGATACTAGAGGATTGTCCCTTACATAAAACTCAATACAGGTTTTCTGATCAGCAGACAGGCCTTTCACATTTTCAGTCAGAGACCCACCCAGCTCCTTCTGTCTTAGCTCTGCCCTCCTCTAGAACTTCAGAGTTTTTAAGCATTCACCATTCTGGGGACTGAGAAATGAGCTTGCAGTATTTTATGGGACACACCGGGAAGTGAGGAGGTAGATCAGATCAGATCAGTCGCTCAGTCATGTCCGACTCTTTGTGACCCCATGAATCCCAGCTCGCCAGGCCTCCCTGTCCATCACCAACTCCCAGAGTTCACTCAGACTCACATCCATCGAGTCAGTGATGCCATCCAGCCATCTCATCCTCTGTCGTCCCCTTCTCCTCTTGCCCCCAATCCCTCCCAGCATCAGAGTCTTTTCCAATGAGTCAACTCTTCACATGAGGTGGCCAAAGTACTGGAGTTTCAGCTTTAGCATCATTCCTTCCAAAGAAATCCCAGGGCTGGTCTCCTTCAGAATGGACTGGTTGGATCTCCTTGCAGTCCAAGGGACTCTCAAGAGTCTTCTCCAACACCACAGTTCAAAAGCGTCAATTCTTTGGCTCTCAGTCTTCTTCACAGTCCAACTCTCACATCCATACATGACCACAGGAAAAACCATAGCCTTGACTAGATGAACCTTTGTTGGCAAAGTAATGTCTCTGCTTTTGAATATGCTATCTAGGTTGGTCCTAACTTTCCTTCCAAGGAGTAAGATAGACATAGATAAAAAGAGAAAAGGTATGTAGGATGACTTCTGGTTTTCAGGTGTTGACAGGATTGGACTAGAGAGGGGCAGAATGGCTAATGTGATTATGGACATACCGAGTTTAGGGTAGGCCACCCAGTGCAGGTCCCCAGTATGACATCAAACAGAGAGATTGTGCTGAAACTTAGCAGAGAGTCTAGATTGGAAAAGCTGATTAAGGTGCCATATAATACTACTAATGAGGCTGCTGCTGCTACTGCTGCTAAGTCACTTCAGTCGTGTCCGACTCTGTGCGACCCCATGGACTGCAGCCCACCAGGCTTCTCCATCCATGGGATTCTCCAGGCAAGAACACTGGAGTGGGTTGCCATTTCCTTCTCCAATACATGAAAGTGGAAAGTGAAAGTGAAGTCGCTCACTCATGTCTGACTCTTAGCGACCCCATGGACTGCAGCCCACCAGGCTCCTCCATCCATGGGATTTTCCGGGCACCAGTACTGGAGTGGGGTGCCATTGCCTTCTCCAACTAATGAGGCTACCATTCACCAAATGTGTACCATTTGCTAAGGTACCCTAAGGAGTGGACCCTATCATTATCCTCATTTTACAGAGTAGAAACAGGATTAAAGGGCAAAGTGAGTTTCCCACATGGTTGGAAAGTGAAGGAATCAGAATTTGAATGTCATTTCTCTTGATTCCAGTTGAAGGGAACTAGTAAACCTAAGTGAGGAGAACCAAGGGCATTCCCTTGGAGAGAGCAGTCTTTATAGTATGCATGGAGGACAGGGTCACCACAGTGAAGCTGAGAACAGTCAGAGAGGCAAGACATGTGATGGAAACCTAGCCTCAGTCAGAGAAAAGAGAATGCGTATGGAGATCAAAGCGAGAGTGAGTTTCAGAAAGAGAGTCAAATTACACCCAGGGAGGTCAAATGAGGTAAGATCAGGGAAGGAAAATATTACCTGAATTTAGCCAGAAAGTTTTCGGTGACTTCAGTAAAAAGGGCAGGAATAGCAGGCAGCCAGGTGAAGTGAACAGGTTGTAAAAGAAAGGGGAGAAAGGGGAGTGCAGTTTGGCTGGGAGGGGAGTGGTTGGCTAGAGATGTGAGTTCAAGCTTTTCCTTTAAAAATGGAAGAGATTTGAAGGGGAAAGGGATGGCTGAGAGGCCAAGGTTGATTTCACAGAGAGTTGCTATTTGAGCTTCTCCATCTTTGGCTGCAAAGAATATAATCAATCTGATTTCAGTGTTGACCATCTGGTGATGTCCATGTGTGGAGTCTTCTCTTGTGTTGTTGGAAGAGGGTGTTTGCGATGCCCAGTGCATTTTCTTTGCAAAACTCTATTAGCTTTTGCCCTGCTTCATTCCGTATTCCAAGGCCAAATTTGCCTGTTACTCCAGGTGTTTCTTGACTTCCTACTTTTGCATTCCAGTCCCCTATAATGAAAAGGACATCTTTTTTGGTGTTAGTTCTAAAAGGTCTTGTAGGTCTTCATAGAACCGTTCAACTTCAGCTTCTTAAGTGGTACTGGTTGGGGCACAGCCTTGGATCACCGTGATATTGAATGATTTGCCTTTGAAATGAACGGAGATCATTCTGTCATTTTTGAGATTGCATCCAAGTACTGCATTTCGGACTCTTTTGTTGACCATGATGGCTACTCCATTTCTTCTAAGGGATTCCTGCCCACAGTAGTAGATAAAATGGTCATCTGAGTTAAATTCACCCATTCCAGTCCATTTTAGTTTGCTGATTCCTAGAATATCGACGTTCACTCTTGCCATCTCCTGTTTGACAACTCCACTTTGCCTTGATTCATGGACCTAACATTCCAGGTTCATATGCAATATTGCTCTTTACAGCATCGGAACTTGCTTCTATCACCAGTCACATCCATAACTTGGATTGTGGAGTTATTTCTCCACTGATCTCCTGTAGCATATTGGGCACCTACCGACCTGAATTTGGAAAACTCAGCAGTGACCACAGGACTGGAAAAGGTCAGTTTTCATTCCAATATCTAAGAAAGGCAATGCCAAAGAATGCTCAAACTACCGCACAATTGCACTCATCTCACACACTTGTAAAGTGATGCTGAAAATTCTCCAAGCCAGGCTTCAGCAATACGTGAACTGTGAACTTCCAGAGGTTCAAGCTGGTTTTAGAAAAATCAGAGGAACCAGAGATCAAATTGCCAACATCCGCTGGATCATGGAAAAAGCAAGAGAGTTCCAGAAAAACATCTATTTCTGCTTTCTTGACTATGCCAAAGCCTTTGACTGTGTGGATCACAATAAACTGTGGAAAATTCTGAAAGAAATGGGAATACCAGACCACCTCATCTGCTTCTTGAGAAATCTGTACGCAGGTCAGGAAGCAACAGTTAGAACTGGACATGGAACAACAGACTGTTTCCAAATAGGAAAAGGAGTACATCAAGGCTGTATATTGTCACCCTGCTCATTTAACTTCTATGCAGAATATACCATGAGAAACGCTAGGCTGGAAGAAGCACAAGCTGGAATCAAGATTGCTGGGAGAAATATCAATAACCTCAGATATACAGATGACACCACCCTTATGGCAGAAAGTGAAGAGGAACTAAAAAGCCTCTTGATGAAAGTGCAAGAGGAGAGTGAAAAAGTTGGCTTAAAGCTCAACATTCAGAAAACAAAGATCATGGCATCTTGTCCCATCACTTCATGGGAAATAGATGGGGAAACAGTGGAAACAGTGTCAGACTTTATTTCTTTGGGCTCCAAAATCACTGCAAATAGTGACTGCAGCCATGAAATTAAAAGACACGTACTCCTTGGAAGGAAAGTTATGACCAACATAGATTGCATATTGAAAAGCAGAGATAGTACTTTGCCAACAAAGATTCGTCTAGTCAAGGCTATGGTTTTTCCAGTGGTCATGTATGGATGTGAGAGTTGGACTGTGAAGAAAGCTGAGCGCCGAAGAATTGATGCTATTGAACTGTGGTGTTGGAGAAGACTCTTGAGAGTCCCTTGGACTGCAAGGAGATCCAACCAGTCCATCCTAAAGGAGACCAGTCCTGGTGTTCATTGGAAGGACTGATGCTGAGGCTGAAACTCCAATACTTTGGCCACCTCATGCGAAGGGTTGACTCACTGGAAAAGACTCTGATGCTGGGAGGGATTGGGGGCAAGAGGAGAAGGGGACGACAGAGGATGAGATGCCTGGATGGCATCACCGACTCGATGCACTTGAGTTTGGGTAGACTCCGGGAGATGGTGATGGACAGGGAGGCCTGGCGTGCTGGGATTCATGGGGTTGCAAAGAGTTGGACATGACTGAGCGACTGAACTGAACTGAACTGAACTGCTATTTGAGGGAGTGAGATGGTGGAGAAGACAGAGAGTCTGAAGACAGTGGAGAAATCAACCTGAGAAAGGGACAAGGACAGGAAAGACAAGGAATGCAGGTGGGGCCATACATGTAATTTTAAGTAGGGAGGCAGGAAATCAATGGATTGCCTTCTAATTCCTTGTGAAATCTGGGGCGGAGGACATCAGCTAATAGTGAGTTGACAAATGGAATGGACTCTGCAGTTAACATTTTGATGGTTACACAATATTATATACATTGAGGACATAGAACAACATTTAACAGATGAATTCTCCTGTTAAACAACATTCAGACTGTTTACGTTTGCATCTGTACAAACATATAATGATTACTTTCACACAAGGATTATTTTTATTCATATGATTATCTTGACATGAAAATTGTCAGCCAAAGGGCAGAAACATATTCATGGCTCTTGAAATGCACTGCCAAATTGCTTTTCAAATGACTATAACAATGCCAATAGCACTTTGTCAGCATACCAATTTCTCTAAGGCTTTGTTGCACTGGGTTTTATTATTTTAAAATGCTATTTGAATTCAGTGGGCATTCGTGGTACCTCATTAATGACTTCAATTATATTTGATGACCACTAAGGTAATGGGGGCTTCCTTCATAGCTCAGTTGTTAAAGAATCTGCCTGCAATGCAGGAGACCTGGGTTCAATTCCTGGGTCAGAAAGATCCCCTGGAGAAGGAAATGGCAACCCACTCCAATATTCTTGCCTGGAGAATCCCATGGGCAGAGGAGCCTGGCAGGCTACTGTCCGTGAGGTCACAAGAATTGGACACGACTTAGTGACTAAACCACCACCAAAGTGATGGAATTCCAATTGAACTATTTCAAATCCTCAAAGATGATGCTGTTAAAGTGCTGTACTCAATATGCCAGCAAATTTGGAAAACTCAGCAGTGACCACAGGACTAAAAAAGGTCAGTTTACATTCCAATCCCAAAGAAAGGCAATGCCAAAGAACGCTCAAACTACCACACAATTGTACTCATCTCACATGCTAGCAAAGTAATGCTCAAAATTCTCCAAGCCAGGCTTCAACAGGAAGTGAACCTTGAAATCCCAGATGTTCAAGCTGGATTTAGAAAAGGTAGAGGAACCAGCGATCAAATTGCCAATATCCATTGAATCATCAAAAAGGCAAAAGAGCTCCAGAAAAACATCTGCTACTGCTTTATTGACTATGCCAAAGCCTTTGACTGTGTGGATCACAATAAACTGTGGAAAATTCTGAAAAAGATGAAATGCCAGACCACCTGAACAACTGTATGCAGGTCAAGAGCAACAGTTAGAACTGGACATGGAACAACAGACTGGTTCCAAATTGGGAAAGGAGTACGTCAAGGCTGTGTATTGTCACCCTGCTTATTTAACTTATATGCAGATTACATCATGAGAAACGCTGGGCTGGAGGAAGCACAAGCTGGAATCAAGATTGCCGGGAGAAATATCAATAACCTCAGATATGCAGATGACACCACCCTTCTTCACAGAAAGCGAAGAAGAACTAAAGAGCCTCTTGATAAAAGTGAAAGAGGAGAATGAAAAAGTTGGCTTAAAGCTCAACATTCAGAAAACTAAGATTATGGCATCTAGTCCCATCAGTTCATGTCAAATAGATGGGGAAACAATGGAAACAGTGACAGACTTTGTTTTGGGGGACTCCAAAATCACTGCAGATGGCGATTGCAGCCATGAAATTAAAAGACACTTACTCCTTGGAAGGAAAGTTATGACCAACCTAGATAGGATATTAAAAATCAGAGACATTACTTTTCCAACAAAGGTTCATCTAGTCAAAGCTATGGTTTTTCCAGTAGTCATGTCTAGATGTGAGAGCTGGAGTATAAAGAAAGCTGAGTGCCAAAGAATTGATGCTTTTGAACTGTGGTGTGGTGTTGAAGACTCTTGAGAGTCCCTTGGACTGCAATGAGATGCAACCAGTCCATCCTAAAGGAGATCAGTCTTGAATGTTGATTGGAAGGACTGATGTTGAAGCTGAAACTCCAATAGTTTGGCCACCTGATGCAAAGAGATGACTCATTGGAAAAGACCCTGATGCTGGGAAAGATTGAAGGCAGGAGGAGAAGGGGATGACAGAGGATGAGATGGTTGGTTGGCATCACTGACTCAATGGACATGAATTTGAGTAAACTCCAGGAGTTGGTGATGGACAGAGAGGCCTGGTGTGCTGCAGTCCATGGGGTCGCAAAGAGTTGGACATGACTGAGTGATAGAACTTAACTGAACTGCAGGTTGACCATTTGTCTCTCTTTTTTAAACAATCTGTATTTTCTTTTATTTGAATTATCTATTCTTAACCTCTATCTGTTAGGACTTAATGCTGTTTTTATATAGCTGACAAAGTCTCCAGTAGATATTAATCATTTTCATGTCCAAGTTGAGGGAAATTGTCTCCATTTTTCCTTTTTAGATTTAGTTTTGATTGTTTAGAGATATTACATTTTTTAAAATTTTATTTTATTTTTAAACTTTACATAATTGTATTAGTTTTGCCAAATATCAAAATGAATCCGCCACAGGTATACATGTGTTCCCCATCCTGAACCCTCCTCCCTCCTCCCTCCCCATACCATCCCTCTGGGTCGTCCCAGTGCACTAGCCCCAAGCATCCAGTATCGTGCATCGAACCTGGACTGGCAACTCGTTTCTTACATGATATTTTACATGTTTCAATGCTATTCTCCCAAATCTTCCCACCCTCTCCCTCTCCCACAGAGTCCATAAGACTGTTCTATACATCAGTGTCTCTTTTGCTGTCTCATACACCGGGTTATTGTTACCATCTTTCTAAATTCCATATATATGCATTAGTATACTGTATTGGTGTTTTTCCTTCTGGCTTACTTCACTCTGTATAATAGGCTCCAGTTTCATCCACCTCATTAGGACTGATTCAAATGTATTCTTTTTAATGGCTGAGTAATACTCCATTGTGTATATGTACCATAGCTTTCTTATCCATTCGTCTGCTGATGGGCATCTAGGTTGCTTCCATGTCCTGGCTATTATTTTTATGAAGTGGTTTTTTTTTTTTTTTTTTTTTTTACAGTAATGTACCTGAGAAAGACACATATGTGGCTGTGCAGTAGAGTTTTCCTGTCATTTATTAGGAAAGAGAGAGAACAGAGATTTTCTGGGGAGACAGAAGGTTCTGGGAGGGGAATGGGCCCTGAGGCAGGCTACAGTCTCCTCTGAGTGTCAGAAGCCCACCTTCAGGTAAAAGCCTGTATGATTTACCACAGGAGGGTGTTGGCACATGAGGACAACAGAACTTTGGGCAGAGATGGGAAACCATGGCTCTCAAATTTTGGCATAGGTCTCTGTGGGTGTGGTCACAGGTTAGGGTTTCAGCTGCAAGGGAGGCCAATAGGCTCTGGGCAATGGAATAGCCCAGCCCAGAGAGAGCGATACAGACCAGCCCCAGTAATGACCCAGTTGGAACACAGCCTGCTGCAAACCCTGAGAGAAAAGGAGCCCTCAACAGAGGAGATGGGGAAAGGAACATCACAATCACTTAGACCCTTGCCAGGGGCCAGGCCCATAACCTAGTTTTACCCACTGTGCTACTGTGGGACCATTTTTATTATTCCCATTTAACATACCAGGAAGCAGAGGCTCAAAGGGGTTAACTAACATTCACTGTTACATAGCTTATGAGAGAGTCCATCTGGTTCTCAAGCCTCACGTTCCTAAACAAGGCCTCAGCTCTGAGAAGGGGGCCTTAAGTGGCCCTGGCATCAGTACAGTGTGTGGCCTGGGGAGAAGAGATCAGTCCAGTCGGTGAGCATCTTCTGGAGGATGCAGCCAGTCAAGTGGAGGAGTTTGGTTTTGGTGAAAGAGGAAATGGAGACCCAGAGGAGGATTCTCAGCAGAGAGTTGGTTTAAACTGATATTTTAGGAAGACAGTAGGGAGTGAAGAGCAGAAGCACGCTGTTTTTCTGTGCCACACTTGAGGACACCAAGTAAATATAGCATCCTGTTCAATGAGAGCAAGTGGGAACTTCTGAGTTGCTGCTAAGGCACCACTCTGGATGCTTATCTGAACTGTAATCCCCTCATCTTTCAAGAAGGATTCTGAAACTGAGAAGAGGTTGCTAGGGGAAATAAAGCTTCAGTATCATAAACAACAGAATCTATAAAATAGTTTTCCCAAATGAGCTTGATTCTCAAGCCAGGAGCAGTTGAGTGTTTGACAGGAGATAAGGAAGAAGCCAGCAGGGATCTGCCTTGCCCTCCTCCCTCAGACTTTCTTCCCAAGTATCACAGAAGTGAGTCCTCACCAAGAGTCTTCTTCCAACCTGCATTCTCAGGATATCCACAGCCCCAGTGTTTCTTCAGCCAGGGACCCAACCCTCTCATAGATTTGGAAGCTCTCCTGGCTCTTTACTTGATGTAGATTTACAACCCTACCCTGAACCCCGAACTGAATGAGTCTTCAAGCAAGAATAATTGATTTAAATGACTTACATAATATGCTTATTTTATAAGTGGATTAGATTTTTATTTTGAGCTTAAAAAAAAATAGACATCTACATTGGGACTTCCCTGGTGGCTCAGTGGTAAAGAATCCACCTGCCAATGCAGGAAATGCAGGTTCGATTCCTCGGTTGGGAAGATCCCATGGAGAAGGAAGTGGTAACTGACTTCAGTATTTTTGCCTGGGAAATCCCATGGACAGAGGATCCTGGAGGGCTATAGTCCATGGGGTCACAAAAGAGTCGGACGCACTTAGTGACTAAACAACAACAACCAAGAAAACCACATATAGCCATAAAAAGACATTCACAACACAAAAACACAGAGAGTGTATACAATGTGAGCTCAGTTTTATAAAATAAATTATATATATTTACATACATATGCTATGTATCAAAGTGTTAATTAACAGTGCTACCTCAGAATGGAGACTATATTCTTTTTATTTTTAATGTGTGACAGAAACCACTAACTACCTTCCAATATCCATTCTTCCTTTATTCTATAGCAATGGAGCCTCCAATTTTAGTTGAGCACCTAGAATACATAGCATATATTTAGCTACCATATGAATAGCCACCTAGAATAGATAGCATATTTTTAAGCCTCCCTTGCAGCTCGATGTGGTCATAGTAACTGTTCTGACCAGTGAGATACATTAAGTGGATGTGTTATATATCACTTTTTAGAAGGTGTCCTTGAAAGGAACAGACATGCCTTCTTCTCATTCCTCCTTGCTGACTGGAATGTGAGCATGATGGCTGGTGCTAGAACAGCCATCTTGGACTCTGAAGTGGAAGCCATAATGCTGAAGGTGTTGGAGCAATTAAGAGAATAGAAACTGGGTCCTTCGTGGCTGTGGGCCATTGCACCAGACCTGGATACCCTGTATCTACATGAGAATTATTTTTCCTCTTCATCTTATATAATTCACTACTATTTTGAATTTTCTATCACTTGACAGCTGAACCAACTCCTAGATATTTTTGAAAGCTAAGAAATACATAGGGATATATTGAAAACTCTGGTCCAAAATCTTATACATGGAGTGATTTTCCTAGCTGTGAAATCTTTCACTGAAACCGCTTGTCTGAAGTTTCACTCAGATCTACTTTCACACTCCATTCAAACATATTGCATCTTGTCAACACTTAATACTGTGTTTAGTTTTCTTTTTTCTTTTTTTGGTGGAAAGGACACATGGTCTCATCCCTAGTCCATAGACTGTCTCAATTTTAATTCAAAAGTTTTCACAACTCTCCTGAGAATAAGGTATTGATGTAGCTCCATTGCAACAACTTGGGAATATTTGTAGTAGCCTTTTGGGCTTCCCTGTTGGCTCAGTGGTAAAGAACCCCCCTGCCAATGCAGGAGATGCAGGAAACACGGGTTTGATCCCTGGGTCACAAAGATCACCTAGAGTAGGAAGTGGCAAGCCTCTCCAGTATTCTTGCCTGGAAGATTCCATGGACAGAAGAGCCTGATGGGCTATAGTACATGGAGTTTCAAAGAGCTGGACATGACTGAGTGACTGAGCATGCATGCATGTGTGTAGTAGCCTTTTAGGTTATTAGAGACCCGTGAATTGAGATAAAACCAAAGTTGAGATGGTTTAGGCAGCCCTTTCCACGCCCAAGTGAGCTGCCTCTATCAATATATTGAGACTGTGGCCTGTGAAGACCAACAGGAAAGCCATAGTGTGTGTGTGTGTGTGTGTGTGTGTGTTGCACATGCTTTACATGGGTGTGTGGTGCTCATATGTTGTGTGGTTTAACATTTGGGTGATGCACATGTGTTTGTGAGGTGTTTGTGTGTTAAGCATGTTTTGTGAGCTATGTATTTGTGGAGCCTATGTGTTATATAGGGGTATGTATTTGTGAGGACATATGTTGTGCTTCTGTGCCACATAAGGGTGAGTGTGTGTGTGTGTGTGTGTGCATGCATGCACATATATCATGTTGACATGTGTTTGCAGTGTCCGGATGTGTGCGCTTGTGCTTGCACACACACATGTGTAGTCCTGTTACATAACGGTGACAGAAGAGAAGCCTTTCATTAGTGGGTCCTAAAGAAGATTGCAATTGATTTAGGAGACATGCCAGAACCAGTCATATGGAAGAACCTCCACCTCCATCATTCCACCTCCTCATACAGTTCTAGATCCTAGGTGTCCCCATTCATTCCTATTAATAATGGAGTGTTTACATTACATTTGCTTATGTAAACTGCAGGCAGGCACCAGCAATTTAATTTTAAGTTGGCTTCGATTCAGCTGCTACTTTTGCTTTTGCTGCTCAAAATGACTAAAAGCCATTTTAAGTTAATTTTTCCCCAGGCATTTGCTTACACTGTGAAGGGAAAATTATTCTGAAACATAAGGAATACTTAAAATAACAAAATAAAAGGGAGATATCAGATGAAGAAAAACAGATGTTAACGAAATATAATGTTGACATTTTAGCTATTTTCATACTCTTGGTGTGAACAATATTCTTCAGCATCTTACTCATCACCACTTTATCTCCACAAAGAATCCGACATTTCCTGCTCTCTGATTCACTCGCTACTATGACTGTCATTCCTGAGCAGGTCTGGGTTCACAGGATCCCCCTAAAAGGGGAAAAACCATTCCTGTGGGAATATTTACAGATTACATCTCTACGCATCTAGAGATCCCTGATTCTATGGGATCATCTGACCTCTTGAAGTTTTTCTCACACAGACCACAAAGATGCCCATGGCCTTGGAGGTTTCTGAGGAGAGGATGCCCAGACTCTGCATTTCCACATTGTGCCAGGAAGGGCCAGGTGCCCCCTAGGTGGGGCTGTTGAGCACTGTCTGGGAGGGGCACTTGTCACACTTTGATGTGAGGAGGAAATGGAGCCCACAGGAAGGCATTGGAGGGTTTCTACAGCCTGGTGTTCCTCCTGGCTGCACATCTGAGAATATGCCTGGACTGCAAACATGGGATCATTAGCATGTGGCCGTTACGCATAAAACCCTGTGAGGGATAGGGATAGACTGTTACCCTTATTTTAAACAGAGGTTGAAATTCCCTTGTCTAAGGTTATTCATGTAGTAAGCATCCATAATGGGATTTGAATCCAGACAGTCTAGTTTCAGAACTCTGCTCTTAATTCTAGCTCCCTCCTGAACACTTGGAACAAGACCCATGCAGAAACCAGGTGGAGATGGAGGCACAGATTTGACACCTGTTCTGAGAGGTTTTGAACCAAGAACTTCCAGATGTCCAAGCTGGGTTTAGAAAAGGAAGCAGAACTAGAGATCAAATTGCCAACATGTGCTAGATTATAGAGAAAGAAAGGGAATTTCAGAAAAACTCATTGACTGCACTAAAGCTTTTGACTATGTGGATCATGATAAACTGTGGAAAGCTCTTAGAGAGATGAGAATACCATACCATCTTACCTGTCTCCTGAGAAAGCTGTTTGTGGGTCAAGAGGCAACAGTTAGAACCCTGTATGGAACAACTGATTGGTTCAAAATCAAGAAAGGAGTATGACAGGGCTGTCTGTTGTCACTCTGCTTGTTTAACCCATATTCTGAGCACATCATGAGAAATGCCTTCCTGGATGAGTTACAAGCTGGAATCAAGATAGGCAGGAGAAACATCAACAACCTCAGATATACAGATGATACCACTCATATGGCAGAAAGTGAAGAGAAACTAAAGAGCCTCTTGATGAGGGTGAAGGATGAGAGTGAAAAAGCTGGCTTAAGACTAAATATTAAGAAAACCAAGATCATGGCACCCGGCCCCATTACTGCATGGCAAATAAAAGGGGAAAAGGTGGAAGTAGTGACAGATTTCCTCTTCTTGGGCTCCAAAACCACGGTGGACAGTAACTGTAGCCATGAAATCAGAAGACGATTGCTTTGGCAGGAAAGCGATGACTAACCTAGACAAGTGTATTGACAAGGAGAGACATTGCTCTACTGACAAAGGTCCATATAGTCAAAGCTATGGTCTTCCCAGTGGTCATGTATGGTTGTGAGAGCTGGACTGTAAAGAAGGCAGAGCACTGAAGAGTTGACGCCTTTGAACTGTGTTGCTGGAGAAGACTCCTGAAAGTCCCTTGGACAGCAAGCAGATCAAACCAGTCAATCTTAAGGGAGATGAATATTCACTGAAAGGACTGTTGCTGAAGCTGAAACTCCATTATTTTGATCATCTGATGAGAAAAGATGACTCATTGGAAAAGTCCCTGATGCTGGGAAAGATCGAGGGCCGAAGGAGAAGAGGATGTCAGAGGCTGAGATGGCTGGAGTGCATCACCGATGCAATGAACATGAACTCGGGCAAACTCTGGGAGATGATGAGGGACAGGAAGCCCTGGCGTGCTGTAGTTCATGGGGTCACAAAGAGTCAGACACAACTGGTGACTGAACAGCAACAACAGGTGAGAGGTTTAGCTCATGAGTGAGCTTGGTCAACAGCCTAGCAGCCTGGTATGATGTTGTTCATTTATTAGGAATAATCTTGTGAAATTAAGAAAATTCTCTCTTTCTGGAAAGTGTTTAAAATGCTGCCAGGTAGCATAGGGAGAAACATAGTTCTCCAGAGAGAATTTCTCTCAGCTCTCACAGATAATGAGGGAAATCATTGGGACATCCTTTGGACTCTACTTGCAAAAGAGAACCAGAAACTGAACACTTCTCACCTCCTCTATGGGTAATCCTTGAGCACCTTCATTCTATTCTCAACACTGAGGACAGAAAGAAGCTCTTTTAAGGTGCAAGTTTGATTCTGCCCCTCCTCCACTGTGACTACTCTATAATTGCAACTAGGACTCCCACCCCCTGCTTTCCCCTTTTCTACTTTTTCCTGCTCTGTATTTCCCCCAGTCCTAATCAACTTTTAACATACTGTATAATTTCATTATTGGGTTGGCCTATACATTTGTTTGGGATTTTCCATATGATATTATGAAAAACCCAAACAAACTTTCTGGCTAACCTAATATTGATTATGTTATTGTTTATTGTCCCCTCCCACTAGAATGTAAGATCTTTGAGGGCAAGGATCATTGTATTGCTTACTAATGTATTCCAAGTGCCTAGACTAGGCTGAAAACAGTGGACCAAGGGACCCTTGATGTTTCTTTTGAAGAAAGGAAGTGCCAACAAAAATGGACATGGGTTATGAGAGATTTATAAATCTAGAGTTCAGGGAAGGGATCTGGGCTGGAGATATGCATATGGGACTCAGCAGCTTATAGATGGTGTTTGAGGCCACAGGTCTAGATGGGATCACCAGGGCAGCAGGAGGTTATGGATAGAGAACAGAACTGGTATAGGCCTGAACCATAGGACCTCCTATGTTAAAAGGCAAAGAGATGAGAAAGAAAGAACAAGGGAGGCTGAGAAGAAGGAGCCAGATAGGTAGAAAGGAAAGTGGAAGAATGTGATGTGCTTGAAGTCAGTTGATGGAAATGTTTCAAGGAGGAAATGATCAGCTACATCAAATGGGTTAAGTAAGGCAAGGACTGATTACTAGAGAGAAGAGTTCATTTGAGACATTGATACCAGTCACCAATTCCCCTGTTCCTTCTCCAAATTTTCTCTCAAATCAACCCCTGCTGCTCACCCTGTTTCAAGCCTCCATCTTCTCTTGCCTTGAAATTGCTGAAGTCCCTTAACCCGCTCTGCTTTAGCCTCGACCTGCACTTTCCATTACAGTAGCCATTAGTCACATGTAGCTACTGAGCATTTGAAAATGAGGCCAGCATGATTTGAGATGTGCTGCAAGTATGCACTGAATTTTGAAGACTTTGGGGGAAAAAAAAGAAAAATGTAAAAATATCTCGCTAGTAATTCTTTACATTCATTCTTGTTGCAATGATAATAATTTGGGTTTTTTTTTTTAGTAAAACAAAATGTATTCTTAAGATTATTCCTGGGTTTTAAATTTTTTGCATTTTTAAATGCGGCTACTAGAAAATTTAAAGTTACATATGTGACTTGCGTTTGTGGCTCTTATTATTTCTAATGGATAGTGCTGGAATAAATTATTTTCCACACTGCACCCATGGTAATCTTTTAGAAGGGCAAATGAATCATGTCACTGCCATGCTTCTCCCCTTCAGTAACTTCCCAAGGAAATGTTTTTAAGATAAAACACCACATCTTTACCATATAAGGCTCTGAGAAGGGGCCCTGATCTGTTGCCCATCTCCAGACACTCTCTCTCTCAGGGCACATTGGCCTTCCTTCCCGCCTGGGGTCTGCTCAGATGCAGCTCTCTCTGGCTGAAGTCCTCTTTGCACTGCTAACACATCTCCCTAGACTCAGTTTAAGTGTTTCCTTCTCAAGAATCTATCCCTAGTGCTCAATCTAGGTTAGGTACTCCACTTCTAATCTCATGCCTCCGGAGCTTGTCTCATATAGCACTGGTTTAACTTGCCCACCACTATTTGCATAATCAATTTTAATCTTTCTCCACCAGACTGAACATTCATTATTTTGTTTGCACTTAACATGATAAACAAAAGTTGAGTTCCAATGTTTTACATTATATTGATCCACCTTGAGATTACTTCTGCTCTTTCTTTTTTCTCTCATTAAAAAAAAAAAAAAAAAAAAAAACACAGAACTTTGTTTTAGAGCAGTTTTAGTTTCACAGCAAAATTAAGAGGAAGGTACAGAGATTCCCATATACCTGTTGCCCTTACATGTGGGTAGCCTCCTTCATCATCAGCATCCCCCACCAGGATGGTACACTGTTGTAACTGGTGAACCTACCTTGACACATCATTATCACTCAATGCCCACAGTTTATATTAGGATTCACTCTCAGTGTTGTACATTCTATAGGTTTAGACAAATGTTTAATGACATATATTCACAACAGTTTTCCCAACCTGGGGATCTGGCAAAGGGACTGAGAACCCCCAGGGAATTTGATTTTGGAGGCCAGTGGGATTTGATTACAGAACTTACACAGGACTGGGGATAGAGACTTTTGGGGGGCAAAAAGAAAACCTTCATTCACCGGAACCCAGGAGAAAGGAGCAATGACCCTACAAGAGACTGACCCAGACTTGCCTGTGAGTGTCCAGGAGACTCCAGCAGAGGCATGGGTCAACAGTGGCCTGCTGCAGGGTCAGGGGCACTGAATATAAGACATTTTGAAGGAGGTCGCCATTATCTTCATTATCCCTACCATAGTTTGGTCTTAGGTCAAAAAACAGGGAGGGAACACAGCGCTGCCCATCAACAGAAAATTGGCTTAAAGATTTACTGAGCATGGCCCCACCCATCAAAACCAGACCCAGTTTTCCCCACAGTCAGCCTCTCCCATCAGGAAGCTTCCATAAGCATCTTATCCTTATCCATCAAAGGGCAGACAGAATGAAAACCACTATCACAGAAAACTAACCAAACTGATCACATGGACCACAGCGTCGTCTAACTCAACTAAACTATGAGCCTTGCTGTGTAGGGCCACCCAAGACGGATGGGTCATGGTGGAGATTTCTGACAAAACGTTGTCCACTGGAAACGGGAATGGCAAGCCACTTCAGTATTCTTGCCTTGAGAACCCCATGAACAGTATAAAAAGGCAAAAAGATATGACACTGAAAGATGAACTCCCCAGGTTGGTAGGTACCCAATATGCTGCTGGAGAAGAATGAAGAAATAATTCCAGAAACAATGGAGAGACAGAGACAAAGCAAAAACAACACACCCAGCTGTGGATGTGACTGGTGTGGAAGTAAAGTCTGATGCTGTAAGAACAGTAGTGCATAGAAACCTGGAATGTTAGGTCCATGAGTCAAGGTAAATTGGAAGTGGTCAAACAGGAAATGGCAAGAGTGAACATCGACATTTTAGGAGTCAACTAAAATGGACTGAAAGGGCTTCCCTGGTGGCTCAGAGGTTAAAGCATCTGCCTGCAATGCAGGAGACCGTGGTTCAATCCCTGGGTCAGGAAGATCCCCTGGAGAAGGAAATGGCAACCCACTCCAGTACTCTTGCCTGGATAATCCCATGGACAGAGGAGCCTGGTAGACTACGGTCCACGGGGTCACAAAGAGTTGGACACGACTGAGCGACTTCACTTTCAAAATGGACTGGAATGGGCGAATTTAATTCAGATGACCATTATATCTACTATTGTGGGCAAGAATCCCTTAGAAGAAATGGAGTAGCCCTCATAGTCAACAAAAGAGTCTGAAATGCAGTACTTGGGTGCAATCTCAAAAACAACAGAATGATTTCTGTTCATTTCCAAGGCAAATCATTCAACATCATAGTAATCCAAGTCTGTGCCCCAACCACTAATGCTGAAGAAGCTGAAGTTGAATGGTTCTATGAAGATGTACAAGACCTTCTAGAACTAACACCAAAAAAAAAAGATGTCTTTTTCATCATAGGGGACTGGAATACAAAATTAGGAAGGCAAGAGATACCTGGAGTAACAGGCAAGTTTGCCCTTGGAGTACAAAATGAAGCAGGGCAAAGTCTCACTGAGTTTTGCCAAGGCAATGCACTGGTCATAGCAAACACCATCTTCCAACAACACAAGAGAAGACTCTGCACATGGACATCACCAGATGGTCAATACCAAAATCAGATCGATTATATTCTTTGCAGCTGAAAATAGAGAAGCTCTATACAGTCAGCAAAAATAAGACTGCGAGCTGACTGTGTTTCAGACCACAAACTCCTTATTGCAAAGAAAGAAAGGTTAGTTGCACAGTCATGTCCGACTCTGTGATTCCATGGACTGCAGCCTGTCCCACTTCTCTGTCCATGGAGGATGTCCTGCTCCTCTCTGTCCACTCCAGGCAAGAGTACTGTAGTGGGTTGCCATTTCCTTCTTCAAGGGATCTTCCCAACCCAGGGATCAAACCCAGGTCTCCGGCATTGCAAGCGGATTCTTTTCCCAGCTGAGGCACAAGGGAAGCACAGACATAACCTTAGGAGTTGCTTCCACTGGGGATAGAAACCAGGACCTTCTGCGTGTAAAGTAGATATGCTAACCACTACATTATGGAGCCATGAGCTATTCAGAGTTAAATTGAAGAAAGTAGGGAAAACCACTAGACCATTCAGGTATGACCTAAATCAAATCCCTTATGATTATACAGTGGAAGTGAGAAATAGATTTAAGGGCCTAGATCTGATAGATAGAGTGCCTGATGAACTATGGAATGAGATTCGTGCCATTGTACAGGAGACAGGGATCAAGACCATCCCCATGGAAAAGAAATGCAAAAAAGCAAAATGGCTGTCTGGGGAGGCCTTACAAATAGCTGAGAAAAGAAGACAAGGTGGCAAAGGAGAAAAGGAAAGATGTAAGCATCTGAATGCAGAGTTCCAAAGAATAGCAAGGAGAGATAAGAAAGCCTTCCTTAGTGATCAATGAAAAGAAATAGAGGAAAACAACAGAATGGGAAAGACTAGAGATCTCTTCAAGAAAATTAGAGGTACTAAGGGAACATTTCATGTAAAGTTGGGCACAATAAAGGACGGAAATGGTATGACCTAACAGAAACAGAAGATATTAAAAAGAGGTGGCAAGAATACACAGAAGAACTATGCAAAAAAGATCTTCACGACCCAGGTAACCATGATGGTATGATCACTCACCTAGAGCCAGACATCCTGGAATCAGAAGTCAAATAGACCTTAGGAAGCATCACTATGAACAAAGCTAGTGGAGGTGTTAGAATTCCAGTTGAACTATCTCAAATTGTAAAAGATGATGCTGTGAAAGTGGTGCACTCAATATGCCAGCAAATTTAGAAAACTCAGCAGTGGCCACAAGAATGGAAAAGGTCAGTTTTCTTTACAATCCTAAAGAAAGGCATTGCAAAAGAATGTTCAAACTGCCACACAATTGCACTCATCTCACACACTAGCAAAGTAATGCCAGGCTGGATGAAGCACGAGCTGGAATCAAGATTGCCAGGAGAAATATCAATAACCTCAGATAGGCAGATGAGATCACCCTTATGACAGAAAGCAAAAAGAACTAAAGAGCCTCTTGATAAAAGTGAAAGAGGAGAGTGAAAATTTTGGCTTAAAACTCAACATTCAAAAAACTAAGATCATGGCATCCGGTCCCATCACTTCATGTTAAATAGATGGGGAAACAATGCAAACAGTGAGAGACTTTATTTTCTTGAGCTCCAAAATCACTGCCGTTGGTGACTCAGCCATGAAATTAAAAGATGCTTGCTCCTTGGAAGAAAAGCTATGACCAACCTAGACAGCATATTAAAAAGCAGAGACATTACTTTGCCAACAAAAGTCCATTTAGTCAAAGCTATGGTTTTTCCAGTAGTCATGTATGAATGTGAGAGTTGGACTATAAAGAAAGCTGAGCACTGAAGAATGGATGCTTTTGAACTGTGGTGTTGGAGAAGAATCTTGAGAGTCCCTTGAACAGCAAGGAGATCAAACCAGTCAATCCTAAAGAAAATCAGTCGTAAATATTAATTGGAAGGACTGATGCTGAAGGCAAAAGTCCAGTACTTTGGCCACCTGATGTGAAGAACTGACTCATTGGAAAATACCCTAATGCTGGGAAAGATTGAAGGCAGGAGGAGAACAGGATGACAGAGGATGGATGTGATGGTTGGACTGCATCACCAACTTGATGGACATGAGTTTGAGCAAGCTCTGGGAGTTGGTAATGTACAGGGAATCCTGGCATGCTGCAGTCTACGGGGTCACAAAGAGTCAGACACAACTGAGTGACTGAACTGAACTGATCCACCATTTTAGTATCGTACAGAATAGTCTCAATATCCTAAAAATTCCCTATACTACATTTAGTGACCCCCTCCCTCTATTTAAACCCCTGGAAACCATTGATTTTTTTTTAATTAGTAAATTTTCCCACAGTTTTGCCTTTTGCAGAATGCCATATATTCGGAGTCATATAACATGTAGCCTTTTCAGATAGGCTTCTTTCTCTTAACATTATAACTTTAAGATCTTGCTGTGTCTTTTTGTGGATTGATAGCTCATTTCTTTTTCAGTTCAGTTCAGTTCAGTCTCTTAGTCGTGTCTGACTTTTTGCGAACCCATGGATTGCAGCATGCCAGGCCTCCCTGTCCATCACCAACTCCCAGAGTTTACTCAAACTCATGTCCATTGAGTTGGTGATGCCATCCAACCATCTCATCCTTTGTTGTCCCCTTCTCCTCCTGCCTTCAATCTTCCCCAGCATCAGGGTCTTTTCAAATGAGTCAGCTCTTACCACGAGGTGGCCAAAGTATTGGAGTTTCAGCTTCAACATCAGTCCTTCCAATGAATATTCAGGAATGATTCCCTTTAGGATGGACTGGTTGGATCTCCTTGCAGTCCAAGGGATTCTCAAGATTCTACTTCAATACCACAGTTCAAAAGCATCAATTCTTCAGTGCTCAGCTTTCTTCATAGTCCAACTCTCACATCCATACATGACTATTGGAAAAACCATAGCCTTGACTAGACAGACCTTTGTTGGCAAAGTAATGTCTCTGCTTTTGAATATGCTATCAAGGTTGGTCATAACTTTTCTTCCAAGGAGTAAGCGTCTTTTAATTTTGTGGCTGCAGTCACCATCTGCACTGATTTTGGAGCCCCCCCAAAATAAAGACTGTCACTGTTTGCACTGTTTCCCTGTCTATTTGCCATGAAGTGATGGGACCAGATGCCATGATCTTTGTTTTCTGAATGGTGAGCTTTAAGCCAACTTTTTCACTCTCTTCTTTCACTTTCACCAAGAGGCTCTTTAGTTTTTCTTCGCTTTCTGCCATAAGGATGGTGTCATCTGCATATCTGAGGTTATTGATATTTCTCCCGGCAATCTTGATTCCAGCTTGTGCTTCATCCAGCCCAGTGTTTCTCATGATGTACTCTGCATAGAAGTTAAATAAGCAGGGTGACAATATACAGCCTTGATGTACTCCTTTTCCTATTTGGAACCAGTCTGTTTTTCCATGTCCAGTTCTAACTGTTGCTTCCTGACCTGCATACAGATTTCTCAAGAGGCAGGTCAGGTGGTCTGGTATTCTCATCTCTTTCAGAATTTTCCATAATTTATTGTGATCCACACAGTCAAAGGCTTTGGCATAGTCAATAAAGCAGAAATAGTTGATTTCCTGGAACTCTCTTGCTTTTTCGATGATCCAGCAGATGTTGGCAATTTGATCTCTGGATCCTCTGCCTTTTCTAAAACCAGATTGAACATCTGGAAGTTCATGGTTCACATATTGCTGAAGCCTGGCTTGGAGAATTTTGAGCATTACTTTGGTCACGTGTGGATGAGTGCTATTGTATGGTAATTTGAGCATTCTTTGGCATTGCCTTTCTTTGGGAGTGGAATGAAAACTGACCTTTTCCAGTCCTGTGGCCACTGCTGAGTTTTCCAAATTTGCTGGCATATTGAGTGCAGCACTTTCACAGCATCATCTTTTACAAATTGAAATAGCTCAACTGAAATTCCATCATCTCCACTAGCTTTGTTCGTAGTGATGCTTCCTAAGGCCCACTTGACTTCCCATTCCAGGATATCTGGCTATAGGTGAGTGATCACACCATCGTGATTATCTGTGTCGTGAAGATCTTTTTTGTACAGTTCTTCTGTGTATTCTTGCCATCTCTTCTTAATATCTTCTGCTTCTGTTAGATCCATACCATTTCTGTCCTTTATTGAGCCCATCTTTGCATGAAATGTTCCCTTGGTATCTCTAATTTTCTTGAAGAGATCTCTAGTCTTTCCCATTCTATGGTTTTCCTCTATTTATTTGCATTGATCACAGAGGATGGGTTTCTTATCTCTCCTTGCTATTCTTTGGAACTCATTTTTCTTTAGGACTGAATAATAATCCACTGTCTAGATGTACCACAGATTATTTGTCCATTCACCTACTGAAGGACAGCTTGTTTGCTTCCAAGTGTTGCCAGTTATGAAGAAGTTTCCTATATACAACTGTGTGCATGTCTTTCCACTCTCTTTTCCAGGGAATTTTCCTGACCCAAGAATCAAACCCAGGTTTCCTGCATTGCAGGCAGTTTCTTTACCATCTGAGCCACCAGGGAAGCGTTTTGGTGTGTACACAAATTTTCAATTTCTTTGGGTCAATTTTTAAGATATTTTTAAGTTAGAGAGACTTCCTTGCTGTATTGGTTTGGAGATTTATTTTTCTTATTCTTTTAAAACTAAAATAATATTTGCACAGACAGAAATTCACAAATATTAAGTGATTCATTGACTTTTGACAAACTTATACATTCACATAATCAACATTCCACTCAAGACATTAAAGATTTCTGTCACCGTCACAAAGGTTCCCTTGGGCTCTTTACAGGAAGTCTCTGCCCTCTGACACAACCACTCCCTGATTTCTACTGTAGATTAATGTTACCTCTTCATAATTTTCCTATAAATAGACTCATACAGAAATCATTGGTTTATCTGTTTGTTTTTTCACTTTGTATCATGTTTTTGAGATTCATTCATGTCATAGCTTGAAATCAGTAGTTTGTACCTTTTTACTGCAGAGTAATTGACTGGAAATATTACAACTTATTTATTATTCCCCCCTTGTTAGATATTTGGATTATTTCCTGTTTGGGGCAATAATGAATAAAGCTACTATAAATAATCATGTATAAAATTTCACAGACATTATCATTTTCCTAGTAAATACTTAGTAATGGAATGACTGGATTATATGGTACTTATGTTTAGCTTTATAAAAGGCTGTCAAAACAACATATGAAAGATTCAGTTCTCTGTGTCCTCATAAAAACTTAGCATTTTCAGTCTTATTAATTTTAGTCATTGTGATGAATGTAGGAAATCTGATATCCTGGGATATACCCCCTGGTCACGATGTATCTTTTTATATATTGCTAAATTCTCTTTTCTAATATTTTACTGTGTGCATTTTTGCATCTATATTTATGAGGATTATTGATTTATAATTTTCTTATAATATCTTTATTGGATTTTTGTATCAGGATCATGGGGGTCTCATAAAATGAATTGGAAAGCGTTTTCTGTCTATTTTTTGATGGATTTTGTTTGATGCTAGTAATATACATAGAATTTACCAGTTAAACCATCTGGGTGTGGAGTTGTCTTAGATGTTTATAATTGTAAATTCAGTTTCCTTAATATAGGAGATATTCCATTAAAAAATTATTTTTTCCTGTGTCAGTTTTAGAAAATATTACACAAGGAATTTATCCATTTAATCTAAACTGTCAAATTTATATAGTGATACAAAATTGTTCATGTGTGTGCTTAATTTCTCAGTCATGTCCAACTCTTGTGACGCCATGGATTAGCCCACCAGGCTCCTCTTCCATGGGGATTCTCCAGACAAGAATACTGGAGTGGGAGGGTATCCCTTCTCCAGGGGATCTTCCCAACCCAGGGATTGAACCCAGGTCTCCCACATTGCAGGAAGATTCTTTACCAGCTGAACCATCAGTGAAACCCAAGAGTACTGGAGTGGGTAGGCTATCCCTGCTCCAGGGGATCTTCCCAACTC
This sequence comes from Bos mutus, assembly GCF_027580195.1. NCBI lineage: Eukaryota > Metazoa > Chordata > Mammalia > Artiodactyla > Bovidae > Bos > Bos mutus. Next base: position 40,351,662 of record NC_091625.1, read on the forward strand.
AGAAATCAAACCAGGGTCTCCTGCATTGCAGGCTTTACCAGCTTACAGGGACTTCCCTGATTATTCTTTTACCATCTGTAATGTTGTCCCTCTTTTATTTCTGATACTAGTAATTTGTGTTCTACCCCTTGCTCATTATCTTTATCTCTTCCTCATCAGTCTTTTACTTTTTACAGTTTATTTAGTTTTGGCTGTGCTGGGTCTTTGTTGCTGCGCACAGGCTTTCTCTAGTTGTGGTGGGTGAGCAGGGACTACTCTCTAGTGGGACTATGCGGACTTCTCATTGCAGCGACTTCTCTTGTTGTGGAGCACAGGCTCTAGGCATGCCAGCTTCAGTAGCTGTGGTGCACGGGCTTAGTTGCCCCGTGGCATGTGGGATCTTCCCAGGCCAGGGATCGAACCTGTGTCCCCTATGTGGGCAGGTAGATTCTTAACCACTGGACCACTACGGAAGTCCTCCTTATTGGTCTTCTAGAGGTTTACTAACTTTATTGAACTTGTCAAAGAATGATCTTTTGGCTTTGATGGCTTTTGACTTTTTTTTTTTTTTTTTTTGTCAGTTTTCCAGTTCATTTTTGCTCTTACCATTGTTATTCCCACCTTCTATTGTTTCTGGTTTAATTTGCTTTTCCTGAGTTCAAGTGGAAGCTTAGGTTATTTTTAGATTACTTAGTTTAAAGTTTTCTTCTTTTCTACTTCAAGTATTTAAAGCCACAGATTTCTTTCTAAGTTCTGTTTTAATTGTATACCACAAATTTTGGTATGTTGTATTTTCATTAAGTTTGAAATATTTTCTAATTTATCTTGTGATTTCTTCTTTAGCCTAGAGGAAAGAGGTAAATTATTTAGAAGTATGTAGCTTAATTTTCAAATATTTAGGGAGATTTTCTAGATAACTTATTCTTATTAATTTCTAATTTAACTTTGTTGTGGTTAAAAAAACATAGTCTATTACTGTTTCATTCCTTTGAAATTTACTGAGATTTAGTCCATAATCCAGCAATTGATTTATTCTGTTGAAGAGTCCATGTACACTTCAGAGAATGAGTATTCTGCAGTGGTTGATTGTAATGTTTATAAATGTTAATTTTGTCAAGCTGGTTGCTAGTATTATTTAAATATTTTATATTTATACTTTTCTTTTTTCTTTTTTAGTATAGTTGTTCTATCAATTAGTGAGAGAGGAGTGTTAAAACCTCTAACTGTAATTGTGAATTTCTCTGTTTCTCTCTTCAGTTTTGTCATTTGCTTCATGTATTTCTAAGCTCTGTTATTAGGTACACCTCCATTTAGGGTTGTTATATTTTCCTGATGAATTGTCCCTTTGTTCATGTAAAATATTTCTCTTTACCTCTTTTTGCACACTTACCATGAAATCTATTGCATTATTTTACTAGGGCTGTCATAACAGGGTCCTACAGATGGGGTAGTTTAAACAACAAAAATCTATTTCCTCAAAGTTCTGGAGGTTTAAGTCCAAGTCAAGGTGTCAGCAGAGTTGGTTCCTTCTGAGGTCTCTCTTTTTGGCTTGCAAATGGCTATTTTCTACCTGTGTCTTCACATGGCCTTCCCTCTGTGTCCTAATCTCTTTTTAGGACATCAGTCAGATTGGATTAGACCCACCTTGTCGACTTCATTTAACTTAATTACCTGTTTAAAGACTCTCCAAATGCATTTGTATTCTGAGGTTCTGGGGACTAGGACTTCAACTTAAGAAGAGTTTTTGGCGGGGAAGGGAGGTGACACAGTTTAGCCCATAAGATCCACTTTGTTTGATGTTATAGCCACACCACCTTTTTTATGTTTAACTGTTTGCATGGTATACCTTTTTCCATCCTTTTACTTTCAACCTGAGTCTTTGAATTCAAATGTATCTCTTGTGGATAGTATATACTGTATCTTGGTCTTTTATCCATTTCTGACAAGCTTTGACACAACTGGAATATCTTGTTTTTTAACATTTCATGTATCTGTTGGCATGATTGTATCTGAGTCAGTCTTCTTGGTATTTGTTTTCTATTTGTCCCATTTGGTGTTTGTGCCTTTGTCCTTTTCTGCCTTCTTTTGGGTTAATTGGATATTTTTACTGTTTTATTTTATTTCTCCTCTTGGTGTATAGTCTTGTTTTCTTAATAGCTGCTTGGCAGTTTTAAATGTGCATCCATAACTTATCACAGACTACTTAGAATATCATTTTATTTCACTTATAATGTAAGAATTTTACAACAGGATACTTGATTTATTCCTACTTCTGTCCTTTATGTTATTGTTATCATATATTCTACTTATATTTTGAACTATACAAAACATTGTAATTTTTCTTTTGTCATTTGTCTTCTAAAGAAGTTGGGAAAATAAAAAGGGTGGTCTTTTGCATTTGCCCACATATTTGGCTTTCTAGTAACTCTTTATAGATCTGAATTTTTATCTGATATCATTTTCTTTAAGTCTGAAGAACTTCCTTCAGCATTTCTTTTTTTAATGTATTTTTAATTGGAGTATAATTGCTTTACAATGTTCTGTTCGTTTCTGCTGTACAGCAAGATGAATCAGCTATAGTGAAAAGTGAAAGTCACTCTCCTTCAGCCCGACTCTTGAACAGCTGTATGTATGCATATGCTCCCTCCCTCCAGAGCCTCCCTTCTATCCCCTGCCCCACCCCTCCAGTCATCATGGAGCACTGAGCTGAGCTCCCTGTGCTGTACAGCAGCTTCCCACTCGCTGTCTGTCTCACACGTGGTGGCGTATATGTCAGTGTCGCTCTCTCAATTCATCCCACCCTCTCCTTATCCCGCTGTGTCCTAAGTCTGTTCTCTATGTCTGTGCCTCTATTCCTGCCCTGAAAATAAATGTGAACCATCGGTAGCATTTTCCTAGATTTCATATATATGTGTTAACATATGATATTTGTTCCTCTCTTTTTGACTTACTTTACTCCGTATAGGTTCACCTTCAGTGTTTCTTATAGCACAGTTCTGCTGGCACTTATTTCTCTAAGAATGTTTTTCTGAACTTTCTGAGCCTTTCTTTCCATTGTCTTTCTGGATTTCATTGTTTCTCATGAGAAGTCGATTAATAGTCTTATTATTCCTCTGTATATAATACATCTTTTATTTCTGGCTGCCTTTAGTATTTTCTTTTTATCTTTGGTTTCATTAATTTTATTATGATGTGCTTTAAGTGTGTGTGAGGAGTTTGGTTTGTTTTATCATAATTAATTAAAATGGGGTTAAAGAATAAAGTATCACATTTATAGTGCATCTCCTTTTGACAAATGCCACATCATGTCCTGATATATAAATGTTCTTCTTTAGTCCTTTCCTTGCATTATCCACACCTCCTCATTGAGGCATTGAGGCTAGAAATTCTGTATTTAGCCACAACAGAATGATTGACAATGGACTTATCTTCTAGCCATGAACAACAATACAATTGGATGAGAGAAAGGAAGCAAATGTGTCCCAGCAGACAGCACAGTGCCTTCTGGAGGGAAGAGAAACACCCAAAGTCAGCTCCATGCCCAGCCCCACTCCCCTCTCCTCTCCTTCCTTTCTGCTTGGGCACCTTCAGACCTTGGCACAGAGAGGGGCAGGATGAGTGCAAAGCTAGTTTGTCTAGGTGAGGGAGGCAGAGCTCAGAGCTGGGGGCTGCTGAGTGGGGATAGAATAGGCACACAAAGGGAGTCCCCTTGGGCCCTGGCTACCCAGGGCTGGAGGGTGTAGAGTGAAACATCACCAGGCCTAAAGAATCCTGTGCTTGGGGGCTGAGGACTGAGTGTGGACACCAAGGCTCACAGTGCTAGGAGACACAGGAGTTTAAGCCCAGTCGGGACAGAGAAAACATCCTGAGAATGACAAGTATTCGAGTGAGACCTAAGAAAGCTTACACCTTAACAGAAAGTACCATTTTCAGGGGTAAGGACTCTGCCCTAAAGACAAAGTACAAACCTGACACCGACATGTCCACTCCCCACACTCAGTTGTTCTCCAAGTCTCCTCTTCCTCTTTCTGTGCATCTAATCATACTAATCAGAGAAGGCAATGGCACCCCACTCCAGTACTCTTGCCTGGAAAATCCGATGGACGGAGGAGCCTGGTAGGCTGCAGTCCATGGGGTCACTAAGAGTCAGACACGACTGAGCGACTTCACTTTCACTTTTCACTTTCATGCATTGGAGAAGGAAATGGCAACCCACTCCAGAGTTCTTGCCTTGAGAATCCCAGGGACGGTGGAGCCTGGTGGGCTGCCGTCTATGGGGTCGCACAGAGTCGGACACGACTGAAGTGACTAAGCAGCAGCAGCAGCAGCAGCAGCAGCAATCATACTAATAATGGCCAGAATTTGGGGGTTGGGGGTTACCATGAACTAGGCAGGCCCTTCCAAGTGTTTTACTTTTGTTGATTCATTTTTCATCCCAAGAACACTGTGAAGCAAGTAATATTTCCCTCTCCATTTCATAGATGTGGAAACTGAAATACCAAGAGATGAAGCAACTTGCCTGGTGATATGAAGTTAATAAGGAGCAACACTGGGTCTTGAACCCAAGCTAGCTTGATACAGGCTGAAAAATCTCTAGTTCACCTTTTCTTCATTTCCTGCCACCACAACCTTTGTCAGACTCTCCTCACCTCTTGCTTAGATTTTTATAATGATCTTCCTGTAAAGTTCCCTGCTTCTATATTTAATCACAGAGAACTTCTAAATTTGCTAAGTTGATCATACAATTTTTTTCTGCTCAAATTCCTCTAATGACATCACCTATAATCAATTATGATCTGGTGTCCACCTGTCTATTCAGAATTTTTCCCAGCACTTTCTTCCTGCCTCTTTCTTTCTCTCCCTCATTCTTTATTTCCAGCTTTTATGATGGGTAATTGAAAAATGTGAAGAAGGCTGAGCGCTGAAGAACTGATGCTTTTGAACTGTGCTGTTGGAGAAGACTCTTGGGAGTCCCTTGGACTGCAAGGAGATCCAACCAGTCCATTCTGAAGGAGATCAGTCCTGGGATTTCTTTGGAAGGAATGATGCTAAAGCTGAAAGTCCAGTACTTTGGCCACCTCATGCGAAGAGTTGACTCATTGGAAAAGACTCTGATGCTGGGAGGGATTGGGGGCAGGAGGAGAAGGGGACGACAGAGGATGAGATGGTTGGATGGCATCACTGACTCAATGGACGTGAGTCTGAGTGAACTCCGGGAATTGGTGATGGACAGGGAGGCGTGCTGCAATTCATGGGGTCGCAAAGAGTTGGACACGACTGAGCGACTGAACTGAACTGAACTGAATATATTGTAAGTGTATAATGTGATGATTTGATATGTTGTTGTTCAGTCATTAAGTCATGTCTGACTCTTTGCGACCCCATGGACTGCCACACCCCAGATGTACTTGTCCTCCACTATCTCCCGGAGTTTGCTCAGATTCACGTCCATGGAGTTGGTGATGCTATTTAACCATCTCATTTTCTGCTGTCCTCTTCTCCTCTTGCCTTCAATCTTTCCCAGCGTTAGGGTCTTCTCCTATGAGTCGGCTCTGCATCAAGTGGCCAAAGTATTGGAGTTTCAGTTTCAACATGAGTCCCTCAACTGAATATTTAGGGTTGATTTGTAGGCTTCACTGCTTTGATCTCTGTGCAATTCTTTGGCAGATTTGACATTCATATACACTGTGAAAGGGCTTCCTAGGTGATGCTAGTGGTAAAGAACCCAGCTGCCAGTGCAGGAAACTCAAGAGAAGCAGGTTTGATATCTGGGTTGGGATGATCCCTGGAGGAGGACACAGCAACCCACACCAGTATTCTTGCCTGTAGAATCCCATAAACAGAGGATACAGTTCATAATGTTGCAAAGAGTCAGACACAACTGAAATGACTTAACACACACACACACACACTGTAAAAATATTCTCACAATTGAGTTGATTAGCACACTCATCACCTCACATATTTACCTCTTCTTGGGAGAGGAGGTGAGAACACTTAAGTTCTACTCTCTTATAGAATTCCATTTATAGTTAAATTTCAGTTATTATCAACTCTAGTCACCACATTATACACTGGATCCCCAGACTTTATTCATCTTATAAGTGAACATTTGTATCCTTTCACCAACCTCTCCCTGTTCCTCACCCCAACCCCCGCTCCCTAGCCCCTGGCAACCACCCTGTTCTACTCTTGGCTTCTATGTAAGCATGATGTTTCTCTCCTTCATTCTTTCCCACTTCAGCAAGACACACCTATATGGTTAAAAAATCATGTTATTTCATGCCTCTCACATTGTTCCCTCTGCCTCAAATACTTTCCCTACTCTCAGCCTGGGTGTCTCTCCGGCACGGATCTTTCTTCACCCAAAGAATGAACGTACATCTCCCATCCCACCTGTTCCCCAGCACCTGGCACAGGATGGACCTAGTAGGCACACAGCAAATGCTCTTTAATGTGGTACAGGGCAAACTTCTACACAAGCTGCCCCCAGGTGGGCGGGAGTGAGGGTGAAGGGTGTTTTGAGAAACCCAAATACACCAGGAAAGGACAGGAGGAAGATGGCAGAAAGTTTGTTTTGCTTCACAACCCTGCACGGCCCTGCTTTATTAGCAGAAGGCCGACAGCCCACTTGGCCAGCGTTCTCACAGGAACTAGAGATTTCTCTGCCTCAGTTTTAAACAAAGCTGAGTTCCAGTTGACGATTTCATTGTTCTCTGCCTGCCTCTTTTGCCTAATTGTTTTTCCTAGGGATTGTCTTTGTCTTGGGAGAAGGTTTTCACAAAACACAACTCATCACAAAGAGCTGTGGAATCGTTTCTGGGGCAAGGCGGAGGGGGGCTCCTTGTCCCTGCCATGTGTGGGTGGAGAAGCAGAGATCCTGGAGCGATTGCCCTTGCCCACGGTGTGCACGTGACTAGGAAGGGAGCTTTGTTAATGGAGGTGTAGCTGAGCGAGCTGACTCTCCTCCCCACTTGATCCTGCCAGAAAATCATGTCAGTAGAATAACTATTGTTTCTGATCTTTAAAAACAATTTTCATCTTTAAAGAATTTTTACGAAGTTTCTGAGAAAGCGACTGTTTGACCAACATTTAGCTTTGGGGAGATGTGAGGGGTAATCAGCAAACCAACCTTGATGACCAGTGGAGGGGCAGGAGCCCTAGCCAGGACTTGTCCAGACCAGTTTCACTAAAGGTGTGCTGTCCTGGAGTGAACGGTCATGGACTCAGGGTGCTTTCTGCCAAGGAAAGCCAGTCTATCATCTGACCCCACTAGTAAGCTCCAGGTTCCTCTGATTGCTCCGCAGGGAAGCTCTCTGCCTTCAGCCCAGGTCAGGTACACCACCCATGGCCTTCTGCATCTGTATTTTCCCTCCACAGCACTACCAGTTTGCAAGGTGCATTTGAAGGCTTCTCTTATTGACTACCTCCTCCACTGACCTTGAACTCCCTAAGGAAAGAGTGTGTCTGTTTTATCTGGTCTCCAGTCCAGAGGGACATGGCATGTGTTTAATAAATGTTATGCCACCTTGGCAGCTCTTGGGGTTCTACAAAATTCTTTTCTCATGATGCATTATTCCTCATTCACTAGATAACAAGGACCTCATCGGTTGAGACAAGGCCACTTCTGAGCTGCATGTCCAGGAGTGGAGGTAGTTGGCATTGACAGTCACAAGCTCAGTCTAAGCCAGTTTCCCTTCCATCTTTGCTGTGGATTGTGCCAAGCATTATGGCAGTATCTTGGTCAAGGCCAAACTGTGTCCCCTCAACAGTCATATGTTGAAGCTCAAACCCTCAAAGTGACTGTATTTGAGAATAGGGCCTTTACAGAGGTAAAGTTAAATGAGGTCATATGACCTAAATGAATTCATTGAGGTCCTAATCCAATAGGTCTGGAAAGGCCATGTGAGGACAGAGAAAAGGCAACCATCTGAACGGCCAGGAGAAAGGCTTTAGGGGAAACCGAACCTGCCAACACCTTGATCTTGAATGTCAGCATCCAGAACTGTGAGAAAATAAATGTCTGCTGTTTAAGCCACTTAATCTGTGATACTGTTATGGCAGCCCTAGCAAACCAAAACAGGGCTTTACTATAAAAATAAGTGAATGGTATGGAAATGTAAGGGAGAGAAGCATTGCTTCTATGGCATCTTGAAAGTCTTTGAGAAGGAGGTTATATTTAAGCTGGTCTTGAAGAAATGAAGGAACGTTAGCTGATGACTATGGAAGGAAAGTTATGATCAACCTAGATAGCATATTCAAAAGCAGAGACATTACTTTGCCAACAAAGGTCCGTCTAGTCAAGGCTATGGTTTTTCCAATAGTCATGTATGGATGTGAGAGTTGGACTATGAAGAAAGCTGAGCACTGAAGAATTGATGCTTTTAAACTATGGTGTTGGAGAAGAATCTTGAGACTCCCTTGGACTGCAAGGAGATCCAACTAGTCCATTCTAAAGGAGATCAGTCCTGGGTGTTCTTTGGAAGGAATGATGCTAAAGCTGAAAGTCCAGTACTTTGGCCACCTCATGCGAAGAGTTGACTCATTGGAAAAGACTCTGATGCTGGGAGGGATTGCGGGCAGGAGGAGAAGGGGACGACAGAGGATGAGATGGCTGGATGGCATCACCGACTCAATGGACGTGAGTCTGAGTGAACTCCGGGAGCTGGTGATGGACAGGGAGACCTGGCGTGCTGCAATTCATGGGGTCACAAGGAGTCAGACACGACTGAGCAACTGAACTGAACTGAATGGAGTGTCTTTGGATACCAAGCATGGCCAGAGGCTTTATTTGTGTGACCTCCCTTGGGGGTGGATGACAGTATCCCTGGGAGGTCTCTAATCTCCTATTTCATGGAGGAAATTGAAGCTGACTGAAGTTAAGTAATTTGCCTAAGCTCAGCAACCCCATCGCTGGGCTGGAGGAAGCACAAGCTGGACTCAAGATTGCTGGGAGAAATAGCAATAACCTCAGATATGCAGATGACACCACCCTTATGGCAGAAAGTGAAGAAGAACTAAAGAGCCTCTTGATGAAAGTGAAAGAAGAGAGTGAAAAAGTTGGCTTAAAGCTCACCATTCAGAAAACAAAGATCATGGCATCTGGTCCCATCACTTCATGGCAAATAGATGGGGAAACAGTGGAAACAGTAGCTGACTTTATTTTTATGGGCTCCAAAATCACTGCAGATGGTGATTGCAGCCATGAAATTAAAAGACGCTTACTCCTTGAAAGTAAAGTTATGACCAACCTAGACAGCATATTAAAAAGCAGAGACATTACTTAGTCAACAAAGGTCCATCTAGTCAAGGCTATGGTTTTTCCAGTGGTCATATATAGATGTGAGAGTTGGACTATAAAAGCTGAGCGCCGAAGAATTGATGCTTTGAACTGCGGTGTTGGAGAAGACTCTTGAGAGTCCCTTGGACTGCAAGGAGATCCAACCAGTCCATCCTAAAGGAGATCAGTCCTGGGTGTTCATTTGAAGGACTGATGCTAAAGCTGAAACTCCAGTACTTTGGCCACCTGATGTGAAGAGCTGACTCATTTGAAAAGACCCTGATGCTGGGAAAGATTGAGGGCAGGAGGAGAAGGGGACAACAGAGGATGAGATGGTTGGATGGCATCACCAACTCAATGGATATGGGTTTGGGTAAACTTCGGGAGTTGGTGATGGACAGGGAGGCCTGGCGTGCTGTGGTTCATGGGGTCATAAGGAGTCGGACACAACTGAGTGACTAAACTGAACTGAACAGCAACCCACTCCAGGATTCTTGCCTGGGAAATTCCATGGATAGAGGAGCCTGGAGGGCTACAGTCCACGGAGTCACTAGAGTTGGACACAACTTAGCAACAAAACTGCCACCACCACACCATTAATAAGTAGTAGAATCAGAGTTTGCCCCCAGAACTAGTTTATACCAAAGCTGCTACTCTTTCTATTACACTAGGCACAGTGTGTATCAGATAGTAATAATAATACCTACAATAACTATAAGCCTGGCATGCACATAAATAATACACATCATCCAATTTAATCATTTCCAAAAAATGATGGAGACACTCTGATTATCTTAATTTTATAAATTACAGAGGAAAAACACAGAAAGACTTAATAACTCATTCAAAATCATACAATTAGTAAGGATTTAGGAATTGGACCCAAGTTGTTTAACCATTTCATTTAATTTTTTCATATGTGTACATGTATGGAGAGTTGAGGGAAGGGAGGAGTGGGACTGAATGTTGCTAGTTTTATTGTTTGGGGGCTGAAGGTCCTTTAGGATAAGGATTGATTGGCAAAATTCTGTATGAGCAGTAATAATAGCAATTATCAATAATGTTAAACAGAGCCAAATATTTGCTTTCTCTGTGGCAAATCAATTAGGGTAAGGACAGTGTGTCTCCATAAATCACTTCCACTCCCTTGAGTGGGTGCATCATCTCTAGTGGGTCTAAGATTGAAACATCTGGTCTCAGTTCCTAGAGGTGGGTGCTTTGGTGACTAACAACTAACCACCTCTGAGGACACAGCAGATCTCTGGGCCCTCAGCCTCACAGCTGTGTTTGCTACCAACTCTGTATCTAATAGTCATCCCCTAGCTTGGGAGTGAGAACCAGGCTGGAAGCTTAGGTTCCTGGAAACCTGAGGAACCAAGCCTCAGTCTTATTCCTGCAGCAGCAGGCAACCTGTGAGGTTGAAGGAGTGGGACAGCCACATTTTGGCCATGGGAACTGCTAAACCGTCAGTGCTCTGTCACTGCAGATTAATGGTCAATCTGTGTAGGATGGGCAGAACTTTGCTTAGCTCCGTATGCAGAGTTCCCTCAGAAACAGGCCCAGGGTCTCCCTGGCTTTCTATTCCTGCCTCTGCCACACCTGTGGGCAGTACCTACAGGAGCCTGGAGCAGTTGCTGGATAACAAGTCATCTTGATATCCTCCTTGTAGTTTATAGATTTCTCTGCTTGGATCCCCTGTCTCTGTGTCTGTCTTCCCTGTAGCAGAATTGGCCAGACCTGGACCAGAGACTCATTAGGACTCCGTGCTCCCTCCAAGAAGATCCTCCCTGAGAACCTCCTTTGAGAGGAGGTTCACTCTCACAGTCACTGCCCTTTGAGAGCCTCCACCTTCCAGCATGGCTAACGTGTCCACTTCATCACATTAAAATATGTATTCCAGAGGCAACTCTTTATGGAAGGGTTTACCAGTTCATCCATGGGTTATCTGAAAGTTTTCCTCTTCTCACTCATGCTGTTATATTCTGGCCATTTTCTGCTAGGAGTCAGAGGTTTATGGGTAGAGAAGAGAAATCTATGTGCCATGATTTTGGAGTGGCATGGACCAGGACATCCATGAAACCTCAAAATACCCCTCTTTGACTTAAGGGTTATTTTGAGCTGAAGGCAATTGAGGAACAGCAAACATGGGGAAGCTCTAAAAACAAAGCATTTTTCTCTTCTGTAAGGGAAATTTTACATTTATAAGTGCAATTTGAGTTCATAAATGAGTCTCCCTCTCCTGAAGTAGGAAGAGAAGGACTCTTAATAACCCATCAGCGGATAAGGCAGGGACTAACATCTGCAGAGCAGACCTTTCTGAACAACCCTTGTTTACCTGCTTTTCCTGGTTACCTTTCCAAACCTTATCCCCATGGCCCAGAAGCCCCAAACCTCTCGTTTCTTGGGCTAGCCTCTTCTCCACACTGTTACTCTTTAGGGTGGTATATAAGCCCCCACGTTCTAAACTCCTCCTTGAGCCACATTTCCCTTTGTGAACTTCCATTATATATACACAATTAAATCTATTTTTTTCTCCAATTAAAAAAAAAATCTTTTGGCCATGCGGCATGGCATTCGGGATCTTAGTTCCCAACCAGGGATTGGACCTGTGCCCCCTGCACTGGCAGCACAGAGTCTTAACTGCTGGACCGCCAGGAAAATTTCTCTCTTGTTAATCTTTTATCAGTTTGACTCAAGGATCCCAGACGTTGAACCAGGAGGGGTGAAGAAGAATATTCTCCTTCTACTACAAAGCGGTGATTGGGATACCCAACTCACTCTGGAGGCTACAGCTGGAACCTTGGGATGTCAGACAAAGTCAGCAAAAGTTGAAAACTCTCACTACATAAGCCTCCCAGATTTCATCCTATAGGGTTCAGTCGACAGAGGGCAGCTAAGAATCTCATGTTTTCCTTTCCAAATTTAGATTATCAGGAGAAAAATGTTGGTAAGAATCACTTACATTGTGACTCATGTGAATTTTGTTTTGAGTACTTATTGGTTGGGCTTCCCCAGTGGCTCAGCACTAAAGAATCCGCCTGCCAATGCAGGATCTACAGACCAGGGTTCAATCCCTGAGTCGGGAAGATTCCCTGGAGGAGGGCCTGGCAACCCAGTCCAGTATTCTTGCTTGGAGAATTCCATGGACAGAGGAGCCTGGTGGGCTATAGTCCATAGGGTCACAAAGAGTCAGACATGACTGAAGCGACTTAGCATGCAGGCATGCACTCATTGGTTATTGGTCCTTTCCTGCTTAGGGACATTTACAATTTGTCTTGCTCCACATCCTGACAGCTTGGTTTGGCTTTCTGCCTACCAGTGGGCACAGGTTGGTTGGCCAGCGTCTGTAGATGGCAAACCGTTAGGTTGGAGGCCCTGAGAATTTGTAGATAGCTGTACAGAAATGTGGGGTGCACCCACAGTGTGACTGATGTCTTCCTGACAGTTGCCTGTTGCAGAGTTTATGTAAATCTTTCTTTCAGTTATCATTGGGAGAGACTTTGGGTCATGCAAGCTACATTTTTTGCACTGTCTTTGGGAATACGTCTGTGTCCCTGGTTAAGTTATAAAAAGGCTTATTGGTTGTCAGAACTAGAATAGGCATACTTTTGTTTTGTTTTAAAGACCCAAATGCCTTTTCTTTAGTCTAGCCTCTTTTCGACCCTCTATTGCCCTTTGGGGTGGCATCAGTTCAATCGCTCAGTTGTGTCCGACTCTTCTCGACCCCATAAATCGCAGCACGCCAGGCCTCACTGTCCATCACCAACTCCTGGAGTTCACTCAGACTCACATCCATCGAGTCAGTGATGCCATCCAGCCATCTCATCCTCTGTCGTCCCCTTCTCCTCCTGCCCCCAATCCCTCCCAGCATCAGAGTCTTTTCCAATGAGTCAACTCTTCGCATGAAGTGGCCAAAGTACTGGACTTTCAGCTTCAGCATCATTCCCTCCAAAGAAATCCCAGGGCTGATCTCCTTCAGAATGGACTGGTTGGATCTCTTTGCAGTCCAAGGGACTCGCAAGAGTCTTCTCCAACACCACAGTTCAAAAGCATCAATTCTTCGGCGCTCAGCCTCCTTCACAGTCCAACTCTCACATCCATACATGACCACAGGAAACACATAGCCTTGACTAGACGGACCTTTGTTGGCAAAGTAATGTCTCTGCTTTTGAATATGCTATCTAGGTTGGGCATAACTTTCCTTCCAAGGAGTAAGTGTCTTTTAATTTCATGGCTGCAGTCACCATCTGCAGTGATTTTGGAGCCCAGAAAAGTAGTCTGACACTGTTTCCACTGTTTCCCCATCTATTTCCCATGAAAAGATGGGACCGGATGCCATGATCTTCGTTTTCTGAATGTTGAGCTTTAAGCCAACTTTTTCACTCTCCACTTTCACTTTCATCAAGAGGCTTTTGAGTTCCTCTTCACTTTCTGCCATAAGGGTGGTGTCATCTGCATATCTGAGGTTATTGATATTTCTCCTGGCAATCTTGATTCCAGCTTGTGTTTCTTCCAGTCCAGCATTTCTCATGATGTACTCTGCATATAAGTTAAATAAACAGGGTGACAATATACAGCCTTGACGAACTCCTTTTCCTATTTGGAACCAGTCTGTTGTTCCATGTCCAGTTCTAACTGTTGCTTCCTGACCTGCATACAGATTTCTCAAGAGGCAGGTCAGGTGGTCTGGTATTCCCATCTCTTTCAGAATTTTCCACAGTTTACTGTGATCCACACAGTCAAAGGCTTTGGCATAGTCAAGAAAGCAGAAAAAGATGTTTTTCTGGAACTCTCTTGCTTTTTCCATGATCCAGCGGATGTTGGCAATTTGATCTCTGGTTCCTCTGCCTTTTCTAAAACCAGCTTGAACAACTGGAAGTTCACGGTTCACGTATTGCTGAAGCCTGGCTTGGAGGATTTTGAGCATTACTTTACTAGCGTGTGAGATGAGTGCAGTTGTGTGGTAGTTTGAGCATTCTTTGGCCTTGCCTTTCTTTGGGATTGGAATGAAAACTGACCTTTTCCAGTCCTGTGGCCACTGCTGAGTTTTCCAAATTTGCTGGCATTGGAACAACAGACTGGTTCCAAATAGGAAAAGGAGTTCGTCAAGGCTGTATATTGTCACCCTGTTTATTTAACTTATATGCAGAGTACATCATGAGAAATGCTGGACTGGAAGAAACACAAGCTGGAATCAAGATTGCCGGGAGAAATATCAATAACCTCAGATATGCAGATGACACCACCCTTATGGCAGAAAGTGAAGAGGAGCCTCAAAAGCCTCTTGATGAAAGTGAAAGTGGAGAGTGAAAAAGTTGGCTTAAAGCTCAACATTCAGAAAACGAAGATCATGGCATCCAGTCCCATCTTTTCATGGGAAATAGATGGGGAAACAGTGGAAACAGTGTCAGACTTTACTTTTCTGGGCTCCAAAATCACTGCAGATGGTGACTGCAGCCATGAAATTAAAAGACGCTTACTCCTTGGAAGGAAAGTTATGCCCAACCTAGACAGCATATTCAAAAGCAGAGACATTACTTTGCCAACAAAGGTTCGTCTAGTCAAGGCTATGGTTTTTCCTGTGGTCATGTATGGGTGTGAGAGTTGGACTGTGAAGGAGGCTGAGCGCCGAAGAATTGATGCTTTTGAACTGTGGTGTTGGAGAAGACTCTTGCGAGTCCCTTGGACTGCAAAGAGATCCAACCAGTCCATTCTGAAGGAGATCAGCCCTGGGATTTCTTTGGAGGGAATGATGCTGAAGCTGAAAGTCCAGTACTTTGGCCACCTCATGCGAAGAGTTGACTCATTGGAAAAGACTCTGATGCTGGGAGGGATTGCGGGCAGGAGGAGAAGGGGACGACAGAGGATGAGATGGCTGGATGGCATCACTGACTCGATGGATGTGAGTCTGAGTGAACTCCGGGAGTTGGTGATGGACAGTGAGGCCTGGCGTGCTGCGATTCATGGGGTCGCAGAGAGTCAAACACGACTGAGTGACTGATCTGATGTGATCTGAGTGCAGCAGGATCATCTTTCAGGATTTCTCAGAGCTGCACTGGAATTCCATCACCTCCATTAGCTTTGTTCGTAGTGATGCTTTCTAAGGCCCACTTGACTTCACATTCCAGGATGTCTGGCTCTAAATGAGTGATCATATCATCGTGATTATCTGGGTTGTGAAGATCTTTCTTGTACAGTTCTTCTGTGTATTCTTGCCATCTCTTCTTAATATCTTCTGCTTCTGTTAAGTCCATACCATTTCTGTCCTTTATCAAGCCCATCTTTGCATGAAATGTTCCCTTGGTATCTCTAATTTTCTTGAAGAGATCTCTAGTCTTTCCCATTCTGTTGTTTTCCTCTATTTCTTTGCATTGATCACTGAGGAAGGCTTTCTTATCTCTTCTTGCTATTCTTTGGAACTCTGCTATTCAGATGCTTATATCTTTCCTTTGCTCCTTTGCTTTTCGCTTCTCTTCTTTTCACAGCTATTTGTGAGGCCTCCCCAGACAGCCATTTTGCTTTTTTGCATTTCTTTTCCATGGGGATGGTCTTGATCCCTGTCTCCTGTACAATGTGACAAACCTCATTCCATAGTTCATCAGGTACTCTATCTATCAGATCTAGGCCCTTAAATTTATTTGTGACTTCCACTGTATAATCATAAGAGATTTGATTTAGGTCATACCTGAATGGTCTAGTGGTTTTCCCTACTTTCTTCAATTTAAGTCTGAATTTGGTAATAAGGAGTTCATAATCTGAGCCACAGTCAGCTCCTGGTCTTGTTTTTGTTGACTGTATAGAGCTTCTCCACCTTTGGCTGCAAAGAATATAATCAATCTGATTTCGATGTTGCCCATCTGGTGATGTCCAGGTGTAGAGTCTTCTCTTGTGTTGTTGGAAGAGGGTGTTTGCTATGACCAGTGCATTTTCTTGGCAAAACTCTATTAGTCTTTGCCCTGCTTCATTCCATATTCCAAGGCCAAATTTGCCTGTTACTCCAGCTGTTTCTTGACTTCCTACTTTTGCATTCCAGTCCCCTATAATGAAAAGGACATCTTTTTTTGGGTGTTAGTTCTAAAAGGTCTTGTAGGTCTTCATAGAACCGTTCAACTTCAGCTTCTTCAGGGTTACTGGTTGGGGCATAGACTTGGATTACTGTGATATTGAATGGTTTGCCTTGGAAATGAACAGAGATAATTCTGTCGTTTTTGAGATTGCATCCAAGTACTGCATTTCGGACTCTTTTGTTGACCATGATGGCCACTCCATTTCTTCTGAGGGATTCCTGTCCGCAGTAGTAGATATAATGGTCATCTGAGTTAAATTCATCCATTCCAGTCCATTTTAGTTCACTGATTCCTAGAATGTCTACATTCACTCTTGCCATCTCTTGTTTGACCACTTCCAATTTGCCTTGATTCATGGACCTGACATTCCAGGTTCCTATGCAATATTGCTCTTTACAGCATTGGACCTTGCTTCTATCACCAGTCACATCCACAGTTGGGTATTGTTTTTGCTTTGGCTCCATCCCTTCATTCTTTCTGGAGTTATATCTCCACTGATCTCCAGTAGCATATTGGGCCCCTATTGACCTGGGGAGTTCCTCTTTCAGTATCCTATCATTTTGCCTTTTCATACTGTTCATGGGGTTCTCAAGGCAAGAATACTGAAGTGGTTTGCCATTCCCTTCTCCAGTGGACCACATTCTGTCAGATATCTCCACCATGACCTGCCCGTCTTGGGTTGCCCCACAGGCATGGCTTAGTTTCATTGAGTTAGATGAGGCTGTGGTCCTAGTGTGATTAGATTGACTAGTTTTCTGTATTGTTTCACTGTGTCCTGTCTCTGATGCCCTCTTGCAACACCTACCATCTTACTTGGGTTTCTCTTACCTTGGGCATGGGGTATCTCTTCATGGCTGCTCCAGCAAAGCGCAGCTACTGCTCCTTACCTTGGACGAGGGATATCTCCTCACCGCCGTCCTTCCTGACCTTCAACATGGGAGACACTGCTCCTTGGACGTGGGGTTGGTCCTCCCAGTCGCCGCCTCTGGCCTCGGACGTGGGGTTGGTCCTCCAGGCCTCCGCCCCTGGCTTTGGGCGTTGGGGCATGGGGTAGCTCCTCCCGGCGGGCCGCCGCCCCTGACCTCGTTCACGGGTATCTCCTCTCGGCCGCTGCCCCGACTTTGGACGCAGGGTAGCTCCTCTCAGTTGCCGCCCCTGACCTCGGACTTGGGTAGCTCCTTTCAGCCATTCCTGCACCGTCGCAGCTTGGCACTCTCGGCCGCTGCCCCTGACCTTGGACGTGGGGTAACTCCTCCTGGCCGCCCGCCGGGCATGGGGTCCTCCTGGCTTCCCCTGACCTCGGACGTGGGGTAGCTCCTCTCGGCCGCGTAACCGATGCGCCAGTCGCAGCCACAGCCGCCCCCGTATAAACCCCCAAATCCTATCTCTGCACATAATTTTTAAAAAATGTTTTCTCTTATTAGTCTTTTGTCACTTTTATTTCCAGGGCCCCAGATGGAGAACCCAGGAGGGCAGAGGGAAAAGGTTTTCCCCTCCCCTACAGGAGTTGAGTTTATTGAGTATACTAAATTTTTTTTTTCTCAGTTTTGTGGTCAGAGGTGAACAGTTTGCAGAATTACAAGGTGAAATATTAAATAAACCACAGTCACCCGCCCCAGTTGTCTTCCTCTTCATGAATAGAAGGCATGTGGCAACTCCATGCAAAGACTGCCCAGTGCTGCTTTATTCCTGGTCAGTCTTTATTTAGTGTCCTCCTATCCCCCTGGATTTCACACCTTGCTTCCACAGATCTGGTGGAACTATAAGCAATACAGGATTGGAGAAAATGTCAATTAACTAAGAAAGTGCTATTCAGCAGCCTTTAAAGAAGCCACCTGGAAGATTTCTACCAAAGACCACAAAACATGTTCATGGGTCTTTTCTGCCTGGATGCCACCCAACACACACCTCATCTCAAAGAGCAACATCCTTGGTGTCCACTGTCCCTCTTCTCTCTCACCCTGCCCATAAGGAAGCTCTCTTCTCTGCAGATTCTTTGCCTCTGTCTAGGGAGTCTGTCCTCCTGAGGAAAGTGTGGCCTTGAGACTGGAGTATCAAGGGGAAGACAACCAGAGTGTATGGAGGATTACCACTGGCCAGGCACTGAACTAGATGATTTCTCTACTTTTTGTACTAAATCTGTTAAATTATCCTGCAGTGTAAATCCTGTTTTAGAAATGAGAAGTCTAAAATTCAGAGAGACTAAGGGATCTGTTCGCTGCCATACAGCTGGTAAAATCCTCAGCTAACTTCCTCTGTACTCCAGTCAGTTTTTCCACTCAGGGTAGAGTCCCCAGAACAACAGGACCTTGCTAATCCTCACAGCTATTCATGACAATCTCATGGCTCAAGCATGGAAACCAAAGGAAATGGAGAGTGGCAGCTGGTGTTTCAAGCCTAGGTGCTAACACTTGCCATTAGCTGCCAAACAAAACAGAACTGATCAGAGAGTCCAGAATAACCAGAGGGTTTAGGAAAGCCATCAGGAATGAGGAGGTTTCAAACCTCTTTCGTTCCTTGGATGTCCTTGAAAGAGTTTAGAAATATTGCTGTGAAGACCTGGCTGTGTTTTCTGAACAGGCAGATCTGGAAGCTAAGTGGAGGTTAAGGTGTGCTTAAGAACATGATCATTTCCTTTTCAAGGAGAGCTGTGGTCTGAAGAAGAAGAACTCACCTGCTGCATTCTGTGATCCAACAGGAGCAGCAGACTTGAACTGCCATCTGTCCGTTGCTATGGGAACAATTTCCTACACATTTACAGAAACACTCAGGTCTGGGTAAATGCTGCCGTTGTCAACGCATGTCCTTCAGCTGGCTCATTTGGAAAAAGAATGGCAAAGTGATAGCGTGACACAAAGATAGAGCCTGAAGCTTTCTTTCACCACTTGAAAACTAATTGATAGCCTCATTTTTCTAATCATAGGGGTCCCTGCAGGGTCTGCCCTGCAGTACATTCAAACTTTCCCCTTGGGCTTGTTTCCTCGGTGAGCACTGGTTGGTGAGGGAGGTGCTGCTGGTTCAAGTCAAGGGATGCATACTGGTGACTCTCATCCTAGAAGCCTTTGTTCAGTACAAGCACAAAGGAGCTATGGATGAGGAGTGGTGTGTGCCCATACTCAGTCACACCACACACACACACACACACACACACACACACACACACACACACCAGTATAATTATTTTATGCTCTACCATGTTCCTTTCCCAGAGGTCACATCACATTTGGTCAGCAGAATCCACCAAACATTAGTCCTCAGGAAAAGATTGCTTCTTTCTGCATTGAGACCCAGAGTCTGCACACCATTTTTATTTTGCATTGTTGTGCAGGATATTTACTTTTTCTTTTTGGCTGTTCCACACAGCTTATGGAATCCTAGTTCCCAGAACTGGGGTTGCACCTGGGTCCCCTAAAGTGGACGTGTGAAATACTAACCACTGGACCACCAAGGAATTCCCTGGACATTTGAATTTTAAAGGAGCATGAGGACATTTTGCCCAGGGTTGTTTTTCAGTTGCTAAGCTATGTCAGACTATTTGCAACCCCATGGCCTGCAGAACACCAGGCTTCCCTGTGATTGATCATCTCCTGGAGCTTGCTCAAACTCATATCCATTACGTTGGTGATGCCATCCAACCATCTCATCCTCTGTCAATCCCTTCTCCTCCTGCCCTCAATCTTTCCCAGCATCAGGGTCTTTTCCAAGTGTCTGCTCTTTGCATCAGGTGGCCAAAGGATTGGAGCTTCAGCTTCAGCATCAGTCCTTCCATTGGTTTGA
Organism: Bos mutus; assembly: GCF_027580195.1. Lineage (NCBI taxonomy): Eukaryota > Metazoa > Chordata > Mammalia > Artiodactyla > Bovidae > Bos > Bos mutus. The sequence continues at coordinate 40,371,765 of NC_091625.1, forward strand.
TATCCTTGCAGTCCAAGGAACTCTCACGAGTCTTCTCCAACACCTTGTGAAGATCTTTCTTGTACAGTTCTTCTGTGTATTCTTGCCATCTCTTCTTAATATCTTCTGCTTCTGTTAAGTCCATACCATTTCTGTCCTTTATCAAGCCCATCTTTGCATGAAATGTTCCCTTAGTATCTCTAATTTTCTTGAAGAGATCTCTAGTCTTTCCCATTCTGTTGTTTCCTCTATTTCTTTGCAATCACTGAAGGCTTTCTTATCTCTTCTTGCTATTCTTTGGAACTCTGCATTCAGATGTTTATATCTTTCCTTTGCTCCTTTGCTTTTCCTTCTCTTCTTTTCACAGCTATTTGTGAGGCCTCCCCAGACAGCCATTTTGCTTTTTTGCATTTCTTTTCCATGGGGATGGTCTTGATCCCTGTCTCCTGTACAATGTGACAAACCTCATTCCATAGTTCATCAGGTACTCTATCTATCAGATCTAGGCCCTTAAATTTATTTGTGACTTCACTGTATAATCATAAGAGATTTGATTTAGGTCATACCTGAATGGTCTAGTGGTTTCCCTACTTTCTTCAATTTAAGTCTGAATTTGGTAATAAGGAGTTCATGATCTGAGCCACAGTCAGCTCCTGGTCTTGTTTTTGTTGACTGTATAGAGCTTCTCCACCTTTGGCTGCAAAGAATATAATCAATCTGATTTGATGTTGCCCATCTGGTGATGTCCAGGTGTAGAGTCTTCTCTTGTGTTGTTGGAAGAGGGTGTTTGCTATGACCAGTGCATTTTCTTGGCAAAACTCTATTAGTCTTTGCCCTGCTTCATTCCATATTCAAGGCCAAATTTGCCTGTTACTCCAGCTGTTTCTTGACTTCCCTACTTTTGCATTCCAGTCCCCTATAATGAAAAGGACATTTTTTTGGGTGTTAGTTCTAAAAGGTCTTGTAGGTCTTCATAGAACCGTTCAACTTCAGCTTCTTCAGTGTTACTGGTTGGGGCATAGACTTGGATTACTGTGATATTGAATGGTTTGCCTTGGAAATGAACAGAGATAATTCTGTCGTTTTTGAGATTGCATCCAAGTACTGCATTTCGGACTCTTTTGTTGACCATGATGGCCACTCCATTTCTTCTGAGGGATTCCTGTCCGCAGTAGTAGATATAATGGTCATCTGAGTTAAATTCATCCATTCCAGTCCATTTTAGTTCACTGATTCCTAGAATGTCTACATTCACTCTTGCCATCTCTTGTTTGACCACTTCCAATTTGCCTTGATTCATGGACCTGACATTCCAGGTTCCTATGCAATATTGCTCTTTACAGCATTGGACCTTGCTTCTATCACCAGTCACATCCACAGTTGGGTATTGTTTTTGCTTTGGCTCCATCCCTTCATTCTTTCTGGAGTTATATCTCCACTGATCTCCAGTAGCATATTGGGCCCCTATTGACCTGGGGAGTTCCTCTTTCAGTATCCTATCATTTTGCCTTTTCATACTGTTCATGGGGTTCTCAAGGCAAGAATACTGAAGTGGTTTGCCATTCCCTTCTCCAGTGGACCACATTCTGTCAGATATCTCCACCATGACCTGCCCGTCTTGGGTTGCCCCACAGGCATGGCTTAGTTTCATTGAGTTAGATGAGGCTGTGGTCCTAGTGTGATTAGATTGACTAGTTTTCTGTATTGTTTCACTGTGTCCTGTCTCTGATGCCCTCTTGCAACACCTACCATCTTACTTGGGTTTCTCTTACCTTGGGCATGGGTATCTCTTCATGGCTGCTCCAGCAAGCGCAGCTACTGCTCCTTACCTTGGACGAGGATATCTCCTCACCGCCGCCCTTCCTGACCTTCAACATGGGAGACACTGCTCCTTGGACGTGGGTTGGTCCTCCCAGTCGCCGCCTCTGGCCTCGGACGTGGGGTTGGTCCTCCAGGCCTCCGCCCCTGGCTTTGGGCGTTGGGGCATGGGGTAGCTCCTCCCGGCGGGCCGCCGCCCCTGACCTCGTTCACGGGTATCTCCTCTCGGCCGCTGCCCCGACTTTGGACGCAGGGTAGCTCCTCTCAGTTGCCGCCCCTGACCTCGGACTTGGGTAGCTCCTTTCAGCCATTCCTGCACCGTCGCAGCTTGGCACTCTCGGCCGCTGCCCCTGACCTTGGACGTGGGGTAACTCCTCCTGGCCACCGCCCTTCGGGCATGGGGTCCTCCTGGCTTCTGCCCCTGACCTCGGACGTGGGGTAGCTCCTCTCGGCCGCGCTTCGTGCGCCAGTCGCAGCCACAGCCGCCCCCGTATAAACCCCCAAATCCTATCTCTGCACATAATTTTTAAAAAATGTTTTCTCTTATTAGTCTTTTGTCACTTTTATTTCCAGGGCCCCAGATGGAGAACCCAGGAGGGCAGAGGGAAAAGTTTTTCCCCTCCCCTACAGGAGTTGAGTTTATTGAGTATACTAAATTTTTTTTTTCTCAGTTTTGTGGTCAGAGGTGAACAGTTTGCAGAATTACAAGGTGAAATATTAAATAAACCACAGTCACCCGCCCCAGTTGTCTTCCTCTTCATGAATAGAAGGCATGTGGCAACTCCATGCAAAGACTGCCCAGTGCTGCTTTATTCCTGGTCAGTCTTTATTTAGTGTCCTCCTATCCCCCTGGATTTCACACCTTGCTTCCACAGATCTGGTGGAACTATAAGCAATACAGGATTGGAGAAAATGTCAATTAACTAAGAAAGTGCTATTCAGCAGCCTTTAAAGAAGCCACCTGGAAGATTTCTACCAAAGACCACAAAACATGTTCATGGGTCTTTTCTGCCTGGATGCCACCCAACACACACCTCATCTCAAAGAGCAACATCCTTGGTGTCCACTGTCCCTCTTCTCTCTCACCCTGCCCATAAGGAAGCTCTCTTCTCTGCAGATTCTTTGCCTCTGTCTAGGGAGTCTGTCCTCCTGAGGAAAGTGTGGCCTTGAGACTGGAGTATCAAGGGGAAGACAACCAGAGTGTATGGAGGATTACCACTGGCCAGGCACTGAACTAGATGATTTCTCTACTTTTTGTACTAAATCTGTTAAATTATCCTGCAGTGTAAATCCTGTTTTAGAAATGAGAAGTCTAAAATTCAGAGAGACTAAGGGATCTGTTCGCTGCCATACAGCTGGTAAAATCCTCAGCTAACTTCCTCTGTACTCCAGTCAGTTTTTCCACTCAGGGTAGAGTCCCCAGAACAACAGGACCTTGCTAATCCTCACAGCTATTCATGACAATCTCATGGCTCAAGCATGGAAACCAAAGGAAATGGAGAGTGGCAGCTGGTGTTTCAAGCCTAGGTGCTAACACTTGCCATTAGCTGCCAAACAAAACAGAACTGATCAGAGAGTCCAGAATAACCAGAGGGTTTAGGAAAGCCATCAGGAATGAGGAGGTTTCAAACCTCTTTCGTTCCTTGGATGTCCTTGAAAGAGTTTAGAAATATTGCTGTGAAGACCTGGCTGTGTTTTCTGAACAGGCAGATCTGGAAGCTAAGTGGAGGTTAAGGTGTGTTTAGAACATGATCATTTCCTTTTCAAGGAGAGCTGTGGTCTGAAGAAGAAGAACTCACCTGCTGCATTCTGTGATCCAACAGGAGCAGCAGACTTGAACTGCCATCTGTCCGTTGCTATGGGAACAATTTCCTACACATTTACAGAAACACTCAGGTCTGGGTAAATGCTGCCGTTGTCAACACATGTCCTTCAGCTGGCTCATTTGGAAAAAGAATGGCAAAGTGATAGCGTGACACAAAGATAGAGCCTGAAGCTTTCTTTCACCACTTGAAAACTAATTGATAGCCTCATTTTTCTAATCATAGGGGTCCCTGCAGGGTCTGCCCTGCAGTACATTCAAACTTTCCCCTTGGGCTTGTTTCCTTGGTGAGCACTGGTTGGTGAGGGAGGTGCTGCTGGTTCAAGTCAAGGGATGCATACTGGTGACTCTCATCCTAGAAGCCTTTGTTCAGTACAAGCACAAAGGAGCTATGGATGAGGAGTGGTGTGTGCCATATACTCACCACACACACACACACACACACACACACACACACACACACACACACACACCAGTATAATTATTTTATGCTCTACCATGTTCCTTTCCCAGAGGTCACATCACATTTGGTCAGCAGAATCCACCAAACATTAGTCCTCAGGAAAAGATTGCTTCTTTCTGCATTGAGACCCAGAGTCTGCACACCATTTTTATTTTGCATTGTTGTGCAGGATATTTACTTTTTCTTTTTGGCTGTTCCACACAGCTTATGGAATCCTAGTTCCCAGAACTGGGGTTGCACCTGGGTCCCCTAAAGTGGACGTGTGAAATACTAACCACTGGACCACCAAGGAATTCCCTGGACATTTGAATTTTAAAGGAGCATGAGGACATTTTGCCCAGGGTTGTTTTTCAGTTGCTAAGCTATGTCAGACTATTTGCAACCCCATGGCCTGCAGAACACCAGGCTTCCCTGTGATTGATCATCTCCTGGAGCTTGCTCAAACTCATATCCATTACGTTGGTGATGCCATCCAACCATCTCATCCTCTGTCAATCCCTTCTCCTCCTGCCCTCAATCTTTCCCAGCATCAGGGTCTTTTCCAAGTGTCTGCTCTTTGCATCAGGTGGCCAAAGGATTGGAGCTTCAGCTTCAGCATCAGTCCTTCCATTGGTTTGATATCCTTGCAGTCCAAGGAACTCTCACGAGTCTTCTCCAACACCACAGTTTGAAAGCATCAATTCTTTCCACTCAGATTTTATGGTCCAACTCTCACATCTGTTCTTGACTACTTGAAAAACCATAGCTTTGACTCTATGGACCTTGTTGGCAAAGTTATGTCTCTGCTTTTTATTATGCTGTCAATACTTTGGCCACCTGATGTGAAGAGCTGACTCATTTGAAAAGACCCTGATGCTGGGAAAGATTGAAGGCAGGAGGAGAAGGGGGTGACAGAGGATGAGATGGTTGGATGGCATCACTGACTCAATGGACATGGGTTTGGGTGGACTCCGGGAGTTTGTGATGGACAGGGAGGCCTGGTGTGCTGCAGTTCATGTGGTTGCAAGGAGTCGGACACGACTGAGTGACTGAACTGACTGACTAGGTTTGTCACAGTTTTTCTTCCAAGGAGCAAGCATCTTTTTATTTCATGGCTGCAGTCACCATCTGCAGTGATTTTATAGCCCAAGAAAATAAAGTCTGTCACTGTTTCCATTGTTTCCCCATCTATTTGCCATGAAGTGATGGGACTGGTTGCTGTGACCTTAGATTTTTGAATGCTGAATTTTAAGCCAGCTTTTTCATTCTTCTCTTTCACCTTCATCAAGAGGCCCTTTAGTTCCCCTTTGCTTTCGGCCTAATGGGTGGTGTCATCTACATATCTGAGGTTATTAATATTTCTCCCAGCACGCTTGATTCCAGCTTGAGCTTCATCCAGCCTGACATTTCACAGGATGTATTCTGCATATAATTAAATAAGCAGTGTGGCAATATACAGCCTTGATGTACCTCTTTCCCAGTTTTGGATCAGTCCATTGTTTCATTTTCATTTCTGTTGCTTCTTTACACACACACACACACACACACACACATATATATATCTTTTAACTTATTTTTTTATTGAAGGATAATTGCTTTACAGAATTTTGTTGTTTTCTGTCAAACCTCAACATGAATCAGCCATAGGTATACATATATCCCCTCCCTTTTGAACCTCCCTCCCATCTCCCACCCCATCCCACCCCTCTAGGTTGATACAGAGCCCCTGTTTGAGTTTCCTGAGCCATACAGCAAATACCTGTTGGCAATCTACTTTACATATGGTAATGTAAGTTACCATGTTACTCTCTCCATACATCTCACCCTCTCCTCCCCTCTCCCAATGTCCATAAGTCTATTCTCTATGTCTGTTTCTCCATTGCTGTCCTGTAAATAAATTCTTCAGTAGCATTTTTCTAGATTCCGTGTATATGCATTAGAATACAATATTTATCTTTCTCTTTCTGACTCACTTCACTCTGTATAATAGGTTCTAGGTTCATCCACCTCATCAGAACTGACTCAAATGCATTCCTTTTTATGGCTGAGTAATATTCCATTGTGTATATGTACCACAACTTCCTTATCCATTCATCTGTCAATGGACATCTAGTTGCTTCTATGTTCTAGCTATTGTAAATAGTGCTGCAATTAACAATGGGATACATGTGTCTTTTTCCATTTTGTTTTCCACAGGATATATGCCTAAGAGTGGGACTACTGAGTCATTTCTAGTTTTTTAAGGAGTCTCCATACCATCTTCCATAGTGGCTGTATCAATTTACATTCCCACCAACAGTGCACAAGCGTTCCCTTTTCTCCACATCCTCTCCAGCATTTATTGTTTGTAGACTTTTTGAAGATGTCCATTCTGACTGGTGTGAGGTGATATCTCATTGTGGTTTTGATTTGCATTTCTCTAATAATGAGCGATATTGAGCATCTTTTCATGTATTTGTTAGCCGTCTGTATGTCTTCTTTGGAGAAGTGTCTAAGTCTTTTTCTCACTTTTTGATTGAGTTGTTTTTTTTCTGGCATTGAGTTGTATGAGTTGCTTGTATATTTTGGAAATTAATCCATTGTCACTTGTTTCGTTTGCTATTATTTTCTCCCATTCTAAGGGTTGTCTTTTCACCTTACTTATAGTTTCTTTTGCTGTGCAAAAGCTTTTAAGTTTAATCAGGTCACACTTGTTTACTTCTATTTCCATTACTCTAAGAGGTGGGCCATAGAGGATCTTGCTTTGATTTATGTAATCAAGTATTCTGCCTATGTTTTCCTCTAAGAGTTTCATAGTTTCTGGTCTTACATGTAGGTCTTTAATCCATTTTGAGTATATCTTTGTGTATGGTGTTAGGAAGTGTTCTAATTTCATTCTTTTACATGTAGCTATCCAGTTTTCCCAGTACCATTTATTGAAGAGGCTCTCTTTGCCCCATTGTATATTCTTGCCTCCTTTGTCAAAAATAAGGTACCCATAGGTGCATGGATTTCTTTCTGGGCTTTCTATCTTGTTCCATTGTTCTATATTTCTGTTTTTGTGCCAGTACTCTACTGTCTTGATGACTATAGCTTTGTAGTATAATCTGAAGTCAGGAAGGTTGATTCCTCCAGCTCCATTCTTCCTTATCAAGACTGCTTTGGCTATTTGGGGTCTTCTATGTTTCCATATGAATTGTGAAATTTTTTGTTCTAGTTCTGTGAAAAATGCCATTGGTAGTTTGATAGGGATCACATTGAATATGTAGATTGCATTTGGTAGTATAGTCATTTTCACAATATTGATTCTTCCTACTCAGGAACATGGAATATCTCTTCATCTGTTTATGTCATCTTTGATTTCTTTCATTAGTGTCTTATAATTTTCTCTGTACAGTTCTTTTGTCTCCTTAGGTAAGTTTATTTCTAGATATTTAATTCTTTTTGTTGCAATGGTGAATGGGATTGATTCCTTAATTTCTCTTCCTGATTTTTCATTGTTAGTATATAGAAATGCAAGTGATTTCTGTGTATTGATTTTGTATCCTGCAACTTTGCTAAATTCACTGATTAGCTCTAGTAATTTTCTGATAGTATCTCTAGGGTTTTCTATGTACAGTATCATGTCATCTGCAAACAGTGAGAGCTTTACTTCTTCTTTTCTGTATGGATTCCTTTTGTTTGTTTTTCTTCTCTGATTGCTGTAGCTAGGACTTCCAGAACTATGTTGAATAATAGTGGTGAAAGTGGACACCCTTGTCTTGTTCCTAATCTTAGGGGGAATGTTTTCAGAGTTTCACCATTGAGGATAATGTTTGGTGTAAGCTCATTATATATGGCCTTTACTATGTTGAGGTAGGTTCCTTCTATGCCCATTTTTCAAAAAGTTTTAATCATAAATGGGTGCTGAATTTTGTCAAAGGCTTTTTCTGCATCTATTGAGATTATCATATGGATTTTATCTTTCTATTTGTTAATATGGTATATCACATTGATTGCTTTGCATATATTGAAAAATCCTTGCATTCCTGGAATAAACGCAACTTGATCATGGTGTATAAGCTTTTTGATGTGTTGCTGAATTCTGTTTGCTAAAATTTTGTTGAGGATTTTTGCATCTATGTTCATCAGTGATATTGGCCTGTAGTTTTCTTTTTATGTGTTGTCTTTGTCTGATTTTGAATCAGGGTGATGGTGGCCTCGTGAATGAGTTTGGAAGCATTTCTTCCTCTGAAATTTTTGGAAGAGTCTTAGGATAGGCATTAGCTCTTCTCTAAATGTTTGATAGAATTCTCCTGTGAAGCCATATGGTCCTGGGGTTTTGTTTTCTGAGAGATTTTTTTTTTTTATCACAGCTTCAATTTCAGTGCATGTAATTGGGTTGTTCATAATTTCTATTTCTTCTTGGTTCAGTCTTGGAAGATTGAACTTTTCTAAGAATCTGTCCATTTCTTCCAGGTTATCCATTGTATTGCTATATAGTTGTTCATAGTAGTCTCTTATAATCCTTTGTATGTCTGCATTGTCTGTTGTAACCTCTCCTTTTTCATTTCTAATTTTGTTGATTTGATTCTTTTCTCTTTTTTTCTTGATGAGTCTGGCTAAAGGCTTGTCAATTTTGTTTATCATCTCAAAGAACCAACTTTTATTAATCTTTACTATTGTTTTTTTCATTTCTTTTGCATTTATTTATGCTTGGATCTTTATGATTTCTTTCCTTCTGCTAATTTTGCAGTGTTTTTTCTTCTTATTCCGGTTGTTTTAGATGTAAAGTTAGGTTTTCTATTCAATGTTTTTCTTGTTTCTTGAGGTAGGATTGTGTTTCTATAAACATCCCTCTTAGAACTGCTTTTAAAGCATCCCATATGTTTTGAGTTGTCATGTTTTCATTGTCATTTTTTTGTGGCAATTTTTTGATTTCCCTTTTGATTTCTTCAGTAACCTGTTGGTTATTTAGAAATACGTTGTTTAATCTCCGTGTGTTTGTGTTTCTTACAGCTTTTTTTTCTTATAATTGATATCTAGTCTCATAGTGGTGTGGTCAGAGAAGACGCTTGATACAATTTCAGTTTTCTTAAATTTACTGAGGTCTGATTTGTGACTCAAGATGTGGTCTATCCTGGAGAATGTTCCACGTGCCCTTGAGAAGAAGGTGTATTCTTCTGCATTTGGATGGAGTGTCCTGAAGATATCAATGAGATCCATTTCATCTAATGTATCATTTAAGACTTGTGCTTCCTTATTAATTTTCTGCTTTGATGATCTGTCCATTGGTGTGAGTGGGATGTTAAAGTATCCTACTATTATTGTGTTCTTGTCAATTTCTCCTTTTATGTCTATTAGTGTTTGTCTTATATAGTGAGGTGCTCCTATGTTGAGTGCATGCTGCTGCTGCTGCTAAGTCACTTCAGTCGTGTTCGACTCTGTGTGACCCCATAGATGGCAGCCCACCAGGCTCCCCCATCCCTGGGATTCTCCAGGCAAGAACACTGGAGTGGGTTGCCATTTCCTTCTCCAATGCATAAAAGTGAAAAGTGAAAGGGAAGTCGCATAGATATTTAGAATTGTTATGTCTTCCTCTTGGATTGATCCCTTGATCATTATGTTGCGTCCTTCCTTATCTCTTGTAATCTTCATTATTTTAAGGTCTATTTTGTCTGATATGAGGATTGGTACTCCAGCTTTCTTTTGTTTCCCATTTGCATGGAATATATTTTTCCATCCTCTCACTTTCAGTCAATACGTGTCCTGAGGTCTGAAGTGGGTTTCTTGTAGACAGCATATATATGGGTCTTGTTTTTGTATCCATTCAACCAGTCTGAGTCTTTTGGTTGGAGAATTTAATCCTTTTACATTTAAAGTAATTATTGATATATATGTTCCTATTGCCATTTTCTTAATTGTTTGGGGTTGACTATGTAGATCTTTTTTCTTCTCTTGTATTTCTTGGCTATATAAATCTCTTTAACATTTGTTGTAAAGCTGGTTTTGTGGTACTAAATTCTCTTAACTTTTGCTTGTCTGAAAAACTTCTGATTTCTCCATCAATTGTGAATGAGATCTTTGCCGGGTACAGTAATCTTGGTTGTAGATTTTTCCCTTTCAGTACTTTAAATATATCCTGCCATTCCCTTCTGGCCAGCAGAGTTTCTGCTGAAAGATGAGCTGTTAAGTGTATGGGGTTTCACTTGCATGTTACTTGTTGCTTTTCCCTTGCTGCTTTTAATATTCTTTCTTTGTGTTTAGTCTTTGTTAGTTTGATTAGTATGTGTCTTGGTAGGTTTCTCCTTGGGTTTATCCTGTATGGGACTCTTTGTACCTCTTGTACTTGATTGACTATTTCCTTTTCCATGTTGGGGAAATTTTCAACTATAATCTCTTCAAAAATTTTCTCATACCCTTTCTTTTTCTCTTCTTCTGGGACCACTCTAATTCGAATGCTGGTGCATTTGATATTGTCCCAGAGATCTCTGAGACTATCCTCAGTTCTTTTCATTCTTTTTACTTTATTCTACTCTTCAAAAGTTATTTCCGACATTTTATCTTCCAGCTCACTGATTCATTCTTCTGCTTCAGATATTCTGCTCTTGATTCCTTCTAGAGTATTTTTAATTTCAGTAATTGTGTTGTTTGTGTGTGTGTGTTTATTCTTTAATTCTTCTAAGTCTTTATTAATTGATTCTTGCATTTTCTCCATTTTGTTTTCAAGGTTTTTGATCATCTTTACTATCATTATTCTGAATTCTTTTTCAGGTAGTTTGCCTATTTCCTCTTCATTTGTTTGGACTTCTGTGTTTCTAGTTTGTTCCTTCATTTGTGTAGTGTTTCTCTACCTTTTCATTATTATTTTTTTTTAACTTATTGTGTTTGAGGTCTCTTTTTCCCAGGCTTCAAGGTTGAATTCATTTTTCCCTTTTGTTTCTGCCCTCCTAAGTTTGGTCCAGTGGTTTGTGTAAGCTTCGTATAGGGTGAGATTTGTGCTAAGTTTTTGTTTGTTTTTCTTCTGATGGGCAAGGCTGAGTGATGTGGAAATCCTACCTGCTGATGATTGGGTTTGTGTTTTTGTTTTGTTTTTTGTTTAGATGAGGTGTTTTGCACAGGGTGCTACTGGTGGTTGGATGATGCCAGGTGTTGTACTCAAGTGGTTTCCTTCGTGTGAGTTCTCACTATTTGATACTCCCTAGAGTTAGTTCTCTGGTAGTCTTGGTTCTTCGAGTCAGTGCTCCCACCCCAAAGGCTTGATCTCTTCTGAATCCACCACACACAGAAGCCAGGAAGATAGTCCTAAAATTCCAAACCCAGCCGTGGTATTTCTTCAAGACAGTCTATAGTTCCTTCTGGTTCCTCTTTCCAAATAGAGGTCTGCAGACTCCATGTAGACAGGTGTCTTTCTTGGCTTCCTGAGCTTGGTGAGAGCTGAGTCTAGAAGCACTTTCTCAGCTTGAAGAGACCAGCAGGGTAGCAGGTAGGTGAGAGTCTGTTGCTTCTTGACCTGCATACTGATTTCTTAGGAGGCAGGTAAGGTGGTCTGATTTTCCCATCTCTTGAAGAATTTTCCACAGTTCGTCATGATTCACACATTAAAAGGTTTTAACATAGTCAATGAAGCAGATGTTTTTTCTGGAATTCCCTTGCTTTCTCTATGATCCATCGAATATTGGTAATTTGATCTCTGGTTCCTCTGCCTTTTCTAAACCCAGCTTGTACATCTGGAAGTTCTCGGTTCACATACTGTTGAAGCTTAGCTTGAAGGATTTTGAGCATTACCTTGCTAGCATGTAAAATGAGCGCAATTATGTGGTAGTTTGAACATTCTTTGGCATTGCCCTTCTTTGGGATTGGAATGAAAACTAACCTTTTCCAGTCCTGTGGCCACTGCTGAGTTTTTCAAATTTGCTGGCATATTCAGTGTAGCACTTTCACAGCATCATCTTTTAGGATTTGAAATAGCTTAACTGGAATTCCATCACCTCCACTAGCTTTGTTCTTTTTCAAGGTAAAATTTCCCAAGTAGTGGCAGCATCAACATATGTAGGAAAGAAAACTGGAATAAGACTTGAAAGTTTTGTCCGGCCACTGATCTAGCTATGGGACCTTGAGCAAGTCACATGGCCAACATGGATGACATTTTTCTCATCTGTAAAAAAGAGTGATCAAGCCTCCTTCACAGCCAGATTGATACAGTTAAACTAAATTGGTTCATCCATTGAACAATTATCTAGGGTTGGAAATATCTCAAATGCACATGAGACAAAATATCTCCTCTTATTCTAAGGTACATACATAAATGAAAAATAATAAATAGGGTGTAAATAGTATGCTTTTGAGCTATTTCAAATCCTAAAAGATGCTGCTGCTAAAGTGCTGCACTCAATATGCCCGCAAATTTGGAAAGCTCAGCAGTGGCCACAGGACTGGAAAAGGTTAGTTTTCATTCCAATCCCAAATAAAGGCAATATCAAAGAATGTTCAAACTACCACATAATTGCACTCATCTCACATGCTAGCAAAATAATGCTCAAAATTATAGAAAGAGAAGAACTAAAGAGCCTCTTGATGACAGTGAAAAAGTTGGCTTAAAACTCAACATTCAGAAAACTAACATCATGGCATCCAGTCCCATCACTTCATGGCAAATAGATGGGGAAACAATGGAAACAGTGATAGACTTTATTTTTTCAGCTCCAAAATCACTGCAGATGGTGACTGCAGACATGAAATTAAAAGACGCTTGCTCCTTGGAAGAAAAGCTATGACCAACCTAGACAGCATATTTAAAAAAGAGACACTACTTTGCTGACAAAGGCCCATCTAGTCAAAACTATGGTTTTTCCAGTAGTCATGTATGGATGTGAGAGTTGGACTATAAAGAAAGCTGAGCACTGAAGAACTGATGCTTTTGAACTGTGGTGTTGGAGAAGAGTCTTGAGAGTCCCTTGGACTGCAGGGAGATCAAACCAGTCAATCCTAAAGGAAATCAGTCCTGAATATTCATTGGAAAGACTGATGCTGAAGCTGAAGCACCAATACTTTGGCCACCTGATGTGAAGAACTGACTCATTGGAAAAGACCCTGATGCTGGGCAAGATTGAAGGCAGGAGGAGAAAGCGATGACAGAGGATGCTAATGTTGGATGGCATTCCAACTTGATGGACATGAGTTTGAGCAAGCTCCAGTAGTTGATGATGGACAGGGAAGCCTGGTATGCTGCAGTCTATGGGGTTGCAAAGAGTTGGACACAACTGAGCGACTGAATTGAACTGAACTGATATAGTATGCAGACAAATGAACAGGGGAGTGTGGAAGAAGTGACTGGACATTTGCTTTAGACTGGGGTGGAGTTAGTCAGAGCACATATCTCTGAAGAAGTAGCATTTAAGCTGAGTTCTGAATGACAGGAAGGGACCTTCCAGGCAAAGTTGACGGGAAGGTCAATCAGTAGAAGATACATATATTTCAAAGGTCTTTTTACATTAACAAAGTTGTAGTATTCCAGAAACTAAAAAAGGCCATGGCTGGAATGTGATGAGTGAAGGGGAGAGGGAGCCAGGGGCCAGGGTCCTGCAGCCCTTTGTAAATCCAGGTAATAAATTGAGATTTTTTTCTAAGAGAGATAGGAAGCTATAGGAATGGTTTCATGAGACAAGGGGTGTCATGATTTTATTTTTGTTTTAAAAAGATTTCTATGGTCATTCTGAGGAAAGTGAAAACCAAGCAGAAAGAAAAAAACAAGTCAGGAGGCTGTTGCATGAGTCCAGGTAGATGATGATGATAAACTGGTCCAGGGTAGTAGGAGAGAGATGGAAAAGAATGGATGCTACTCAGTTATGAGTCTTCCTGATGGATTGGATATGAGGGGGAAAGAAGAATAAAGATTTTTGGCTTGAGCAGCTGGTTGAGTGAAATGGGGAAGCCTAGGAAAGGTACAGGTTTGGAGGGATCAATGATTCTTTTCTTTTTTAAAAACATTTTCATTTTGCAATGTCTTTTAAGTATCCAAGGAGAAATGTTAGCCAGGCAGTTGGGTATTGGGGTCCAAAATTCAGGAGGCAGGTAGGAGATGGAGATAGAAATGAGGAATTTATGCATAAAGGAATTATGAGTTATGAGTTACCTAAGAGAAGATACACAGGGACTGAGCCCCAGAGCTCTTCAACATTTAGATGATGGTGAAGAAGAGGATGCAGAACAGAGACAGAAGCAGTAGTCACTGAAGTCAGAAGAAAAGCAGAAGAGTGTGGTGTCCCCGAAGGCAAGAAAAGAATGGAGTGTCTGACCAAGGGTGAGTGGTCAACTGAGAGGCCAAGAGATCTGAAAAGTGACCCTGAATCTAACTGTGTGGAAGCAGTCTCATCAAGCAGTTGCATAGGATGGAAAAGAACATTGAAAACCATGAAGTGCTGTCAGTGCTTCTTCAAAGGAAGATGTACCCAAAGAGAGCTTTCTCAAAATACACATGCCTGGACTCGGCCCCTGATCAATTTAAAAGAAATCATTGGGGTGCTCTTACAACCTCTGAGGCCTCCCTAATAATAGCCTCCATGTAACCGACTGTATGTTATTGTTCCTATTACCTCTGTGTCCCCCTCCCAAGTATATTCTGTGTCACTTTTACCCTTTCTACAGATGTCTTGGGGGCAACTCTATGGGAGGACAGTTTACATTCTTATCACTAGTTATACTGGCAATATATAGCAATCATGTTCAGTGACCCTACTGAGATATTTCACATATAAGAATTCTTTGCATTGTCCAAATACCCTTGGACCTCTGGAATTAATAACTGAAGAATTCATAGTAAATATTGCAGATAGGGGTCTCTAAATTGGTTAATGAAATCTTCCCTCTCAAATATGAATTCAAGTTGCTTTAGATGAGAAAATAATTGGTAATTAAAAACATCCTACAAGTCACTGCCAAGGCACGGCAAACAAGGTATGTTCCAACCCATGGCAGGGAGCCATTGGTGACTGGTGGCAAGAGGCTTGCTCACCCTTCCTTTTCTTTTCATCCAGCTCTGTACTTTTGACTTTGTTTTCATTTTCTTCTGTTTTAGGGGCTCTGGATCAATGAGAAGATGTGGAGAGGGTGAAACAGTGAAGGGAATTTTTTTTTTAATCTTTTAAGGGCTTTATTGATTTTAAAAATATGGTTTTGAGAGTAATAATGGTATGACAATTACTTCTGAAGAGGCTGCTGATCTTCTGAGGAAATGGTTATAAACATATTATTATGTCAGTTATCACACAAATAATCACAGGGCCCTCTTTTCACATGTATACAGCTGGACGTGGCTTAGGTGGGCTGTTACGGGAGCATGCTTCGCTGTGATATCTTTATTAATGAGCACGAAGCAGAGGTAAACACTGAGCTAATTAAATCTACTGTGGATGCTCATCTAGAAGGCACAGCTAGCCAGGGGGAAGCACGTATGTCACACTCACTCACCCTGAGCCTTTGAGTATGTGAAATGAGGACAGTAAAATGAGTTTTGATGATAGAGAAAGAAAATGAGGGGGAGAATATCCTAGATGCAAACTATCCAAAAGTTACTAAGAAGGGAATACCGATTATTATCATCATAGTTCACCAGGAACCCTGCGTTAGCATGGCCTTGCCCATAAACTGGATCTCCAGAGAAAACTGGAAAATTAGTTGGAAAATTAGTTTTCAAGGACAGGAAAGAGGAAGCTAGGTGGTTTGAGACAAAGTTTACAGAATGGGCGTTGTTGAGGTGTAATCAGTAAGCCCTACTAGAAGTAGAGTCCAGTGGAAACAGCCACCTTAGTGAGAGAAGCCCAGATGCAGTTGAAAGAACAGAGAATTGATGTTAACACCTCTTTACCTCAGGATCCAATGGGTAAATTATCAATAGGAGTCTCATTGTACAGAGGTTGACATAAAGACTTCCCCAAAGGCTCAGTGGGTAAAGAATCTACCTGCAATGCAGGAGACACAGGAGATGTGGGTTCAATCCCTGGGTTGGGAATATCCTCTGGAGAAGGAAATGACAACCCACTCCAGTATTCTTGCCTGGAAAATCCCATGGACAGAGGAGTCTTGTGGGCTACAGTCCATGCAGTCTCAAAGAGTTGGACATGACTGAGTGAATAATAACACTATGGTGATTATACCCAAGAGGGAAAGGGAAGAAATGCCTTTAACTCCCCTGATGATCTAAACCACTTTTCACATTTTCTTTCATTTTCCAAAGCTCCTACTCCCTTAGCATTATTCCCCTCTTCTGTTAACTCTGGGCTTAGCCTCAAGAATGAGTGGGAAGAATATATTCACAGGAACCTGAAGAATTAACCTAACCTCTTACGTGCTCCTTGTAAGTGCTTGCTAGGTCCAAGGAGACAACAGGCCCCTTTGACACACAGGTGGAGGGTTTAGAGAAACTGAAAACGTAAGCTCTTACATGGACCACTGCATCCAACCTCATTGGTTGTGGAAAGTTTAATGGATATGGGGCCCATGAGAAAGACCTGGGCCCTTCTGAATAAGGACCACATTCACTCACTCAACGTTCTGTATGCACTCAGTGGGCAACTGCCACAGCCAGAGTCTGTGGGAAGATCTTGGTAAGCAGGAAGAACAAATCAACAAACTATCTCAACATGCAAAGTCAATAACTTGTCCTAAGAGTGTTATGGCACTGAAGAGGGTATAAATCATCCATCTTTGGGCCTGAGGACCATAAAGAAAGGCTTCATGGAGGAGACAAATTCTAGATTCCAAAAACCAAGTAGGAGAGTTTCCCAGGAGATATGTTGTCAGAGAAAGAAAGGCTAGGAGAAATGAGAAAGGAAGGAGGAGAGAGGCATTCCCGAGAGTGAAAACAGCATGTGCAGAGGTACAGAGGCATTGCACGGCAGGGTTTGCTAAGCAGGCCACAGCACATGGTGGACATTACTACTGTTTAACAGTTTCTGGCTCTCTTTTTTTTCCCTGAGCACATGAAAGGTTACACTTCTCACCCCTTTGTGGGGATGTGGTCCCACAGGGGACTTGGTGTGACTAAGAAATAAATATCTGGTATGTTAAGCCGCAGAAATTGGCCGGGATAGACCGCGGGGTGGGGATTTGGGAGCAGCTTCTTTGAGTGCTAAGGAGTTTGGACACTCTGGGCCATGGGGAGATGTGAAAGGTACTTTAAAAATGAGAGTGACATGATCAGGTTTGCTGGCTGAATTGGAAAGAAGTGATAGTTAGGAGATAATTGAAGCCACTGAGTAATATCAAAGACTTGAACTAAGGCTATGGAGGTGAGTTGAGAAAAAAGTAATATGGTGAAATTAAGACAGCTTAGTGACTGCTTAGATGAATGGAGAAAAAGAAAAGGAAGAATGTAGAATGACTTTCTGGTCTTTGGCTTGGGTGAACATATGATCCCTTCATCATTAAACAGAATTCAGAATGGTGTACAGGTTTGGGTGATAGATTATTTATTATTTTTTTCCCTATAAATTTCCCAGAAGAGCTTAGCATTACATTGAGTAAAAGCTTAAGTCCATAGGTTCAAGCTTCCACGTTCTTCCTCTAAAATGTGTCCCAGCCACATCATGGGTCCAGTACCACAAGCAGAATTATTCCTAAGAATCTTTCATGACTTTGATGGAAAAAACTGTCAAGGCATCCCTCCAGAATGTTAGGCTGTGAAATCAGGGTCTACCCTGCCTTCACACTGCACACTGTGACTTCTGGTGAAGTCATATCATTTGGAATAGCACATAGTAATGATCCAGATGCTGTTAGACTCCAAAACCTTGGAAGGCAATGGCTGAGGAGGACCACGTAAGCAGGGACAAATGATGATCTCTGGAACTTCAATGAGAAAAATGAACCCATGGCACCAGCTCTTATCCAGCCCAACACCCTTTCTAGCGTCCCCTCCCTCAGAGTAAAAAATACATGAAAATTAGAGGGTACGATGATTAGAGGGTACAATCCTTGGAGCTTGTCCCCCTCACAGGCTTTGGATCTCAGTAGAGGAGTTAAAGACATAGGTTGACTTCACGACTTACATAATATTTTCAAATGGGCCCATAACCTACCCTTTCTGAACCTTGTGTTTCTCATCTGCTGCTGCTGCTAAGTCACTTCAGTCGTGTCCAACTCTGTGCGATCCTATAGACGGCAGCCCACCAAGCTCCCCCGTCCCTGGGATTCTCCAGGCAAGATCACTGGAGTGGGTTGCCATTTCCTTCTCCAATGCAGGAAAGTGAAAAGTGAAAGTGAAGTTGCTCAGTCATGTCTGACTCTTAGCGACCCCATGGACTGCAGCCTACCAGGCTCCTCCATCCATGGGATTCTCCAGGCAAGAGTACTGGAGGTTTCTCATCTAGAAAGTGCAAATAACCTGCCTCATAGAATTATTGTTATGAGGATTAAATAAGTAAGGTAAGGGGGAAGATTTCTACTCCCACCTACAGCTTCGTGTATGGAAAAGTGATCTAAAAAATGGAAAATGGGAGCACCCACCTGAGACAGTTTTTAATGAAAGAAGAGGAACTTGGAAAGCAAATTCAGGAAGGAGCTGGAACTATGGAGTTGATTGTAAGGACTGTATACCTCTAATCTCCCAGCTACAAATCTCTAGTATAAGCTTCATCAGAGTCTGTACCCAGAAATACTGACTCACTTGGAGTTTTCTTTCATTCTTGGTTGCTGTGTATAAGTCCCACATGCATGATAGATTTTATGCTTGGAACCATCTGTCTACCAGGGCTTTTGTTGTTGTTTCGTTGCTCAGTCCTGTCCAACTCTTTGCGACGCCTTCACTATCTCCTGGAGTTAGCTCACATTCATGTCTATTGAGTCAGTGACGCCATCCGACCATCTCATCTTCTGTCATCCCCTTTTCTTTTTCTGCCCTCAATCTTTCCCAGCATCAGGGTTTTTTCCAATGAGTCAACTTTTCACATCAGGTGGCCAAATGATTGGAGCTCCAGCATCAGTCCTTCCAATGAATATTCAGGGTTGATTTCCTTCAGGATTGACTGGTTTGATCTCCTTGCTGTCCAAGGGATTCTCAAGAGTTTTCTCCAGCACCACATCTCGAAATCATCAATTCTTTGACGCTCAACCTTCTTTACGGTCCAACTCTCACATCTGTATGTGACTCCTGGGAAACCCACAGCTTTGACTAGATGGACCTTTTTTTGGCAAAGTGATGTCTTTGCTTTTAAATACATTGTCTAGGTTGGTCATAGCTTTTCTTCCAAGGAGCAAGCATCTTTTAATTTCAAGTCACCATCTGCAGTGATTTCAGAGCCCAAGAAAATAAAGTCTGTCACTGCTTCCATTTTTTCCCCTCATCTATTTGTCAGGAAGTGATGGGACTAGATTCCATTATCTTAGTTTTTTTAATGTTTTAAGCCAGTTTTTTCACTCTCCTCTTTCACCTTCATCAAGAGGCTATTTAGTTTCTCTTTACTTTCTGCCTAATGGGTTATGTTAGCTGTGTATCTGAGGTTAATGATATTCCTCCTGGCAGTCTTTGATTCCAGCTTGTGCATCATCCAGCCTGGTATTTACCATGATGTACTCTGCATATAAGTTAAATCAGCAGGGTGACAATATACAGCCTTGATGTACTTTTTTCCCAGTTTTGAACCAGTCCATTGTTCATGTCCGGTTCTAACTGTTGCTTCTTGACTTGCATACAGGTTTTTCAGGAGGCAGGTAAGGCCTAACATAGGGATATTATCTCTAGCTATAGATCAAAATCTCACTTCAGGTCCTGTAGCTTCACAATATCTCTGGACTCATTCTGAGGGGAACATTTCTGCTTATACCCATGGCTCTGATGATGTTCTTATACCACCAGAGTATCATTTCAAAGAGGAGAAGGAAAGCCAGAGGCTCAGGCAAGCTGAAAATGTAGCTGATTAGCAAAGCAATCACATTTTCTAAATATCAAGTGCAGTGCAATCTCCCAGATGTTAATATTCAAACAGCTTGTCACAGGGTTGAGCATACAGCAGGCATTAGGACACACTAGTTCTGAATGGTTCAGAACAATATTCCTAGGAAAAGGAATTTGGCAATATCTATTGGTGCCTCAGTGGTAAAGAATTCACCAGCCAATGCAGGAGATGCAGATTCAGTCCTGGGTTTGATCCCTGGGTTGGGAAGATCCCCTGGAGAAGTAAATGTCACCCCACTCCAGTTTTCTTGCCTGGAAAATTCCATGGACAAATGAACCTGGCGGGCTACAGTCCATGAGGTGACAAAGAATTAGACACGACTTAGTGACTAAATGATAAGATCAAGCACAATTATAGATGCATTTGCCCTTTGACCCAGTCACCCCACTTCTAGAATTATACCTCAAAGATATTAGAAAAACTACTGGGTGATATATGCATAAAACTATTCACTTAGTCCAATGTGTAATAGCCAAGACTGAAACCAAATGTCTATAAACAAAGAATTGGTTGAAAAATCTGTGGAACATGCTTACAATAGAATACAACTGTCAAAAAGAATGACTTAGTGACCCTAGTACGTAGGGTCACTAAGAGTTGGACATGACTGAAGCTACTGAACACATATACATATAATATGTGTCACACATACATACATATACACACAAACACAAACACTCATTTTATAAAAAGTTTGAAGAAGAGAAACAGAGGCAAGGGAGTGGCTTGGGGACTTGGGGACATTTCAGATCAGATCAGATCAGTCGCTCAGTCGTGTCCGACTCTTTGCGACCCCATGAATCGCAGCATGCCAGGCCTCCCTATCCATCACCAAGTCCCGGAGTTCACTCAGACTCACATTCATCCAGTCAGTGATGCCATCCAGCCATCTCATCCTCTGTCATCCCCTTCTCCTGCCCCCAATCTCTCCCAGCATCAGAGTCTTTTCCAATGAGTCAACTCTTCGCATGAGGTGGCCAAAGTACTGGACTTTCAGCTTTAGCATCATTCCTTCCAAAGAAATCCCAGGGCTGATCTCCTTCAGAATGGACTGGTTGGATCTCCTTGCAGTCCAAGGGACTCTCAAGAGTCTTCTCCAACACCACAGTTCAAAAGCATCAATTCTTCAGCGCTCAGCCTTCTTCACAGTCCAACTCTCACATCCATACATGACCACAGGAAAAACCATAGCCTTGACTAGACGGACCTTTGTTGGCAAAGTAATGTCTCTGCTTTTGAATATGCTATCTAGGCTGGTCATAACTTTCCTTCCAAGGAGTAAGCGTCTTTTAATTTCATGGCTGCAGTCACCATCTGTAGTGATTTTGGAGCCCAGAAAAATAAAGTCTGACACTGTTTCCACTGTTTCCCCATCTATTTCCCATGAAGGGGTGGGACCGGATGCCATGATCTTTGTTTTCTGAACGTTGAGCTTTAAGCCAACTTTTTCACTCTCCACTTTCACTTTCATCAAGAGGCTTTTTAGTTCCTCTTCACTTTCTGCCATAAAGGTGTTGTCATCTGCATATCTGAGGTTATTGATATTTCTCCTGGCAATCTTGATTCCAGCTTGTGTTTCTTCTAGTCCAGTGTTTCTCATGATGTACTCTGCATATAAGTTAGTAAACAGGGTGACAATATACAGCCTTGATGAACTCCTTTTCCTATTTGGAACCAGTCTGTTGTTCCATGTCCAGTTCTAACTGTTGCTTCCTGACCTGCATACAGATTTCTCAAGATGCAGATCAGGTGGTCTGGTATTCCCATCTCTTGAAGAATTTTCCACAGTTTATTGTGATCCACACAGTCAAAAGCTTTGGCATAGTCAATAAAGCAGAAATAGATGTTTTTCTGGAACTCTCTTGCTTTTTCGATGATCCAGTGGATGTTGGCAATTTGATCTCTGGTTCCTCTGCCTTTTCTAAAACCAGCTTGAACATCAGGAAGTTCACGGTTCACATATTGCTGAAGCCTGGCTTGGAGAATTTTGAGCATTACTTTACTAGCGTGTGAGATGAGTGCAATTGTGTGGTAGTTTGAGCATTCTTTGGCATTGCCTTTCTTTGGGACATTTAGACCTCTCTGAATGCATCTTGTTTGTGGTTTGATTTTAAAACCAGTAAATGTTTTATATAATTTTTAATTAAAAAGAATCCCCTAAAAATGGACACCAAACTGAAAGAAAAAGTAATTGTGTATCTAGTGGGTGGCACAGCCACTTACTAGAGGCTTATTTCAGATGACTCTAAGTCACAGTATTTTCACTACACACTTCTAGTGGGGCCGATCACAAGGACGTAAAAGAACCACAAAGATGTCAAGAAGCCTGAGTCTGCATTCAGTGATCTTCTTATCAGTGGTAATATTGATATTATTATTTTGAAACCGGAAAATAAGATGAAACAAGTATATTTGCTCAAATCTTGTTAGGAAGGAACCAAGATTTTCCATGTAAAAAGATGAAACATAGACATATACATGAATAAAATCAGGAAGTTTAAATAAAATCTTGTAATTCTTCAAATTGAAAATATTCGTATTAATTCACAATTTACTCTCCTTTTTAAAAAACTTTGATATTTCCTAGTGACGTGCACTGAAAAGATTTAGAAACAATGGTAACTCAATAACAACATCACCCCTAGTCCTTAGATTGTAGTCTCTAGATTCCATTTCCCACTAAAAGGAACAAGGCCTTCTTGAGCTGGAACATCTTGTCATGCCTGAAAGCAAGGAAGCTGTCAAAGATTATTGTCACATCAAAATGACATGGTAGCTAACCTGAAGGGGCCCCCCACTTACGAAAGATAAAACGGTTTGAAATTCAAGGAAAAAAAAACCCACTGGAATGGATTGAAATACATCAATATGTAAAAGTCCCTGTGTTCATAATGATACTTCCTATCCCCTATATACACTCCATACCCCCTACACAGGCTCCATACACCATGCACACACACACACACACCCCACTGCCACAATAGGGAAAACGTCTTGAGTTACTTTGGAAGTTACCAGAACACCGGGTCATCATTCTGAAAACTGATGGTGAAAGAAAAGGAATCAAGTAGTCATCCTCAAGCCTCATAGTTTGTACCTCACAGCAACCAAAATATTTGCTATAGGGAAGTTCTTTATGTAAGAAACACAGCTGGTAATGCAATAGGAATGATAAAATCGGGAACTCACCGGTGTGAAAATCCTGACAAAATAACAGTTCAAGGTGATAGTCACCAGTCGCAGCTAAAGCCGTTAGGTTAAAGGTTGACGGGGAATTCAGTGAGCCTGTTGACACCATCTGAACCAAGGTCAAGGCTAAATGAACCAGGTGTTACGTACATCCCGATGTGACGCAAATGGAAGCACACAGCATCACCTATGAAGTTTTGTCCTCCATCTCCCCCAAAACAAAGAACCTGAATGTAGTCCAACTCTAGATCTAATTCCCAGTTCTCAGGAAATATGGGACCAAAAGGAACACATTAAATGACACATTGAGCCACTGAATCAGAAACATGAAGTGTGTGAAATTTTACAGGTTAAATCATGTAGTTTAATTTAAAGATAAATTATTCTTTTTAAAAAAGAGAAGTGAAACAATTGTGGATAAAAAGAGATTTAAGACATATCAACTTGAAAGATATACAAGTGTTCATTATAGTATTCTTTCCTCTTCTCTGTTCAAATTTTTTTAGAAATCAAAGGGAGGAAAACACCTATTAGCCAAATGAGATGTGTGGCTCTTTTTTGGGGGCAAATCTGAACAAATCTTAATTTAAAAAGATATATCTGAGACAACCAGGGAAAATGGAACATGTGCTTTATTGTAAATTATTGTTGATTTCGTTGAGTGTGAAAACTGTACTGTGATTATGTTTTTAAAGTCATTATTAACATATAATGAAGCAGTAATAAATGAAAACTTATTGATACAGAGCTAAGACACTAGGGTACAGGGAGCAAGAACGTGTTAGGTGTTGTTAGAGCTAGGATTTGGGCTCAAATTCTCGTCTCTCCATCTTTTAACCAGGAGGACTTACTTGAGTTTCTTGAGTTTCTCTTAACTTTCTTGTTTTTGTTTAGTCTCTGTTTCCACCAAATACCACCTTCCTTGTAGGACTGTGAGAATTAAATGAAATAATGTTCATGATAGTGCCTTATACATAATTGATATTTAACAGCACTTTAAAAAAAATGCAAAGTTATCCCTTACAGATGGATTTGCACATAACCTATGTCAATATCTTTATCTAGTGTCTCATGATAGATTTTCAGGCATTCACTAGAAGCTAATGACTAAGTTACTCCTTACATCACATGATGCCTGTAGTTACTGGTCCTGAAAGAATTATATTATAAAGGGGAGAAATCAAGGAGAGATTTGAAGGAATGGGCAGTCCCATCCTGGCCATATCAATGAGGTGCTCATAGAGTGGTCAGATAAAATGAGTTAATGCTTATAAAATGCTTGGACAATGCCTGGCTCATAGTAATATAATAAAAGCAACAGTTAGTAATAATAATAATGACCTAGCAGAATACAAGCCAACTTCCAACTTCTTCAAATTCTTCCTTTTTCTGTTTCTCTGAACTCCCTCTCAGGTACTGAGGTGACAATCTATAAATTGATATATTTTTCCTAGGCTTATAAAGGATGACTCAATCTCTTAATTCACAGATTCTGCTCTTGTCTTGGACTTGAGCCATTTTGAGTTTCCATTTTGACTGCATTATCGCTAATGGGTCTTTGGCTCTCATAGTTAACAATTGCCTTGACCATAATGATGAGGGAATCAATGGCCCCATGGGGTCCTCGCCCAGCCTCATCCTGCTCCTCCAACGGAAGCCTGGTGCTCATTGTAGCTGGTGGTAATCGGGGATAGAGACACTAGTCCTTTGCTAATATCCCTGAGAAGTTCTCAGAGAAGAGCCTGGGCTAACTACCACCCTAGGAAGTCTGCCAATTTGTATCCTTTTTGCTAGAGAGGAGATTTCTATGCATTTCAAATTCTTCCCCTGACCATGGACTAAGCCTAAGTCTCCATGAAACATGTACTCAGTGAGTTGCTCTATGGATGTTCATTTTGGGCTTGGAGATGATCCAAACAATAAATGTGGACTTAGAAATGTGACCTGTATAAGAACTTTGTGACATTGGTAAAACATCCAAAGACAGTTTGCAGTGATCCTATGGTCCTGGATCACATCAACCTTGGAGTAAAACATTCCACTGTCTTTATGTCAACCTGAAACTGCAGGAACCTCAGCCCCTTAGAGCTTCCCTGGTGGTTCAGTGGTAAGGAATCTGCCTGCCAATGCAGGAGGCGCAAGACACATGGCTTCAATCCCTGGATCAGGAAGATCCTCTAAAGAAGGAAATGGCAATCCACTCCAGTATTCTTGTCTGGGAAATCACAGGAACAGAAGAGCCATGGACTGAGCCGGCTACAGTCCATGGGGTCACGAAAGTTGGACACAACTTAGTAACTCAACAACAAATAGCCCCCTAGAACCCACTGCATTCCCAGGCTACATCCTACTCATTCTCACAGTCCTAGCCTTCCTGGCAGAGTGGTGACCATTGCTAGCCTCTTCTCTCTCTGGGTTCTCACCACAGTTCTGCCTGGAGGCCTCTGTTGCTCACTGTGGAGTGGGGGTGGAGATATCACTACAAGGCCTGCTGAAGGCTACTCTGCTGCTTCCCCTGTGCTGTGTGTAGTTGCACAGTCATGTCGGACTCTTTGCAATCTCAAGGGCTATAGCTCATTAGGCTCCTCTGTCCATGGGATTCTCCAGGCAAGAATACTGCAGTGGGTTGCCATGCCCTCCTCCAGAGGATCTTCCCAACCCAGGGATCAAACCCAGATCTCCCACATTGCAGGTGGATTCTTTACCATCTGAGTCTCCAGGGAAGCCCAAGAATACTGGAGTGGGTAGCCTAACCCTTTTCCAGGGGAGCTTCCTGATCCAGGAATTGAGCCAGGGTCTCCTGCATTGCAGGCGAATTCCTTACCAGCTGAGCTACCGGGGAACCCTACCTCTGATGCTGGCTAATCCTCTGATATCACTTTGCTTCATTTATTTTTTGAAATATTTATTTTTTTGTTTGGTTGCCCTGGGTCTTAGTTGTATGTGGGATCTTTGATCTTTGCTGTGGCATGTGGGATCTAGTTCCCTGACCCAGAAAACCTGGGCCCCCTGCGTTGGGAGCATGGAGTCTTACCCACTGGACCATCAGGGAAGTCCCCTCATTTTGCTTTCAGTTAACAAGGATAGGGGTTGTGTTGCCAGCTGGTTACTCCTTGGAGGAAAGCATGTGGGTAAGATGACTGGGTACTTGCCCAGCAGCTCAGCAATAAAGAATCTGCCTGCAATGCAGGAGCCACAGAAGATATGAGTTCAATCCGTGGGTTGGGAAGATCCCCTGGAGAAGGAAATGGCAACCCACTCCAGTATTCTTGCCTGGAGTATCCCATGGATAGAGGAGCCTAGCAGGCTCAGAGAGTCAGACATAACTGAAGTGACTTAGCATGCATGTGTGCAAGACAGATGGTGAGGTTCAGAGGCACCGGGCCACACTGCCAGTATTGACTGATGAGGCCAGATCAGGGCTTGAGTTTCAGGGAGACAGGTCAATGGGAACTGAAACAGGACTTCGAACAGAGAGGACTTCTTAATATGACCCAAACAGCAGCTAGCAATCCTCTACTGAGAGAAGTCTAGCAGAAGCCCTCTGCTGGGGCTAAAGTTACCTGACCTAGTGGGGTTTTCTGTCCAGGACCCATTTTCTAGAAATGGACAAATCTCTTACCATGTAGCAAGCCGCATTTGTCAGCACCTTATATAGCTTCTGTTTCACAGCTGCAGTCACACAAGTGTTATTCACTCACTTGTGTCCGACTTTTTGCAACCCCATGGACTGTAGCCAGACAGGCTTCTGTCCATGGAATTCTCCAGGCGAGAATACCGCAGAGGGTTGCCATGTCCTTCTCTGGGGATCTTCCTGACCCAGGGATCAAACCGAGGTCTCCCACGCTGCAGGCAGATTCTTCACAACCCAAATGCAAATCCCAGTTCTACCACTTAACATACATGTCTTTAGACTTGTTATTTAACCTCAGTAAGCCTCATTTTCCTCATATTTGTTTTAGGATATTCCTTTCCTTGAGTTTTTTTGGAACATTAAATGCTTGTAAAAACCCTTGGTGCAGAACCTGGCACATGGTGAATGTTCAATAAATGTTTTGTATCACCACCACCACCACCACCACCACTATGATCACAACCATCAGCATTTTTATGAGCCCCAGAATTCTGTACAGTATTGTATCTGACATTAATAAAACCACACATGACCCCTTCTCTGCATGGACTTACTTATTGTCCAGCAGCCAATGTTAAATATGAAGGTATTCAAATATTTATTCACATTTTCTGAAGATCATTAAAGCCTGTGTCTCACCACAGTGCTTTCCAAACCCTGCTTCCTATCCCACCCCGTTCCCTCACTGCCACAAGCTTCTCTAGAGCCTCTTCCTAGCAACCAACTCCCTAACCCTTTCCCCCATGAGGCCGGTTCATCTTCCTGTCTCCTTCCCTCCCACCCCTGTATCTCTTTCAGTCTCTGCAGCCTCTCAAAACAATGCATTTGAACTCTGTTCTCTCTCATAAGGGATGTAGACAAGAGATGCTTAGCAAGAGGGAATTCTCCTTGGGCAGCAGCTTGGGGGATTCCTCAAAGAATAAAAATAGTAAAAATAATGTCACTGGACATGTACATAGTACTTTAACATATATTATCTCTTTTTTTCTTAATATATATATTTTTAATTGAAATGTAGTTGACTTACAATGTTTCAGGTGCACAGCAAGGTAATTCAGTTATATATATACACCTATATTATTTTTGAGATTATTTTCCATTATAGATTATTACAACATATTGACTATAGTTCCCTGTGCTATATAGTAAACCTTTGTTGCTTGTTGCATATCTATTTTTAAATTAGAAATCTAGTATTCTATTCATACTAAGTCAAACAAGTGGAATCAAAATGTCATAAAGTTTTTAATTAGGCAAAATTTCATAAGTTTTCTAAAATATGTATATTATACATACTATTTAAATATATGTATACAAAAGCTTTTCTATTATGCTTGATAAAGGCTTGAGAAATAACATAAAAAAGAGATGGAGAAATTAAACTAAATGAAAACATAAAGTAAATGAAATGGCACTGAATATCAAATAGAAAAATGAAGCATACTAGATAAAAATAAAAGGTCATCATATAGTCCAGCTGTTTTTTTGTTTTGTTTTTCTTTTTCTTTTTATTATTATTTTTTACTTCACAACATTGTATTGGTTTTGCCATACATAAACATGCATCCACCACGGGTGTACACGTGCTCCCCATCCTGAACCCCCCTCCCACCTCCCTCCCCATACCATCCCTCTGGGTCATCCCAGTGCACCAGCCCCAAGCTTCCTGTATCCTGCATTGAACCTGGACTGGTGATTCATTTCTTATATGATATTATACATGTTTTAATGCCATTCTCCCAAATCATCCCCCTCTCCCTCTCCCACAGAGTCCAAAAGACTGTTCTATACATCAGTGTCTCTTTTGCTGTCTCGCATACAGGGTTGTCGTTACCATCTTTCTAAATTCCATCTATATGCGTTAGTATACTGTATTGGTGTTTTTCTTTCTGGCTTACTTCACTCTGTATAATCGACTCCAGTTTCATCCACCTCATTAGAACTGATTCAAATATATTGTTTTTAATGGCTGAGTAATACTCCATTGTGTATATGTACCACAGCTTTCTTATCCATTCATCTGCTGATGGACATCTAGGTTGCTTCCATGTCCTGGCTATTATAAACAGTGCTACGATGAACATTGGGGTACACGTGTCTCTTTCCCTTCTGGTTTCCTCGGTGTGTATGCCCAGCAGTGGGATTGCTGGGTTGTATGTCAGTTCTATTTCCAGTTTTTTAAGGAATCTCCACACAGTCCAGCTGTTTTTAAACATGACTGCTCATTAGAAACATATCTGAAACTCTGGAGGAAAATAGAGCAATACCTGGGCATTTGTATTTTTCAAAAAATTTCAAGATAATTCTGATATACATCTGGATTTTTAAAAGTGATTACATGTTTTTCTATTAAATTGTAGTTTGGGTGATATCAGTTCATTTCAGTCACTCAGTCATGTCCAACTCTTCATGACCCCATGGATTGCAACACGCCAGGCTTCCTGGAGCTTACTTAAACTCATATGCCATCCAACCATCTCATCCTCTGCCATCCCCTTCTCCTCCTGCCTTCAATCTTGCCCAGCATCTGGGTCTTTTCCAATGAGTCAGTTCTTCCCAGCAGGTGGCCAAAGTGTTGGAGCTTCACCTACAGCATCAGTCCTTCCAATGAATATTTAGGACTGATTTCCTTTAGGATTGGCTGGTTTGATCTCCTTGCAATCCAAGGGACTCTCAAGAGTCTTCTCCAATGCCACAGTTCAAAAGCATCAATTCTTTAGAACTCAGCTTTCTTTATAGTTCAACTCTCACATCCATATATGACTACTGGAAAAACCATAGCTTTGACTATATAGACATTTGTTGGCAAAGTAATGTCTCTGCTTTTCAATATGCTGTCTAGGTTGCTCACAGCTTTTCTTCCAAGGAGCAAGCATCTTTTAATCTAATGGCTGCAGTCACCATCTGCAGTGATTTTGGAGCACCGCCCCCCCCCAAAATAAAGTCTGTCACTGTTTCCATTGTTTCCCCATCTATTTTCCATGAAGTGATGGGACCGGATGCCATCATCTTAGTTTTCTGAATGTTGAGTTTTAAGCCAACTTTCACTCTCCTCTTTCACTTTCATCAAGAGGCTCTTTAGTTCTTCTTCACTTTCTGCCATAAGGGTGGTGTCATCTGCATATCTGAGGTTATTGATATTTCTCCCACAGTCTTGATTCCATCTTGTGCTTCATCCAGCCCAGCATTTCTCATGAGGTACTCTGCATATAAGTTAAATAAGCAGGGTGACAATATACAGCCTTGATGTACTCCTTTCCTGATTTGGAACCAGTCTGTTGTTACATGTCCAGTTCTAACTGTTGCTTCTTGACCTGCATACAGATTGCTCAGGAGGCATGTAAGGTGGTCTGGTATTCCCATCTCTTTCAGAATTTTCCAGTTTGTTGTGATCCACACAGTCAAAGGTTTTGGTGTAGTCACTAAAACAGAAATAGATGTTTATCTGGAATGCTCTTGCTTTTTCTATGATCCAATGGATGTTGGCAATTTGATCTCTGATTCCTCTGCCTTTTCTAAATCCAGCTTGAACATCTGGAAGTTCATGGTTCATATACTGTTGAAGCCTGGCTTGGAGGATTTTGAGCATTACTTTACTAGTGTGTGAGGTAAGTGCGATTGTGGGGTAGACTGAACATTCTTTGGCATTGCCTTTCTTTGGAATTAGAATGAAAACTGACCTTTTCCAGTCCTGCAGCCACTGCTGAGTTTTCCAAATTTGCTGGTATATTGAGTACAGCACTTCAACAGCATCATCTGTTAGGATTTGAAAGAGCTCAACTGGAATTCCACCATCTCCACTAGCTGTGTTCGTCGTGATGCTTCCGATTCAAAATTCTATTATTTTTCTGTTGACCAATCATGATACAGTGATATTAAGTGAGTAATAGTTACATAATCACAGTAGTAAAAGATGTTTATCAATTTTCACACTCAATTGCCAGACAAAAAATGAATGATAATTACAATTGCAAGCCATGATAGGAACATGATTAACCTAACAATATAAAATAATTGCATACACTTTGGGAGGTCAAGCAGAGTGATGTGGTAAGTGGAAGTGCATCTGTGCACATGTTTTCATCTGCCCAGCCAGTCTGTATCTTTTGGTTAGTGCATTCAGTCCATTTACATTTAAGGTAAGTATTGGTATGTGTAATCCTGTTACCATTTTCTTATTGTTTTGGGTTTATTTTCTGTAGGTCTTTTCCTTCTCTTGTGTTTCCTGCCTAGAGAAGTTCCTTTAGCATTTGTTGTAAAACTGGCTTGGTCCACTGAGTTCTCTTAACTTTTGCTTGTCTGGAAAGCTTTTGATTTCTCCATCAAGTCTGAAGGAGAGTTTTGCTTGGTTGTTGGTTCTTCCCTTTCATCACTTTAAATATATTATGCCATTCTCTTCTGGCTTGTAGAGTTTCTGTTGAGAAGTCAGCTAATAACATGATGGGAGTTCCCTTGTATGTTATTTGTCTTTTTCCTTTGTTGCTTTTAATTTTTGTCAGTTTGATTACTATGTGTCTTGGGGTGTTCCTACTTGGGTTTATCCTGCCTGGGACTCTCTGTGATTCCTGTACTTGGTTCACTATTTCCTTTTCCATGTTAGGGAAAAGTGAAAGTGTTAGTTGCTCAGTCGTGCCCAACTCTGTGGTTTAGTTGGTAAGTCGTGTCCGACTCTTGCAACCCCATGGACTGTAGCCTGCCAGGCTCATCTGTCCATGGGATTCTCCAGGCAAGAATGGTGCAGTGGGTTGCCATTTCCTTCTCCAGGGCATCTTCCTTACTCAGGAACTGAACCCAGGTCTCTTGCATTGCAGGCAGATTCTTTACCAACTGAGCTACAAGATAAGCCCTCCCTTATAAGGGAAGTTTTCAGCTATTATCTCTTCAAATATTTTATCAGGTCCTTTCTCTCTCTCTTCTCCTTCTGGGACCCCTATAATGCAAATATTGGTGTGTTTAATGTTGTCCTGGAGGTCCCATAGGCAGTCCTCTTCTTTTTTTTTTTTTCATTCTATTTTTCTATATTCTGTTCTGTGGCAGTGATTTCCACCATTCTGTTCTCCAGGTCATTTATCCATTCTTCTGCTTCAGTTATTCTGCTATTGATTCCTTCTAATGTATTATTCATCGCTGTTAGTTCTTTAGTTCTTCTAGGTCTTTGGTAAACCTTTCTTGCATCTTCTCCACCGTTTTCCTGAGATTCTGGATCATCTTCACTATTGTAATTCTGAATTCTTTTTCTGAAAGATTACCTATCTCTACTTCATTTACTTGTTCTTCTGGGGTTTTTTCTTTTCCTTTCATCTGGGACATAACTTTCTGCTTTTTCATCCTGAATTACTTTTTGTAATGTGGTTTTGGTTCTAGTCACTGTGGGATCATGGTTCTTCTGTCTGCCCTTTGATGGAGGAGGCTAGGAGGTTTGTGTAAGCTTCCTGATCAGAGGGACTGGCTGTACCAGTTCCTAGTTGGGTCTTGCTCTGGCAGGGAGGGCCTTGCTCAGTGAAGATTTAATCCAGTTATCTGGTGATGGGTGGGGTTTTGCTCCCTCCCTGGTAGTTGTTTGGCTTGAGGCAACCCAGCTCTGGGGTCTACAGGCTCTATGGTAGGGTTACTGGTGACTTCTAAGAGGACTTACACCAAAGGGGAACTTCCAGGACTGCTGCTGCCAGTGCCCCTGTCCCTGTGGTGAGCCCCTGCCAACCCATGCCTCCACAGGAAACCCTTCAACACTAGCACGGAGTTTTGGTTTAGTCTCCTGGACTGGTTCAGCAGTGGGGTCACTGCTCCTCTCCTCTGGGTCTTGGTGCGTGCAAGATTTTATTTGTGCCCTCCAAGACTGAAGTCTCTGTTTTCCCCAGTCCTGTGGAAGTCCTGTAATCAACCTTCACAACAATGGGAGAACTTCTTTGGTATTATTGTTCTCCAGTTTGTGGGTCACCCACTGGGTCACCCACCCAGTGGGTGTGGGATTTGATTTTATCGTGATTGTGCTCTTCCCACCACCTCATTGTGGCTTCTTGTTTGTCTTTGGATATGGGATATTGTTTTTGGTGGATTCCAGCATTCTTCTCTCGATGGTTGTTCAACAACTTGTTGCAATCTCTTTTTGACTTCTAATTTAATTCTGAGTAAATTAGTGATTCTGATTAAAGCAACATTCTTTTTAATGGACAGGTAGAGAAGACAGGAAAAGTCAGAAATACCAACAGGTATTTGGCCCCAGGAATGTATGAGTCTTCCCTGAGGCCATCACTGATCAGTCTAGGGTGGGTATTTGACCCCAGATCTCCACCAAGGGCTTTCAAGAGACCCTTGAACTTAAGACCAAGAGAGATTTTGACATCTGAAACTGTAGATGGCAAAACTGGGAAACTTTGCTTTTTCATCAGTTTTATTGACGTTGTGTTTGTTTTGCCATGAAGATAAGCTACCATACAGCAACACAAAGCATGAAGCACAAGAAAGGGAGCAGGTAGAAGTAAGCAGGTGGAAGAGTGCCCCTATCTTCTGGTCCTTCCCATCTATTGAGGGTCCTAAGACCCTTAGTGACGTTCCTGTCCCTTCTTTCCATAATTTCCTCCTGGTATAAAAGCATGTTTGAGCTTTGCTTCTGTCCCTTATAACAGAAAAGTCTTCACCCACACCCCTGGACTGAGACATGGCCTGAAACACACAAGGGTTGCAGTGTGCAGGCCTCAGCTATTGGCAAGTCAAGCCAAAGTGAAGGATGATAGTGTTGCAAGAGGCAGCAATGAGGCAAGAAAAGGCCTCAAGTTTTCTTGAATGTGATAATGGTGACCAGCAACTTTACCTGTAGTGCTGAAAAAAGGCCAAGTTCATCTGAAGCCTCAGCAGAGGCCAATATTGAGCTGTGCACAGGGCAGGGGCAGGCCTGGGAGGTCAGTGAGAACCACAGCGCACACTTAGAGCGGGGGTGCAGGCTGTCTCCCCTCTACCCCCAACCTCAAGCCCTGCTCCAGTCTCCACAAATCCTTGTTCTTGCCTGCCTGCCTCTGCTGCAGCAACTGGCTCCAAGCATTTCCCCTGCATGGGGTTTTTCCCCCTGCCTCCTAGATCAAAACAAGACTACAGGTTTCCTTCTCTGCCCCTCCCAGGCACTGAGTGGACCCTTGGCATTTTCAAGGGTGTGTCAGGCAGACAGCCTCTTTTGAGTCTGAGCAGAGTCACTGCACATGTACAAAGTACGCTTGCCTATGGCCTTCTGACCTGGCCCTCCCTCAAACCCTGGGAGTCTCCTAAGGGAACCTGCACACCCACTCTTTCAGCCATCACTGTCCTGTTTAAATGTGAGATTTGAGAGCTAAGATAGGAAGCTCAATTTTCAAGTCGCTTCCAAATGTTGCTGTCTTTGGTTCAATCTGGGGCATGTTGTGAGTAATAGTCATTTATTCCTGTAGGTGTTACTATTATAAAGTTTCCAGTATAGGAGAAATGAATTTGACAATATGCCTGTGTTTAATGATTTAGTTAAGCAGTACCAGCTTGATTCTACAATTGAGGTCACCAATCAGGAGTAATAAAAAGGAATAAGTAATGCTAACCAGGCATATTTTAGACTGTGTGGTTTAGACTTAATCTTTTAGAGCAGTTTTAGGTTCACAGAAAAATTGAAAGTACAGAGTTCCCATATAACCCACTCACCATCGTCTATCCCCCTACAGTCAATAACCCCCACCAGAGTGGTACATTGGTTATAATTGATGAACCTGCATTGACATATCCTAATCACCTAAAGTCCACAGATTATATTGGGGTTCACTCTTGGTATTGTGCATTCTGTGAGTTCGGACAAATGTGTGATGACACGTATGCACTATAATAGTATCATATAGAACAATCTCGCTGCCCTCAAATTCCCCTGTTCTCCATCTACTTACTCTTTTCTCTTTGAACCCCTGGCAACCACTGGATTCTTTTTACAGTCTCTGTCATTTTGCCTTTTACAGAATGTCATGTATTTGAGATAATACAGAACGTGGCCTTTACAGACTGGCTTCTCTCACCTAGCAATATACGTGTAAGGTTCTTCCATGTCTTTCATGACTTGATAGCCTAGTTCTCTTTTGTGCTGAATAATATTCTGTTGTCTGAATCTCCCAGTTAATTTATGCATTCACCTGCAGATGAGTATCTTAGTTGATTTCAAGTTTTGGCTGAAATTATAAATAAAGCTGCTATAAACATTCATGAACAGGTTTTTGTGTGGACATGTTTTCAACTCCTTTGGATAAATACCAAGGAGAATGGTTGCTAGATCATATGGTAAGAGTATATTTAGTTCAGTAAGTGTCTAATACACATTTATGGTTTTATCCTCGGGGTAAAGCTCTAGTGTCACTTGGGTGAATCTCATGTTTAATGGTTTGGCAAACTGAGACTCCAAGAGGTGAAGTGACTTCCCCAGATCACCAGATTTGGAACCACAAATCTGTCTGGGAGGAGAAGTCCTTCACCACTGCTGAATCTCAGCCCCGGCAGGCGTTGGCCCCTGGCAGGCAGACCTCCCTGTTGGCTCCCTCTCCAATATGCCTCTTGGGCTGTGACTGGCCAGGATGCCCAGAAGGGGATGGTTCAGTGAACCCTGCTGCTCACCATTGAGTGCTTGTAGCAACTCTTGTCCATTGCTCACTGCTCTCTCCCCAACCCCATACTCCACACTCCTGACTTTTGGGGAACAAGATATGATTTTGTTTCTCAAAGGTTGGGAAGCTGCCAGCTCCACAAGTATGGTTTGTCATTGGTTCAGACCAGTTTATCACGTAAATGGTAAAGCCCCTTATCTTGTATCTGAGTCCCTGTAGGCTGTGTCATTCTGTGGATGCCCGGGGCATTCTCCTGTGAGAACCTGTGTAATGCCAGGGAAGGAGGCCGAGTAGTTAGAAGATGGTTTGTGGCCATCATGAGCACACTGAATGGCAGTAGAAGGGAAGTCTGGACCTGTTTCATCCTTGAAGGACAAGCAACCCACAACAATAGGCAATCAGTTGTCGTGTGGGTTTCTCTCCTTTTTGGAAAAAACAAAAACCTTTTGAACTCTATTTTTCAGCAATCATCTGTTTAAAATCACCTCTTCGGAACGGCCTCTTTGTACTCCCCTCAGCGTAGTGCTTTGTGTTTCCTGTACAGGGTGTCCTCTTCAGGGGACACAGGGAAGCCATACAAATAAGGACTATGCACATTTTGTTGTTCTCTTAACAGATATTTCATGCCTGAGAGGACAAATCACTCAGAACCTGGGAATTTTCTATTCGGTAAGATAGATGGGAAATTGCTGGTGGCGTGATTAGGATTGTCTTTTCATAATTATGACTGAGATCAATTTATCCAGCCTGGGTAGCTATAGAAAAATAGGAGGGACAAGCTGCCAAAGGACAAAGCCCTTCATTTCTTCCTCACATCTTAATTTCTTATTTCATGCAACAAGGAGGCAGATACAAAAGAAGGCAACAAAGTGGCTTTTAAACATTAGCTAAGCATCAGGTGTACCCGACTCCATGGGGCCAGAAGCTCTGGCACCCTCTCATGCCCTCAGACCTTGCCCTATTCCATTGGGTTCTTCCTGAGCTGCCCTTTATAATGAAACTGTATATGTTTCATATATAATTAAGAATCAGGATACGTTGATCACTCAGATGAGGGTGGTGAATGTTTGTGATGTTCCCTTTGAGCAACCATTCCCTCTGAATCAACCATTCGGTGATTCAAAACTCTTAGAAAGCTGATGGGTAAAGCAGAAGGCAAGGACAGGGACAATGAGTGACCAGCCCTGACAATGCTCTTCTGTCCTCATGACAAAGCATCCTGCAGTGTGCAGGTGTGGCACTGAGACTGTGACTCAGGAGCAGTGAGCTTCAAGTTTTTGACAATATAGGTTCCTCAGGGCTGGTGACAGATGCGGGACTTCTGTGTGCCTGTGCTCAGGGGAGCAGGAATGCTAACAATCAACTCCTTCATCCAGGGATCCAGACATCTGTGGACTCAGGGGGCAAAGAAAGGACTGAGTGAGAGAAGCTGGGAGAGTGGGTCTGAGAGGGCCTCCTGGTGGACGTGACCTTTCTGTAGGATTTCCCTGGTGGCTCAGAGGTTAAAGCTTCTGCCTGAAATGCAGGAGTCCCAGATTCGATCCCTGGGTCGGGAAGATCCCCTGGAGAAGGAAATGGCCACCCACTCCAGTACTCTTGCCCAGAGAATCCCATGGAGGGAGGAGCCTGGTAGGCTACAGTCCATGGAGTCGCAAAGAGTTGGACACGACTGAGGGACTTCACTTCCCACTTAGTGCAGAGAGCTGGGACAGAGAAGAGGAGAAGGCGTCTCAGCTTGTGCTCAGGCTGGACATGCATCCCGGGATGCTCTGTGATGGGAGGAGTTTATGAAATTATCTGGGCTGGAAGGAGAGATCCAGGCTGATGATGATCTTGTGGTGTCTGGAATGGAGTTAGATGGTGATGAGAGAAAGCGAAAGCACCGTCATTCATACCAGCTGAGGAAATATCTCCATTTCAGGCCTGGAACCTCCACTGCTTGAACATGCTTTGCAGATGGTAAAGTGAAATCAGACTCATGTTCTTACCTTTAGCCAAAGCTTTTTTTTTTTTTTTCAGACAGGACAGGGGAATTTTCTGCCCTTCTTTACTTTCTTTCTCCCACTAAGAAAAATGTGATATATTCAACTGTGGCCAGAAATGGGTCTCTCTGAAGTGAGAACCCTTGCCCTCTATCTCTAGGAAGTCTTAAAATGTTTTTAAAACCTTTAAAAACATAAGAATGATTCTATAAGAGAGCCTTTCAGGATGCTCATCTTAGTGGATATTTATTTGAACAAATATTTATACAGGCTTATTGTGCACGAGGTGCACTGCTGGGTGCTGGGAATAAAGGCACCCAGGGACTGGAGTGGGAATCAGGATGTGCACATACCTGCAGGGGGACGGGGCCACTCACGCTGGAGGGTGTGGACGCTAGAGTGTCCTAAACATAGGGGAGCCACCTCGGCGCCTTCTCCTCTCTGGTCCTTCCTTGCTTCTATTAACTGACTCCAGGCTCTCCCTGCAGGAAAGAAAAATCCTCTCGATTCCTCAATCGAGACAGCACTGACTCTTCACCCCTCAGCATCTGAAAAATGGAGATAATAATGCCCATCTCCCAGAGTTGTGAGAGTTGAATAATTGAATACACACAAAGTAGTCAGAACAGTGCCTGGCACATAATAAGCACCCAGTAACCATGACTATTTTTATTAATTCAGTCTTAGGAGGGAGTGGGAGGCTAATGCATCTACTCAGACCATGAATCCTGAATCAGAACCTAATCAGTAACTATTGCCATAGAGATAGCACATATTATTAAAGGCTTTAAAAAGCAGATTATTAAATAGTAATTTTGTTGTGGTTCCTAATTTGGGGAAAGTGTGTATTTTTACAGAAAGATATGTAGATGTTATGGGCTGGATTGCATACCCCTAAAATTCACATGCTGAAGCCCTAACCCCCATACTTCAGAACCATGTTTGGACTGTATTTGGAGACAGGGTTTTTAAAGCGGTAATTAACATGAGATGTTAAGATGTGTCCTAATCCAATAGGATGGGCATCTTTAGAAGACGAGGAAATTCAGACTCACACGTGCACCCACACAGAGGAAAGATCATGTGAGGAGTGAAGACAGTCTCCTGCAAGAAAAGGAGAGGTCTCGGGTCTCAGGGAAAGCAAACCTGCCTGCATCTTCACCTTGGACTTCGAGCCTCCAAGACTGAGAAAATAAATGCCTGCAAGGAGATCAAACCAGTCACTCCTAAAGGAGATCCACCCTGAATACTCATTGGAAGGACTGATGCTGAAGCTGAAGTTTCAATACTTCGACCAACCTGATGCAAAGAGCCGACTCACTGGAAAAGACCCTGATGCTGGAAAAGATTGAGGGCAGGAGGAGAAGGGGATGGCGGAGGAGAGATGGTTGGATGGCATCATCTACTCCATGGACATGAATCTGACCTAACTCTAGGAGAGAGCGAAGGGCAGGGAAGCCTGATGTGCTGCCATCCGTGGGGTCGCAAAGAGTTGGACACAACTGAGCGACTGAACAACAACAATTTAAGCTCCAGTTCGTGGTACTTCGTTATGGCACAGTCCTAGCAAACTAAAACAGTGGAGAAAAGTTTGGAAGAATCTGCTTCTAGTGGTTATTCTCAGAGTGGGGGAATTTCAGCAGATTTCAGTTTAATTTATTTTAGAACAACCTTATATTTCTCATACAAATTTTCACAAAGAATTACAAGACAAAGCAATGCCCTCAAACTGAATTCCCCTGCATGGTTAGATTTCAAATCCCTGTTTGCTGCTACCGTGTCCCATGGCTCTGTGCGGAATGTGCGCTGTGGACCAGCTGCATCATTGACTGACCTGCAGCCAGCCTGCCATGGTCTGATGCAAAGACTATCACAGAAATAATAAGGATCTGGATCCATAGGCTTTTACTGGAAATTGAGCAGGATTTCTGAAGATGATTTCATTCAGAAGAAAAGAGGGTCTATTTTTACTTAATGAATATTTGAGTCTTGGTCACATGTAAAATGTTAACTTTTCTTATGAGAATTATTCAGAGAAATAATTATTATCTGAATAATAATTATTCAGAAATCCTCCAGATCCCTGCATAGCCTAGCACCTGTCCCGAGAGTTGATCACGCTCCTTTGCCCACACTGGTGATGGGTTTTCTATGCCTGATCCGTAGCTGTCGCTCCAAATGAAAGAATGTTAAGACTGCAATCTCTCCACTCTCAAAGCTTCCAGCTGCTTTTGCCTTCCTCTTGCACAAAACAACTTTGGCTCCTAGCTACCTGTGGCAACGGGACTTTAGACAAATGACAGTGGGAAGAGAAGGGGTGGCCAGAGAGGAGGAGAGTTTTATCCCAGAAGAACAGCCAAAGAGATGAAAACAAGTCTGCATGGAAGGGAGAAAACAAGAGCTAAGTTCTCATCAAGGGCCGGGCCCCAGTCTGCTGCATTAACGCCTCATGAGGCAGCACAGAGGATTGTGCTGGTAACAGATGCCCCCCTACCTCCTCATTTGCCCCCTTTTCGAGCTGGCAGCTCTCCCAGCTTGTCAGCAGTAGCACAAGGGGAATCTTCCCACCAGGCAGATCCTTCCCAGGGAGCCGTTCACATGGAGGGGTACTCAGATTCTAGCCAGTAGGGGGCGCTGGGAGGGTTTGAGCGGCTTTGTGGATCTTGATAGGATTAGAGAGGTAATAGGAAAGGCTGTCCCGAGACAAGGCTGAGGCCCTATGCCCCTCATCCTACTCGGTGCTGGCCCAGGGCCCCCATGGTGCTGCTCCGGGAGAGTGGGAAGAAGCAACTCCTGAGCACGGCCTTGTGTCAGACACCCAGCAGGAGTTTCCTGCATCGTGTCCTGTGGCCCCTGTGCTGCTGCTACTGTCCTGAACTCACAGCCTGAACTTGTGACTTTGGCTGAGTCCTCAAGCCCTTGCAGCTTCTGTAAAATATGGAAGCTTTATTTCCCTCATCTGTAAAATACAGCTAAGAATGTATGTACCTCAAGAGTCTGTCATGAAGATAAACATTCAGTTAATTAGCCATAATTAAGGAGAATAAGGCAGAGTTATACGTACCAATGTGAAAACAGCTCTAAACTATCTTGTTTAAAAACAAGAAAGTGAGGAGGAGATAGCAGCAGTAGCAGACTAGTGTAGTATACTGCTTCTTGCATGAAACAGAAGGCCGTATCTGGTCATGTGTGTGCTTGTGTGGCTGAGCCGTAATCGGAGATTTTAACTTGTTTTCTGTACCTGTATATTTTCCTCCTTCACCTTGGGCTTGCCAGAAGGAAGAGCCGAATTTTACCTGGTGGCGGCTCCCCGCCTGGAGACGTCTTCAAGGCTCTGGAGCCTGGGGTGGGGTGGGGGAGTGTGATGACTCTGCCTGTAGCTGGTGACTCAGTTGGTAAAGAATCTGCCTGCAATGCAGAAGACCTGGGTTCGATCCCTGGGTTGGGAAGATCACCTGGAGGAGTGCATGGCAACCCACTCCAGTATTCTTGCCTGGAGAATCCCCATAGACAAAGGAGCCTGGCGGGCTACAGTGGATGAGGTCGCAAAGTGTCAGACAAGACTGAATGACTAAGCACAGCACAGCAACCCCATCAGAACCACTACAGCTATTTCTTAGGCCAGCAGCCTAGAAACAGGACTCCGCTACATCACAGCCAGGTGCTCACCCATCACCCCTGACAACTCCTGGCTGCGCCCCACAACTCCTGGCTGGGCCCCCTTGACTTGGCTCCATCTCTGACTAATTTAATATATACATGTATCCCTCATGCCCCTGCAGTGACCCAGCAATCAATCAAGGAGAGTCGGTGGGACCTGGATACCTGGGGATGGACACTTGGATTCTCCCTCTTCCAGCTGTGGAAAGACATGAGGACCTCTCAGCTGTGGTTCTCTGGAATGGGGCACCAGGAGCTGAGGCGGGAGAGAAGTGATTATTGAAACCCCCACTTCTTAGTCCTCCCCTTTTGGCCTGCCTCCTGGGCGCCACCCTCCCTGGCTCTGTTCCTCCTTCATCTCACAGCTGCTACATCCTAGCAGACGCTGAGAGCCTGACGGTTCTTCGTTTGAATCTCAGCTCCATCACCGTTGTGACCATGAGCAAGTCATTTAATCTGCTCTCGTTAGTTTCCACATACATGAAATGGTGAGAATTATAATACCCACTTTATAGGATGCTGCTGCTGCTGCTGCTAAGTCGCTTCAGTCGTGTCTGACTCTGTGTGACCCCTGAGACGGCAGCCTACCAGGCTCCCCGGTCCCTGGGATTCTCCAGGCAAGAACACTGGAGTGGGTTGCCATTTCCTTCTCCAATGCATGAAAGTGAAAAGTGAAAGTGAAGTCACTCAGTCGTGTCCGACTCTGAGCGACCCCATGGACTGCAGCCTACCAGCCTCCTCTGTCCATGGGATTTTCCAGGCAAAAGTACTGGAGTTGAGTGCCATTGCCTTAGTGAAGATTAAATAAGATAACATGGGTAAATGCACAGCACAGTGGCAGGTGCATAACAAGCACTTAGTAAACATTAACTAGAATTACTGAGGAGGAATCATTAAACTAAACTAATGGGAATAGTTTCATTACAAGGATAATAAGAGATAGTGGACCCCTTATAACATTTGCTCTCTGAAAAGCAAGCCGATCATTGTCCATCAGAGACTGGCTAAAATAAGAGCTGAAGTTATTCCCCCATGGTACTCCCAACTCTCTGCTACAATGAGAAGGAAGACTGCCTGGCACAGAGCAAGTATTTAATAGCATTTTATTGGATAGCATTGGGGAAATATAAAACAAACAACATGTCCTCTTAACCCGGAAAACCCCTCTACAAGAGTAGCAGAAACAAAACAAAGAAAACAAAAGTTTTATTGTTGAATAAGCATTACACCAAA
This sequence comes from Bos mutus, assembly GCF_027580195.1. Taxonomy (NCBI): domain Eukaryota; kingdom Metazoa; phylum Chordata; class Mammalia; order Artiodactyla; family Bovidae; genus Bos; species Bos mutus. Next base: position 40,414,038 of record NC_091625.1, read on the forward strand.
ATGTGATGCACATCGAAGAGGGTCAGAGTATGTCACCCCAAAACATGTCACTCTGGCATAAGGATTATCTTGAGCTGGAGGCAATTGAGAAAAAGGAGACACAAGGAAAACTGTGCCCTCTCCTTTCTGCTAGGACTCAGCTGGGGCATGTGGGATCTAGTTCCCAGACCAGGGTTTGAGCCCAGGTCCACTGCATTGGGCTTCCCATGAGGCGCTAGTGAGAAAGAACCCGTGAGCCAGTGCAGGAAATACGGGAGATGTGGGTTCAATCCCTGGGTCGAGAAGATCGCCTAGAGCAGGACATGGTCACCCATTCCAGTATTGTTGTCTGGAGAATCCCATGGCAGAGGAGCCTGGCAGGCTACAGTCCACAGGGTCACAAAGAGTTGGACACGACTGAAACGACTTAGCATGCATGCATGCCCCTGCGTTGAGAGCTAAGAATCTTAGCCACTGGACCACTAGAGAAGCCCTAAACCCAAGCCCTCTTGATGTGTAGATTCATAAATAGAGGGACAGATGGATGAATTGAACCTGGGAGGAAATGAAGAGTTTTTAAAACTGCAAATGAGCTTGAAAATTAATGCTGGATGCTGTGGGAAGTCTGGAAGATATTACGCTTGTCAGAAGGGAGATACTGTCTCTAAGTTCAGCAAGGTAATTCCTTCTCCATGCCCTTTTCACTCCAGTGTCTGGGTTCAGTACACATCATCTCAAAAATTCCAATGTTGGTAACAGTTTTTGATTCGTTTCAATGGTAAAATTGCAAACTAAAATGATTGCCAATTTTAATTTTTGCACACAAGTCATGACCTCAATGATTTGTTTTCTGTGTCTTCCCCAACCATCCCGGTTTTGGAGGAAGAAGCTCAGTGTGGTTCCCAGCACACAGTCAGTTTCCAGGAGACAAGTGCTGAGATTTTACTTTTAACGCCCCTTTCCTTTAACTTCCTTGGCCCATCATTCAAAACCTTGTCAGAGGACTTTCTGGAGGGAAGAAATTTCTTCCCTTTCTTTTTCTCAGAAAGATGGCTCTGCAATTTGGAAATGTTACTTTTAAAATATTTTTATGATTTAAAAAATTTTTCCCAAAGAACATAATATTTGCTCAATAGCATTCTGATATTGTGCAGTGTAGGTGGTAAAATTTTAGAACTGTGTCTGATCCTACCCTCAGGCTGGCGTTCCCATGCTCACTTACCTGATTTACTATGAGAATTTTAGGGATACCACACATGTGTGTGTGTATAATACATGTAACACAACCAAAAAGCATTTATTAGGGCCCCATGGACATGAAATGTTGCCATGGACTTGATACTGAAAATCAGAGTAATCTCTGCCCTGCCTACTCTCAGTCATGCAGAAGACAGACTGAGAGGCAGAAGAGGAAGGGCTAGAGGAAAGGAGAATGAAAAAGCGAGCCCCTTTGCCAGAGAAAACACAGCCCAATCACATGGACATGGCTTCAGAAATCAGCACAGGCAGAGTCTATTTGTTGACATGGTGGACTGTTACAGGTAGAATTGTGTCCTCCTACTGAAAAAAAAAAAGAAAGAAAGAAACTGAACTCCTAATTCCCTAATACCTGTGAATCTGACCTTATTTAAAAATAGGGTCTTTGCAGATTTAATCATGTTCCAAGGAGGTCATTAGTTCAGTCAGTCAGTTCAGTCGCTCAGTCGTGTCTGACTCTGCGACCCCATGAATCACAGCACGCCAGGCCTCACTGTCCATCACCAACTCCTGGAGTTCACTCAAACCCACGTCCATCGAGTCGGTGATGCCATCCAGCCATCTCATCCTCTGTCGTCCCCTTCTCCTCCTGCCCCCAATCCCTCCCAGCATCAGAGTCTTTTCCAATGAGTCAATTCTTCACATGAGGGGGCCAAAGTACTGGAGTTTCAGCTTTAGCATCATTCCTTCCAAAGAAATCCCAGGGATGATCTCTATCAGAATGGACTGGTTGGATCTCCTTGCAGTCCAAGGGACTCTCAACAGTCTTCTCCAACACCACAGTTCAAAAGCATCAATTCTTTGGCGCTCAGCCTTCTTCACAGTCCAACTCTCACATCCATACATGACCACTGGAAAAACCATAGCCTTGACTAGATGGACCTTTGCTGGCAAAGTAATGTCTCTGCTTTTGAATATGCTATCTAGGTTGGTCATAACTTTCCTTCCAAGGAGTAAGTGTCTTTTAATTTCATGGCTGCAGTCACCATCTGCAGTGATTTTGGAGCCCAAAAAAATAAAGTCTGACACTGTTTCCACTGTTTCCCCATCTAATTCCCATGAAGTGATGGGACCAGATGCCATGATCTTCATTTTCTGAATGTTGAGCTTTAAGCCAACTTTTTCACTCTCCTCTTTCACTTTCATCAAGAGGCTTTTTAGTTCCTCTTCACTTTCTGCCATAAGGGTGGTGTCATCTGCATATCTAAGGTTATTAGGTTAGGTTATTAGATTAGATTATTAAGGAGGTCATTAGAATAGACTTTAATCTGATATGACTGCCTCCTTATAAGAAGAGGGAAATTGGACATGAAATGCAGGGAGAACACTGTGTGAAGACATAGAGACATGCAGACCCAGAGGAAAGATGCCACATGAAGATGGAGACAGACTGGAGCTCTGCTGCCACAAGCCAAGGAGCCTCTGGGACTACCCAAAACCAAAAGAGGAAAGGAAGGATCTGCCTCCGGATGCTTCAGAGCAAGCATGGTCCTGCCTGCACATTGATTTTGGATGTCTGTTATAGCAGCCTGAGGAAACTAACATGTGGATTCTGTAGGGTATAATCAAAAACCAATTTTATTTTCTTTCCTCTACTGCTAGACCATTCATGCCCATCCCTGGATGAACTCTCTAGATCTCAATGCTTTTTCTGGGCATTTTGAGATATGAGTGGTCCAATTCTGTCTAAAGTCAAAACTTTAGTCTTCATTCCCAATTGTAGACTTAACTCAAGGTCAGAAACGTGCAGTGGTGAAAGGCAGCATAGCTGGCTTCTTCACTGCTTCCCCACTGACAGGCCAGCCACCTCATTTTCTCCTCACTCATTTTATTGCCTCTAGGGTTGGAGTAAGGGGGCAAATAAATTGGGAACAAAAAAGGGCTTTATTTGATGTGTGCACTTATTATTAGATGGTGAATTCTCTAGATATAAGTCCAATGTTCAAAGTCTATGGAGCACAGATTATAGTCATTCCAAATAATGAATCCACCCTGTACACCCTTGTAAGGTAGAGCCTTCTTGCTTTAGGGTATCCTACTGTGGAGGATGTTCTCTGAAGATCATTTATATCCTATGTCAGTGATGCACCACCAACCCTACCAACTATGGTCACCTCTCCCCTTGCAGGAAGCCACAAAAGACAAAACACTAGCCACCTGTCATAGGCAAAGATCTTACACGGGCAGTTCTATAAAGAAATAGGGTGGTAGTGGTTTAGTCACTAAGTTGTGTTCAACTCTAAAGAAATATACCACTGGCCAAAAAAGAAAATAAAAGAAGCAGCTTCTTTATCCATTCATTTGTTGGTGGGCATTTAGGCTTGTCCCATGTCTTACGTATTGTGAATAGTTCTGCTATGAACATAGGGGGTGAGTGTATCTTTTTGAATTATAGTTTTATCTATATGTATGCCCAGGAGTAAGACTGCTGGATTACATGGCAATATAATTGAAGAATGTTATACTGTTTTCTAAAGTGGCTGCATCAACTTACATTCTTATCAACATTGTAGAAGAGTTCCCTAAGAAAAAGAAATATTTGTTTCTTGATTAATTCTAGGAAAAACTAGTTTTGGGTGTTTTATAGTTACTAAAAAACAAAGCAAAAACCATATCTGTATAAATTGGGTCTGTTTTTAATGCCCTATTCTAAAACAATCATTTGCCACAGTTGCTGAAAATTCCTCTCTCTAAGGAGGCAACATCTAAGCGATTCTGCCAGTTAGCTCATTCAGTTAAAATATCAATTAAACAAAAAAGAGTCAATGAGTAAAATTTCTAAACATCTCACCAAAGAGGATAGACAGATGGCAAATAAGCATATGAAAAGATGCTCACCATCATATGTCATTCAGTTCAGTTCAGTTCATTTCAGTCACTCAGTCCTGTCCGACTCTTTGCAACCCCATGAATCGCAGCACGCCAGGCCTCCCTGTCCATCACCAACTCCTGGAGTTAATCCAAACTCATATGCATCGAGTCGGTGATGCCATCCAGCCATCTCATCTTCTGTCGCCCCCTTCTCCTCCTGCCCCCAATCCCTCCCAGCATCAGGGTCTTTTCCAATGAGTCAACTCTTCGCATATGTCATTAGGGAATTGCAAATTAAAATTATCATGAGATATCATTACCCACCTATCAGAATGGCTAAAATACAAAACACTGACAACACCAAACGCAGACAAAGATGTGGAGCAACAGAACTCTCATTCACTGCTGGTAGAATGCAAAGTGGCACAGTCCCTCTGGAAGACAGTTTGGCAGTTTCTTACAAAATTCAGCATTCTCTTACCATACAATCCTGCAATAGAGCACCTCAGTATTTACCCAAAAGACTTAAAGACTATGTCCACACAAAAATCTGCACACAGATGTTTATAGCAGCTCTATTCATAACTATCAAAATTTGGAAGCAGCCAAGATGTCCTTTATTAGGTAAGTGTATAAACAAACTGATACATTCATGTAATGAAATATTACTCAAAAATAAAAAGGGATGGGTGATCAGGGCACAAAAGGACATGGAGGAAAATTAGATGAATATTGCTAAGTGAAAAATGACTATGCAAAGTCTACAGACTATACGATTGACATTCTTTTCTTAATATTTGTTTTGTTTTTTACTCATGCTGGGTCTTTGTTGCTGTATGCAGGCTTTCTCTAGTTGCAGGGAGTGGGAGTACTCTCCAGGTGACTCGTACAGGCTTCTCATTGCCGTGGCTTCTCTTGTTGTGGAGCACAGGCTCTGGGGTACTCGGGCTTCAGTAGCTGCTGCGTGTGGGCTCAGTAGTTGTAGCTCGAGGGCTTAGTTGCCCCACGGCATGTGGGATCTTCCCAGACCAGAGACTGAAACAGTGTCCACTGCATTACAAGGTGGATTCTTAACCACTGGACCACCAGGGAAGCCCTATGACTGAAAAAGCAGACTATGGAGACAGTAAAAAAAAAAATCAACAGTTGCCCGGGGCTGGGGAGAGATGTACAGATGGAGCACAGGGGATATTTAGGGCGATGAAACTATTCTGTAAGATATTGTAAGGGTGGATACATGACATCATACATTTGTCAAACCCATAGAATGTGCAGTACAAAGAGAATCGATGTGAACTATGGACCTTAATTAGTCTAATGATGCTTGTGCTTAGTCGCTTCAGTTGTGTCTGACTCTTTGTGACCCCATGGACCACAGCCTGCCAGGCTCCTCTGTCCACGGGATTCTCTGGCAAAGAATACTGGAGTGGGTTGCCCTGCCCTCTTCCAGGGTATCTTCGTGAACCAGGGATTGAACTTGGGTCTCCTGTGTCTCCTGCATTGCAGGCGGGTTCTTTATCACTGAGCCACTAGGGAAACCCCAATATAATGATAAAAATTAATAATATATAAGTCTGTAACTATAATAAACATAAATGTATAATAGTAAATAGCAAAGAAGAACTAAAGAGCCTCTTGATGAAAGTGAAAGAGGAGAGAGAAAAAGTTAGCTTAAAACTCAGCATTCAAAAAACTAAGATCATGGCATCCAGTCCCATCACTTCATGACAAATAGATGGAAAAACAATGGAAACAGTGACAGACTTAATTTTTTTTGTACTCCAAAATCACTGCAGATGGTGACTGCAGATGTGAAATTAAAAGACGATTGCTCCTTGGAAGAATAGCTATGACCAACCTAGACAGCATATTAAAAAGCAGAGACATTACTTTGCCAACAAAGATCTGTGTAGTCAAAGCTATGGTTTTTCCAGTAGTCATGTATGGACATGAGAGTTGGACTATAAAAGTTGAGCGCCGAAGAATTGATGCTTTTGAACTGTGGTGTTGGAGAAGACTCTTGAGAGGGCCTTGGACTGCAAGGAGATCAAACCAGTCAATCCTAAAGGAGATCAGTCCTGGGTGTTCATTGGAAGGACTGATGCTAAAGCTGAAGCTCCAATACTTTGGCCACATGATCTGAAGAGCTGACTCATTAGAAAAGACCCTGATGCTGGGAAAGATTGAAGGCAGGAGGAGAAGGGGATGACAAGATGAGATGGTTGGATGGCATCACCAACTAGATGGACATGAGTTTGAGTAAGCTCCGGGAGTTGGTGATGGACAGGGAAGGCTGGTGTGGGGCAGTCCATAGGGTCACAAAGAGTCGGACACGACTGAGCCACTGAACTGAACTCAATGTATCACAATGACTCATCAATTGTAACACATGGGACACACTGTTAGTAATTTGGGGGAAGCTTTGTGTAGGGAAATGGGGAATGGAAAACTTTATTTTCTGTAAATTTAAAACTGCCATAAAAATAGTTTATTAGTTTAAAAAAAAAGAATCAAGCCAGCTGTTTCAGTAAGTTGACTCTCAGAAAACAATATCCAGTGTTTTGACATGGTCTTGGAGTAACTATAATCTGTGGTACGTTACTATTTTTCTAGGACCTTTGACTAACATGACTCTGTATGTTAATTCTGTTGTGAAAATACCCACAAGTTTGCAATGGTGAACCGCGAGGTTTTCAGGACCTGTGATAGTGACAATAAGCGATTTCTCTTTGAATGCTTGGTGTCCATTGTCCCCAGTGCCAAGAGTCTCAGTACGTCTGTCCCCCCTCCCCAGCACACCAGCCCTGTACTAACAAAGCCTAGTCCTAGTGGTGGAATGGCATTGGCGTCTCTGCCCCAAAAACTTGGCTTCTTTGAGCTTTTTTCCTCTTTTTCATGTGCAGGAGAAAGAGTATTAGAGTACTGCTTAGTTCCTATAAAGACAGTCTGCTCCCACCCTCAGAGTGCATTCATGCTGAGCAGAGAGTTGTAATTGTGCCTGCCTTGGCACTGGGCAGCCCGGGAGAGTACCCAAACTGAGGGTGAATCAGAACTCAGAGTGAACTCTAACATTAATGGCTTCACAAGAAGCTGTAAGACTGGACCTTTAAGAAGGGTCAGGGAGGGATGTGACAGTACTATCTGTGCAGACACATTGATCCTGGGCTCCCAGTCCCATACACAGGCCACATCCCACGCATCCAGTATGACTAGGTCAGCCTGCAGGAGGGTCAAAATCCCAGACAGTCCTCACTGTGAGAGCAGGTAGCAGAAGACATGTGGCACATTCCTGGAGTTTTCCCCTCAAGTGTACCAAGCCTTTCCCAACGTCTTGTGTTGCTCTACAAAGACTCCCTGCCAACCTGGTTTTCCACCTACCCCTCCCACCTTTAGCTGTTCTATAGGTAGAACTGTTTTTTTTTTTTTTTTTTTTAATTTCATTTATCTGTCTGTGTTGGTCGCAACACTCAGGATCTCTTGTCACATCATGCAGGGTCTTTCGTCGCAGAGCACTAACTCTCTAGTTACAGCACTCAGACTCAGTTGCTCTGCAGCATGTGGGATTTTAGTTGCCTGACCAGGGATCGAACCAACATCCCCTGCATTACAAGGCGGATGCTTAACCGCTGGACCACAAGTGGAAGTCCCAGTAAACTGTTCTTTAGCTCCTCTGTCTTCTTTGCCCTTATGTAGCTCTTTTTTTTTTTTTTTTACAGTTTTCTAATTTAGAAACTAAAGTTATAATTGGGAAGAGGACATTCAAGAAAGTTCACCTTATCTGCGTGAAGCTGACAAGTAGAGCAGAGCTCAAAAGTGGTCTGTTAGCAAGGATGCATGCCCTCAGTGTGAATCAATGGCTTCACATGCATCAGAATCCGTTCTTGATGCAAAAGACAAAATAGTACATGAGAAAATGCCCTCAAGAAGCTCATAGTCCATGGTAGAGACAGACACTAAAGAGGTGATTAGAATTCCAGCTCCAGTATCTATGCATTAAATCATTCCCATTTGAGGTAATTTAGACTCAGGAAGTAGGGAGGATAGAGCTTGAGGATGAGTGCAAACAAGGGAGATATTGTGAATGGTGAAGCTAAAATGGAGACATTTTTATTGCACCGTCAGGAGAGAGAGCAGAGACATTGGGAGCCTCTCTCAGGAGAGAGAGAAGTGCAGATGTTTACCAGACTGGTGATCAGAAAGGAAGTGCATGAAGTGATCACGGACAGAGCAAAGGCTTTAGCCTTCTGTAAGAGTGAGGAAGTTGAGATACTTCTATGTAGTCAAGCTTCCCGGCCCTCCAAGCTATTTTGAATTAATGAGATCTGGAAGTTAGGAGCCAACAATTTCAATATATAAAATCAGAAAGCCTTTGAACATTTGGGTAGCAAAGCAAACACAGAAGAGAATCCTTTCTATTGGGAAAAATATCTATGAGAAAGTAAAATTTTCACTTTTAAGGGTTTCATTGAAACAGCCAAGGAAAAGAGAGCTTAAAGATTTCTCTCTTAAAAACAATTATTGTAATATTAACACATATATATGGAATCTGAAAAAAAATGGCATATATGATTTTATTTACAAAGTAAAAATAGAGACACAGAGGCAGAGAACAAACTTATGGATACCAAGTAGGAAGGGGCGGTGGTGGAATGAAGTGGGAGATTGGGATTGACCTATATATACTATTGATACTATGTATAAAATAGATAACTAGTGAGAACATCCTGTACAACAGAAGAAACTCTACTAGGTGCTCTGTGGTGACCTAAATGGGAAGGAAATCCAAAATAAAGGGGATATATGTGTGTGTGTAGCTGATTCACTTTGCTGTACAGGAGAAACTGTTGTTTAGTTACTTTGACTTTTTGCCACCCCATGTACTGCAGCATCGGAAAAGGCAATGGCACCCCACTCCAGAACTCTTGCCTGGAATATCCCATGGATGGAGGAGCCTGGTAGGCTGCAGTCCATGGGGTCACGAAGAGTTGGACACGACTGAGCGACTTCACTTTCACTTTTCACTTTCCTGCATTGGAGAAGGAAATGGCAACCCACTCCAGTGTTCTTGCCTGGAGAATCCCAGGGACCAGGGAGCCTGGTGGCTGCCGTCTATGGGGTCGCACAGAGTCGGACACGACTGAAGCGACTTAGCAGCAGCAGCAGTACTGCAGCATGCAAGGCTTCCCCGTCCTTCACTGTCTCCCCGGGCTTGCTCAAACTCATCCAACCAATGTTGGTGATGCCATCCAACCATGTCATCCTCTGTCGACCCCTTCTCCGGCCTTCAATCTTTCCCAGCATCAGGGTTTCTTCTAATGAATTGGTTCTATGCGTCAGGTGGCCAAAGGATTTGAGCTTCAGCTTCAGCATCAGTCCTGCCAATGAATATTCTGGGTTGATTTCCTTAAGGATTGACTGGTTTGATCTGCTTGCTGTCCAAGGGACTCTCAAGAGTTTTCTCTAGCACCAGGATTTAAAGGCATCAATTCTTTGTTGCTCAGCTTTCTTTATGGTCCAACTCTCACGTCTGCACATGACTATTGGAAAAACCATAGCTTTGACTAGATAGACCTTTGTTGGCAAGTGACTTTTAATTTCATGGCTGCAGTCACCAACCACGGTGATTTTGGAGCCCCCCAAAATAAACTCTGCCACTGTTTCCACTTTTTCCCCATTTATTTGCCATGAAGTGATGGGACTGGATGCCATGATCTTTGTTTTTTGAATATTGAGTTTTAAGTCAGCTCTTTCACTCTCCTCTTTTACCTTTGTCAAGAGGCTCTTTAGTTCCTCTTCACTTTCTGCATTAGAGTGGTATCATATGCATATCTGAGGTTGCTGATATTTCTCCCAGCAATCTTGATTCCAGCTTGTGATTCATCCAGCTCAGCATTTCACATGATGCACTCTTCTATATGGGCTTCCCTGGTGGCTCAGCTGGTAAAGAAAACACCACCATGAGGGAGACTTGGGTTCAATTCCTGAGTTGGGAAGATCCCTTGGGGAAGGGAAAGGCAACCCACTCCAGTATTCTGGCCTGGAGAATCATTCTGCATATAAGTTAAATAAGCAGGATGCTAATATTAATGTACTCCTTTCCCAATTTGAACCAGTCCATTTTTCCATGTCCAATTCTAACTGTTGCTTCTTGCCTCCTGCATACAGATTTCTCAGGAGGCAGGTAAGATGGTCTGGTATTCCCATCTCTTTCAGAATTTTCCACAGTTTGTTGTGATCCACATGGTCAAAGGCTTTAGCATAGTCAATGAAGTGGAAGAAGATGTTTTTCTGGAATTCTCTTGCTTTTTCTATGATCCAGTAAATGTTTGATCTCTGGTTCCTCTGTCTTTTCTAAATCCAGTTGTTCTTCTGGAAATTCTCAGTTCATGTACACTTGAAGCCTATCTTGAAAGATTTTGAACATCACCTGCTAGCATGTGAAATAAGCCCAATTGTGCAGTAGTTTGAATATTCTTCAGCGTTGCCTTTCTTTGGGATTGGACCCAAAGAACGTTTTGGATCTTTTCCAGTCCTGTGGCCATTGTTGAGTTTTCCAAATTTGCTGGCGTATTGAGTACAGCACTTTAATAGCATTATCTTTTAGGATTTGAAATAGTTCAGTTGGAATTCCATCACCTCCACTAGCTGTTTGTAGTAATGCTTCCTAAGGCCCACCTGACTTCACTCTCCAGAATGTCTGGCTCTAGGAGAGTGACCACACCATAGTGCTTATCCAGGTCATTAAGACCTGTTTTTATAGTTCTTCTGTATATTCTTGCTACCGCTTCTTAATCTTTTCTTCTTCTGTTAGGTACTTGCTATTTCTGTCCTTTATTGTGCCCATCTTTGCATGAAATGTTCCCTTGGTATCGTTTTCTTAAAGAGATCTCTAGTCTTTCCCATTCTATTGTTTCCTCCATTCCTTTGTCTTGTTCACTAAGAAGGCTTTCTTTTCTCTGCTTGCTAGTCTCTGGAACTCTGCATTCAGTTGGGTATATCTTTCCCTCTCTACTTTGCCTTTTGCTTCTCTTCTTTCCTTAGCTATTTGTAATATTAACAGGAGAAACAAACACAACTTTGTAAAGCAACCATACTCCAATAAAGTTTTATAAAGATTTTTCTCGTAAATATATATTAATCATAAAATGTATATTACTATTAATGCAGAATGTTATTAATACTCTGTTTATCTAATATCCCATCTTTATTATTCTATTTTAGTGAATGTAATAAATAGTGTCAGGGAATCACTTATAACCTCCATTATTCAATCTATATTTTCAAATAAGGTGGTAGTTTCCTAGCTGTTGTATTCTGTAGGGGTTGTGGGTTTCTGGCACCTATGTCACAGAGCTGGAGAGAAAATTTACAGTAGATACTATTGGAGAAGAAAGAAAGGCAAGTCCATGTTGATCTTGAGAATTCAAGGGTATCTTCACAGCAGGTGATTTTTTTAGGCTGGGTTTTGAAGGATGAGATGACATTGCCTGGAGACAAAGAAGCAGACATCATAGCCTTTTTCACATCCTGGTCTCTCTCATGGTCTCCTCCATAAGACCATTCTGCCCTTTTTGGGTGTGTCTCCAATATAAGAGAGCTGAGTAGGAGTGTCAGAGTAGTAGGATCAATATTAACAAATCACCTCTATCTACATAACCTCATTGGAGCTTCACAAAACCCTGTGCAACAAATGCCAAAAGCTCAATTTGTAAATGAGGAAACTGATGCCCAAAGAAGCTGAAAAACTTGCCTAAAATCATGCAGATAATAAGGAATGGAGCCAGGATTTCAACAGGTATTTCAATGCTCAAACCTATATACTTTCAATACTGGTTTACTATTACCCTACATATGTCAGGAGGAATACACCATATCAGCATGGATGTGTTCTATTATGACCAAAAAAAAGAAAAAAAACAGCTAGATGACATTTGGAACTATTTTGGAATGGAAAAATCCATTATTTGAAATCTTAAAAAAAAATATTTTGACGTAAAAATGACTCCAATAAATGACGGTAAGTAAGGCGAGTGGGGAGACAGGGCTAATGCCAGCATTACATATTTAGAATAATGCTAGTTGAACCAACTTTTACAAACACCAAGGAAAAGTAAAGAGAGCATCAGAAATCAATAACACAATTTTAGTGTCAGCTGCATTTAAGTGAGACAGCTCTGACTCATTCAACATGTGATGTCAGGCCAAGCAGGTTACAAGGGGCAAAAATATATTTTGGGGGAAAGTTGGAAAGGGAATGATAAATTTGAGTATACCACCTTGGTAACTCATCCCTGTGGATGGAGATAAAAGAAATCATGAGACTTTCTTGGAATGCTGAGGAATCCGTATCCTCTCTTAAATCTTCAGAGCAGGACAGAGCATACATTGCCCTGTGTAGAAAGCCAATGCCATATTCAAATCACTGATGACAAAAAGAAGATGAATTCTAGAAAGCCAGAAAGGGAGACAGTCCTAGGGACCAAAACAGGAAGTGTTGTTAAAGCCCCAGTACCTTTCATTCCTACAGGGAAGGAGTGATCTACAGCAGCACAGAAGGAATATCTTAAATGACAAGAAGAAGAGGGTCTCTGATGGTTCTTAGTGGTCCAGTCCACAGTTGATAATTTTTCCCTCAGGTAGGATCTTCTGTTATATCAAGTTAATCTCTTGTTATATACAATTGAACCAACTTTTCTCTGTCCTTGGGTCCCTGATTTTTCTTTTTTCATCCTTTGTCTTCTTGATCTAACATCTATGGCAGGATCCCTTTGGTATTGCTGTTGGGAAACAGGGTTGACTTTATATCACAAAACTGATGTTGCTGTTCTCCTCTGTTATTGTTGTTCAGTCGCTCAGTCATGTCAGACTCTGCATCTCCATGAAATGCAGCATGCCAGGCTTCCCTGTCCTTCACTATCTCCCAAAGCTTGCTCAAACTCATGTCCACTGAGTCAGTGATGCCATCCAACCATCTCATCCTCTGCTGCCCCCTTCTCCTCCTGCCCTCAATCTTTCCCAGCACCAGGGTCTTTTCCAGTGAGTCAGCTTTTTGCATCAGGTGGTCAAAGGATTGGAGCTTCAGCTTCAGCACCTGTCCTTCCAATGAATATTCAGAGTTGATTTCCTTTAGGATTGACTGGTTTGACCTCCTTGCATTCCAAGGGACTCTCAAGAGTCTTCTCCAGCACCACAGTTCGAAAGCATTAATTCTTCAGTGATCAGTCTTCTTTATGGTCCAACTCTCACATCTGTACATGACTACTGAAAAAATCATGGCTTTAAATATATAGAGCTTTGTTGGCACAGTAATGTCTCTGCTTTTTAATACACTGTCTAGGTTTGTCATAGCTATTCTTCCAAAGAGCAAGTGTCTTTTAATTTTGTGGCTACAGCCACTGTCTGTATTGATTTTGGAGCCCAAGAAAATGAAATGTGCCACTGTTCCCATCTATTTGCCATGAAGTGATGGGACTGGATACCATGATCTTAGTTTTTTGAATGTAGAGTTTTAAGCTAGCTTTTTATTCTCCTCTTTCACCTCCATCAAGAGGTTCTTTAGTTCCTTTTCACTTTCTACAATTATGTTCTACTCTAAGAGGCACAGTTTGACCCAAGACTCTCTAGAGCAATGTGACAGAAGGTATAGGTTTTATTTTAATGTTTGCATTTGTTGTCATACTTGAATAAAATGATGCTTTATCCAACAACATTCATGAGTTTCTTCCCTAAGTTGTAAAATTTTCTGTTACAAAGATTACTTTTCTGATGATTATTTCTCCCTGCAGAATTTCATGAAGTTCATATACTAGGAAAGCTTAAGATGGGCTATGAGATTCCAGCAGGCCAGAGAAGATGGGCTCCACAGCAAAATATAGGTGTGCATGGTTTGGTTTATAGCTAAATTTATAGCAAATTCTGAAGCTGTGTCTTCAGGTACTGGGAGCCCCAGGCAAGGGAAACTTTAGCACATGCACTTTGCTTCCTCAGAGTGAACCAAGCTTAAGTCGTTGCTGGCTCCCAGTGTGCCTTCCAGCTATAAAGTGGCTGCAAAAGGCCACAGCAACTTAACTACATCAGTAACTGCCAGGGTTATTGCGCCAGTGAACTCAGTGTCCTTGTGATGCCTCTGGGCTGACAGACCAGGCCAAGTGGGGGCTGTAACCATGGGCCACACATCTTACTTTCTAAGCCATTCAGGCTTCCTATCTCCAACACCCTCTTATTAGATAACCAGGGCCTTGGGTGGTCGTGAAATAACCAATTTTCTTTTGGAATTCATTCTCTCTTATTATCTCAGTTCAGGTCAGTCCCTCAGTCGTGTCTGACTCTTTGCGACCCCATGAATCGCAGCACACCAGGCCTCCCTGTCCATCACCAACTCCCGGAGTTCACTCAAACTCACGTCCACTGAGTTGGTGATGCCATCCAGCCATCTCATCCTCTGGCGTCCCCTTCTCCTCCTGCCCCCAATCCCTCCTGCATCAGGGTCTTTTCCAAAGAGTCAACTCTTCACATAAGGTGGCCAAAAGTATTGGAGTTTCAGCTTTAGCATCAGTCCTTCCAATGAACACCCAGGACTGATCTCCTTTAGAATGGACTGGTTGGATCTCCTTGCAGTCCAAGGGACTCTAAAAAAAAAAAAAAAAGAGTTTTCTCCAACACCATAGTTCAAAAGTATCAATTCTTCAGCACTCAGCTTTCTTCACAGTCCAATTCTCACATCCATACATGACTACTGGAAAAACCATAGCCTTGACTAGACAGACCTTTGTTGGCAAAGTAATGTCTCTGATTTTGAATATGCTATCTAGGTTGGTCATAACTTTCCTTCCAAGGAGTAAGTGTCTTTTAATTTCATGGCTGCAATCACCATCTGCACTGATTTTGGAGCCCCCCAAAATAAAGTCTGACACTGTTTCCACTGTTTCCCCATCTATTTGCCATAAAGTGATGGGACCATATGCCATGATCTTAGTTTTCTGAATGTTGAGCTTTAAGCCAACTTTTTCACTCTCCTCTTTCACTTTCATCAAGAGGCTTTTTAGTTCCTCTTCACTTTCTGCCATAAGGATGGTGTCATCTGCATATCTGAGGTTATTGCTAATTCTCCTGGCAATCTTGATTCCAGCTTGTGCTTCTTCCAGCCCAGCGTTTCTCATGATGTACTCTGCATCTCTTATTATCTAGGAAGGGGCAAACCCATCTATATTTGTGGTTCAGGCTCTCAGGAGACTGGAAGTGATTGATCTCCACTGTAAAATGAAGAGTTCTGCAGAATATGAAATACTGTTGTTCAACCAGGAAAACCCTAGATTGTTTATTCTCTTTCACTTCATTGAATTTTTTTTTAATACAAAAGTTACCCATGCTTGTTTTTACAAAGCAGACAGGGAGGAAGCTGCCATTTGACAGCTGGGTCCCTGCCGCCACCTGACCCATCATCACCTTGTGGTGAAGTCTGTCCCAGCCTGGAGTGCGTCCTTTCATGTCTTTCTCAAAGTGCTTCCACATACATACCAGCACACAGACATCAGTGCATCAGTGGACCATCAGTCTACCTCTTCCTGCAGGCATCTCCGAACTTCCCAGTTTGAAATCAGGTTTTTGGATGAAGGACATTTCCTTCATCCTCTGTGTGTCCAGGCTGCTCAGCGTTTCAGTCAGTGTCCAATCTGCTGTGGAAATAGGGATGAAAAGTGGTAAAGGAGACCCCATCCAGGGGTGGGCTCCTGGAGTCAGTGCTCTCTGCTCCCTGAGGGGCCAGTGGCCAAATAAATCTTGTTGCTGAGTCCCTGTCTGGTCTGGGCTTGTTGAAGGTGTGAGGGCTGACACAATGAGGTAGCTCTGTTGACGCTAGTACAAAAAGCAGAATCTGGAGACTTCTGAGCCAGCAGGAGAAGCTGGGGAGAGGGTGGTTGCTCTCCTTTGATAGCTGGTTCTGGAATATTCTGCAACAGTGAGTGGATTATTCAGGACTCTTACTTCTCCACCTGAGTCTCCAGCTGAGGCAGTGCCAGGGCTCATTAGCACTTCCACTAGAGGCGAAGTCTTGCTGCGAGAGGAGGTGAGAGCAGTCAATTTTGCCACTCATTAGCAACTCTGGACAGATGGGAAGTGGTGGGGAGGTTGAAGCTATTGGCAAAATGAGAATCTGCTTCTCTGGGGGCACAGTTATCCATTCTAGTCCTTTTGCCATCAGCTGGTCTCCCAGAGTTGACTGTCCACTAGTCTCACAGAGCAATGAGCAAGGCAGTCCTTTTTTTAAGTATTAGTTACTTTATATAATAGCTCAGTGAGTCACCAATATCTTGATCCTCTAGGTAATAGTGAGACTGCAGGAGGAAAAATATCTCATGTAAATCAGACATCACAACCATCCTAGTTGTTGTCTTATTGTTCTGGACTAAAGGGCAGATTGTATTCAGAAATAGTTTGTGGTAAAGTATACGTAACATAAAACTTTCCATTTTAACCATTTTCAAGTGTACAATTCTGTGACATTGAGTACATTTGCAAGGTTCTGCAACCATCACTATCATCCATTCCCAGAACTTTTTCATCAATCCAAACTGAAACTCTGAGCCCATTAAACAATAACCTCTCATTCCCCCTCTCCTCAGCCCCTTGATACCACTTGTTCTACTTCCTGCTCTATGAATTCAACTCTTCTGGGTACCTTTTCTAAGTGGAATCAGAAAATACATGTCCTCCTATGTCTGCCTCATTTCACTTGGCATAGTGTTGTCAACTATCAATGCCACCTTGGGGCAGCCAATTCCCTGAACGTAGGGTTTGCAAATAAAATACAGGACACCCAGTCAATTTTAATTTCAGGTAAGCAACTAATGCATTTTTAGTATAAGTAAATACAAATTTTTAGTATGTTTATATAACATTCTATTAAACCTACCCATACAGTGTTCTTGCCTGGAGAATCCCAGGGATGGCAGAGCCTGGTGGGCTGTCGTCTATGGGTTTGCACAGAGTCGGACACGACTGAAGTGACTTAGCAGCATACTAAGAATCTATTTGCTGTTTATCTGAAATAAAAATGTTTCTGGGTATGCTGTATTTTTATCTGCTAATTCTGACAGCCTTACTTGAGTGCAACTGAGGAATACAGGTTGTAAGTACCAGAGCTCCTCAAAGAAGGGAGAAATCATGTTCAAACTCATGTCCATCAAGTTGGTAATGCCATCCAACCATCTCATCCTCTGTCGTCCCCTTCTCCTCCTGTCCTCAATCTTTCCCAGTATCAGGATCTTTTCTAATGAGTCAGTTCTTCACATCAGGTGGCCAAAATATTGGAGTTTCAGCTTCAGAATCAGTCCTTCCAATGAAGATTCAGGACTGATTTCCTTTAGGATTGACTGGTTTGATCTTGCAGTCCAAGACTAGTGAGTGGGACACTCTCCGTCCCCCATCTGATGTCTATGTCAGAAGCTTTCACTGTAATAAAACTTCTGCCACACAAAAACTCTGAATGATCAAGCCTGGTCCCTGGTCCTGAAGTTAAATCTTCTTTGGAGGTCACAAATCTGACACCACTCACCATAGCTATCAGGACCAGATGCCATGATCTTTGTTTTTTGAATGTTGAGTTTTAAGCCAGCTTTTTCACTCTCCTCTTTCAGCCTCATCAAGAGGCTCTTTAGTTCTTCTTTGTTTTCTGCCACAAGGGTGGTGTCATCTGCATATCTGAGGTTGTTGATATTTCTCCCAGCAATCTTGATTCCAGCTTGTGCTTCTGGCATTACTCAATTCCCATCATTGCTCATCTACCAAACTGATATTTTAAACAATAATGTGTGATTTCTAACTGTATTGCATGTGTGCTTCATTCTCCTGTGAAGAATTCTGGTAGCAAAATATTACAAAAGACTGACAGATAAAATAACAAAAGATTTGGAAATGGGCAAAAAAGATCACTGGCTGTCTTTTCAGTGATGTGCTGGGCCCTGTCTAGTGGACTTGTATCTCTCTAATGATCAAGCAATTTCACAACCCCAATAGAAGTAGAAGTTAAAGAAGACTGAGAGTAATGGTTCTTATCCACAGCAATGCCAATGAATATTGTCCTGTAGGGCTAAATTGTTTCTGCGTTTGTCTGGATCTGTGTTCTTCAGATTCACCTTTGAGTCTATTTTAACATCTTCCTGGCACTCTAGTTAATTAAAGTATCTAATATGTTCAGTTCAAATTTGTATGAAAGTGTGATTTTATCTTTTGGGAAGCTATACCTCAGGAAGTTCAACTCGAATTCAGCTAGCAGTTAAACCTCCCAGGCTCCACGGTGATCTCTCCCTTCTCTGAGGAGCTCTGGCACTTACAACCTGTATCCCTCAGTTGCATTCAAGTAGGGCTGTCAGAATTAGCAGATAAAAATGCATACTCAGAAACATTTTTATTTCAGATAAATAGCAAATAGATTCTTAGTATAGGTATGTTTAATAGAATGTTGTATAAACATGCTAAAAATTTGTATTTACTTATACTAAAAATGCATTAGTTGTTTATCTGAAATTAAGATTAACTGGGTGTCCTGTATTTTATTTGTGAACCCTCCATTCAGTAAATCGGCTGCCCCAAGGTGACATTGATAATAATTAAAGTGAGAGAAAGCTATCATACATACCTCATGCATTGCTAAGCATTTTTATCCTCTTAACAACCCTATAAGGAGGGTACCATTATCTGTATTTTACAGTAAAGTAACCAATGTTGATAGAAATTTAGTGATATACATAGTCAATGCATAGTCAATGGTAGGTCTCCGGTTCCAGAGTGTCTGCTCTTCACCACCATGTTAACTGCCTCACTAACCCTCTCTGGAGGTACTTAAGCAGTAGAGGGATAACTATCCATCAGGGGGTGATTATCCATCAAGGGGTGACCAGGGGCCGACAGAAAAGATGCCTAATTCCTTCAGTTTAACTATTCTGTCACATGAAGCCTTGCATTCTCTTTTCTTCCGCGTGTTTTTCCCTTGTCTTTGAGAATTACAACCATATCTTTGGCCTCTTGTGTTAATAGAGTACCTCTTAGATATTGTCCAGGATTGCTGTTGAATAAAAATACTCTGACTACTAAGGAGAAATAAGAATGTGTGTGTGTGTGCAAATGTGTGCAAGTACATACGTGTGTGTATTTTGCAAAAAGAAATGCAGGAAAAATAAAAACTAGTGAAATTGGTTACTTACAATGAGAGATAGATAGAAAGGAGCAGAAGAGGTGTAGGAGGGAGTAACATTTCTCTGAGTATAGCATTTTACCTAGTTTTCATTTTGAAAGAGTGCTAATGTTTATTTTTAACTAAAACAACAGGGATGGGAGTTGGGGAAAATTGAATTCAAACAGAAACAAATAACTAGGTTTCAAGTGAGTAATGTAATCACACAGAAGAGAAATAGAGAACTAATGCAATTAATTTTTGAAGGCAATATTTTAACTATACATCCTCAGTCTAAAGCCAAAGAGGTGTACAAACAAATCTCAAAGTCTCGGTATGTTTTCTGCTGGTAGAAGTAAGGATGTAGCGATTCTGAAATTATTTTATGTATATTGTAGAACTGAGCAAAAACCTAAATATTTTGATTTGGATGAAGGATTCAGTATTATCACTATGTGATACCATATTTTCAGTGAGTGTTCAGTGTTTACATTATTTTGATTACAAGACTGTCCTTCACTACAACCCAAATTGTATAATAAAATTCAATTTCCTTTCTTGTACAATTTTCTTGTTTTCCCAGTATTAATTATCTTTTTCTTTTTTAATTTGGTTTTTATATCATTATCACAACTTCTTCAAAAACTCCTCTAAATGGTATTCTCCATATAATTAAATCATTATGTACCTCATTGTTTGTTTCTGCTAACATTTTTAATGCTGATGAGTTTTATGTATTCTCCCAATTTTCCTTTTTTTTTTTTGGTCCTCTGCTGCTAGATTTAGTGCTTTATGTACATTATATAGACGAATCTTCTCTGCAGTGTAGTTACTATCCCTACTATGTAATGATGAAGAAATGAAGGTTCAGAGAGCTGAAGCAACTAACTTAAGGTCACACAGCTAGTATAGGCCAGAGATGAGTTTGCCTTTTCAAAAAATGATAGTAAACACACGCACACACAAAGACCTCTACCCTCTTAACAGTTTTAGTGTACAGGACCAGTACTATTAACCACATCTACGTTGCACAGCAAATCTATACAACGTCTTCATCTTGTATGACTGAAACACTATGTTCACTGAAAACGACTCCTCCCATTTCCCCCTGCCTCCAGTTTCTGGCAACCATCATTCTCCTTTCCGCTTCTATGGAGTATGACTACTTTAAATACCTCTTGAAAAATGGAATCATGCAGTATTTGTCCTTCTGTGACTGGCTTATTTCAATTAGCATAATGTCCTCAATTTTCATTTATGTTGTAGCATGTGACACAGTTTCCTCTTCTTTTAAGACTGAAAAATAATCCTTTCTATGTAGTTTATGCCACTTTTTATTCGTCCATTTATTTGTCTATGGACATTTAGTTTGCTTGTACTTCCTGGCTATTGTGAATCACATTCCTTTTTAATAGCAAGTTCTTTTTGGTTAAGGGGTGCATTCTCTCCAAGGCTATTAAGATTTTTTATTTTGTTTTTAGTTTTCCTATCTCTTTTTGTTGAATTTGGTTTTCGCTATTACTTATTTTGATTTCTATTTTTTATGTTACAAACATTTCTCCAGTGTCTTGAGTACACTGGTTTTTTATTTCTTTGTTTGCTTTTGGCCACAGGACTGGGGATCTTAGTTCCCCAACCAGACACTGAACCTGAGTCCTCAACAGTAAAATTCTCTGAGTATGCATGCGTGCTCCGTCCCTTCAGTCATGTCTGACTGTTTGCGACCCTTTGGACTGTAACCCATCAGGTTGCTCCATCCATGGGATTTTCCAGGCAATACTGGAGTGGGTTGCCATGTTCTCCTCTAGGGGATCTTCCCGACCCAGGGATCGAAACTGAGTCTCTTATGTCTCCTGCATTGCAGGCAAATTCTTTACCCATTGAATCATCTGGGAAGCCCTCTCTGAGTATACTGTTCACTAAACCCTACAAGGTTGATGGAAGCTCTGTGTGTGTATAGGGGGAGGGGCTGGTCCATGTATGTGTAGACTTTAGTGGGGGATCTGTAGGACAGTAAAGTGATTCAGGGAGGACTTGGATTTCTTCTTCCCTTCCGCTCCCTCTGTCACCCCAAACGCCATCCATGCCATCTGCACACCTGGTGCCAGCCTCCTGGAAGTGGGGACAGAGGAAGAGTGTGGGGAGTACCGTGGTCTGGCTGTAGATGTTCGCCGTCAGAACAGCACTTTCCCCCACCCTCTACTGTGTTGCAGCCCCGCTCTGTCCTGCTCTCTAGCAGTATGTCTCCTGCCCTCTTGGGTGGAGATGGGTGGCTCTCCTCTTAGCTGCTCCAGTTGGCAAGTGCCTTGAGATCTAATTTCTCTTCAAACAGAATTTCAGTCACACCTCTTGTTTTTCACCGCCACTGCCTAACATAGAAGGCATGCAGTAATTCTTCATCCGGTTGAAAGAAGCTTAATTTACATAGTTGGTGCTGCCCAAAGAGCTAGGAAATAAATGGCCCCTTAAGGCCTCAGTCCCCATCCTCCCATTCTGTGTTAAAGATAATCTTGATGAAAGAAGTTTTTCAAAATTGAAGCAGAAATTGCCAACTCCTGTTCATATAGTAACTTGTTTACAATATGTACAGTCTTCTCTGACTCAAAGAAGTGCTTGTTTTACTTAGAAGTCATTGCTTTTCAAAGCCTGGCAATTCTCATTAGTTACCAGGTGAGTGACTGTTAATAAGAAACATCTGACTGAACTAGGAAAAGCAATGGAAAAAAATGCATAGTGTTTTTTTCCCCCCACCTTGCAAACCAAATAGCTCCTGCACCATACATATTGAAAGAAAATTGACATGGATTATCTAAGATGTTTTTTTTTCCATGCATACAAATAGAAGTGGGCATGCAGAGGAGAGACCTTTGAGATCCAGAAAAGAGCTGTGCTAAGGAGAGCATTTCCCTCTTACAGAGATGTAATGGCAGCATCTCTTCTCTGCTTCCAAGGAAGACTGTGGAAGCAGCCTGCATAGTTTCCTAGGGCTGCTATAACAAATCATCACTAACTTGGTACTTTAAAATATCAGGCTTATTTTCTCATAGTTCAGGAGGCCAGAAATCCAAAACCAAGATGTCAGCAGGGTTGGCTTCTTCTGGAGGTTCTGAAACTCTATTCCCTGCCTCTCTCCTACCGCCTGGTGGTGGCTGGCCGTCCTTGGCATTCATTGGCTTATAGCTGTATAGTTCCCATTTCTGTCTGCACCCTCACATGGCCATCTTCCCATCATCTATGTCTCTATCTCCAGATCTCCCTCTTCTTATAAGGACACCAGTCGCTGACTTCGTTGTTGTTTAGTCAGTAAGTTGTGTCTGACTCTTTTGCAACCCCATGGACTGTAGCCCACCAGTCTCCTCTGTCCATGGGATCTCCAGGCAAGCATAATGGAGTGGGTTGCCATTTCCTTCTCCAGGGAATCTTCCCAGCCCAGCAGTCAAATCCTCATCTCCTGCATTGCAGGCAGATTCTTTACCACTGAGCCACCAGGGAAGCCTCAATGCCAGTATGATTGCTTCTTAATTTGATTATATCTTCAAAAACTCTTTTTCCAAATAGAGTTATATTCTATGGTTCCAGGTTGACATAAATCTTTTGGAGATATTATTCCATTCAGCATAAAGCTTGCAATCTTTGTCTTCCTGCCACCTACTTTTAGTATAGTTTAGGGGACTATGTTTGTAATGAAATACTTTCAGACAATTTATATAGGAAAAGACACATGAGACTCCCACAGAAGGTGCAGGAATAAGGAGGCAAACAGGCTTGCTGGTGGAGCTCCCACCCGTGGGCCGGGGTTCTTAACCTGGGCTGCACATTGGAATCACTCCAGGTTTTTACTCCTTTTGCCTGACATCATTTTTTTTTAAAGCATCCCAGGTGTTTCCAGTGTGCACCCAGATGCGACCTCTGCTCCAATCACTCTTCCTCAAACACTTGTCGATGAGGCTGCCTTATCTGAGCTCCACCATGCTTTGTTGAAGCAGGTCCAGCACGTGTGTGCTTTTGCTGGCTGCTGGGAATTTAGTACCAGTGTATGTGGCTTTCATTTCTGCTCCTTCATTAGCTTGGAAAGAGAACAGCTTCACTGGTAGTGAAAATTCAACAGTCAATAAGGAAAAAGAACATTTGTGGGGGATGTGAATAGGAGGGAGGTTAGCATTTAATTTTATTTTTCAGAAATAATGTTTTACTTATCAAAATAAGTATTAATAACATGTCCTCATAGAAATGTAAGAACTCCCCAAAACACAGTGAAGGAAATCACTTATAATTCTGTCCTTCTGGGAAGACAATGATGTTATGAATGTTCCTCTAATGATTTTTTTTCTGTGAATCTATAGATATAAAATATGTATTTTACAAACATGGGATTATGTGGTTTTGGACATTAAGTTCTTCATTTAGCAAAAGTGATTAAATATATATCAATAAATGCATTCAATACATATTTCCCATTAAGTAGTCTTCAGATTTCAAATAGCTACTAAGAGGATTCTGTGCCCAATCCCCAATTTCAATGTGTAGATGTAGCAAGGAATGTGAGTTGCCTGTGGCCAAGTGGGTGCTGAGGAAGGAAGCAAAGCTGTACTGCTTTTGTGGATCCCTGCCCAGGGGATGACCAGCAGCAAGAACCTGTGGGCTGGACTTGGAGTGGGGCAAGGTCCAGTGGAAGCACATCTCCACGTGGGGTAACTGTTGAGAGGAGGCATCCCATAGACTCTCACCACGTGCTCAACAAGACAGCGAGCATCTGGATGCCCAATACCCAGAGGACAAAGACCACACCAAATACTAAGACTTTTGCTCCTTTTCTCTCTTTTGCACAGCTCACTACCTGCTGCCACACTTTCTTTAAGCCCAGAGCTAATGATTACACAACAAAACCACTCATCTTGCTCAAGGGTATGTTTTTCCTTAAGCTCTGTACTAATGATTATATAACAACATCTTATCTTGCTCAAGGACATGTTTCTCCTTCTTAACAGGAACCTTCTGACTAATCTTGATTATCTTATGTGGGAGTGGGTCTGGTAAGACCTTTCTATAGTTCTAATTTTGTTAATTTAAGATGTATGTTGTGGGAGTCAGTCTGGTAAAAGTATATCGTGAAGTCGCTCAGTTGTGTCCAACTGTTTGCAACCCCATGGACTGAAACCCACCAGGCTCCTCCATCCATGGGATTCTCCAGGCAAGAGTACTGGAGTGGGTTGCCATTTCCTTCTCCAGGGAATCTTCCTGACCCAGGGATCGAACCCCGATCTCCCTCATTGTAGGCAGACGGTTTACTGTCTGAGCCACCAGGGTCTTGATAAGACTATTGAGAGGGGCACTCTCCTTCCCCCTTCTGATGTCTATGTCATAAGCTGTCTGTGTCCCTTTTTATACTTTATTTTTTTTTAATATTATTCAGCTTTTTTTTTAATTTTATTTTTAAACTTTACAATATTGTATTAGTTTTGCCAAATATCGAAATGAATCTGCCACAGGTATACATGTGTTTAATAAAGCTCTACTACACAAAAGCTCTTGAGTGATCAAGCCTGGTGCCTGGTCCCAAAGGTAACTCTTCATCTTCAGAGATCATGAATCCAACATCATTCACCGTAAGCTATCAGTGTGAGGGAGGAGGAAACATGAAAGAGCAGCACAGGCCCTCTCCCCAGGTGGGTCCCCAAGCCTTGGAGGAGAGAGGACATTGAATTAGACAGTCAGTACAATAGCTTGTTCGTGTGAATCAATAATAGCTTTTAAAATATGCATGGTCCCTCATCCAGCAGATCCCTCTCTAGAAATTTATCTGAGAGTAATCAAACATGTATAGAAAGATTTATGTAGTAAGAGAAATGCCATATATAAAAAATATTTCCCCATATCCTTTAACATGAGTTTTTAAATTTTATTTATTTTAATTGGAGGATAATTACAATATTGTGATGGTTTTTGCCATACATCAGTATGAATTGGCCATAGGTATATTCATGGGGTCGCAAAGAGTCGGACATGACTGAACGACTGAACTGAACTGAATACATGTGTCACCCCCATCCTGAACACCCCTCCCACCTCCCTCCCAACCTTACCCCTCTAGGTTATTCCAGAGCACTGGCTTTGGGTGCTCTGCTTGCTGCATGCTGGAACTCACACTGGTTGTCTGTTTTACATATGGTAATATTTGTTTCAATGCTGTTCTCTCAAATCATCCCACTCTTGCCATCTCCCACAGAGTCCAAAAGTCTGTCCTTTACATCCGTGTCTCCTTTGCTGCCCTGCATTAACATAAGTTTTTACATTAAAAATCATCTATTTTTTTAATAACAGTTAACAGAATTCTGATGGTCTAATTTGTACGTACAGTTGCAATATACCACAGTGCTAACAAGAAACAGAATTGCTCAGAATCAAGAATAAATGTTTTAGGAAGCTGACCATTACAGAATTAAGGACACTGTGTTCCAGCTGGGTGCTGGGACTCTGAAGGGGAAGAAGGTACAGCACCTGCTCTTGAACAGTTCTGAACCTTGTGGAGAGAAAGGGAATAAAACACATTTCTGCAAGGACTGTGAGATATGCATCCTACTGGGACTCAAAGGAAGAGTGACTAACTGAGCTAGGAAGCAGGTGCTTGTGGAATTGTTTTTCCACTAAAGAAGAAATTACTTACTTGTTAACATTTGCCCGACTGTTCAGAAGAGTGCCGTAGGGGTTTTATCATCAGCCTACTGCTCATAAAGTAACTGCTTCTCACATGACTGTAGGAGCACAAGGCATTTGCAAGTCAAGGGTTGGAAAATCTGATTGGAATGAATAGGAACATTTGACAAACAGAAGTGATCTCTCTACACAGTTTCTTCAGAATAGGCAATAAAAATGCAGAAAGGCCCTTGGCATGTGAAGACAGTTGGGTTGTGTGTTTTGCACATGGAGTACTGTGTGTACATTGCACTATGACCAGCACGTAGGAGCACAAAGGAAGGCCCATACCCCGTAGGTCTAACTCTGTAGAAGTCATAAATCAAGCTCATTAACTGCCTCCCCATTTTGACAAATATTCTTCATGATGGCTTGGAAGGACTAACTTCACATTTAGGATCTCAGTGCAGTGTCTAAATGTGGTGGGACAGCAAGGCCTGCGTATGGCACACCTTGTCCTGCTGTGCCACCTACGTCTCCATCTCCACACAAGCGGCACTTAAGCCAACAGCTACTCTGGGCCACCCATCAGGCCCCTGGGTGACAAATGCCAGCAGAGCAGATGGCTGCGGGACAGTGGCCTGGGGCAGAGGCCCACTCAGGGCCCAGCAGGGGCTCGGGGACTCTGGAGTAGTGTCTCAGTCTGCTCGGGCTGTGCTAACAGAATACCATGGACTGAATGGCTAGGTCACAGACATTTATTTCTCATACTTCTGGAGGCTGTGAAGTCCAAGATCCATGTGCCAGCTGATTCAGTGTCTGGTGAGGACCCTTTTCCTGGTTTGCAGAAGGCCACGTTCTTGCTGTGTCCTCACACAGTAAAGAGAGAGTTTTTTCCCCTCATGTCTCTTGTAAGGGCACTAATCCCATCATGAGATCTCTCTCTCTCATGACCAATTAATTAACTCCCAAGAGCCTCACCTCCTAATACTGTCACATTGGGGATTAGGGTTTTATCATATAAATTTGGGGGGGCACAAATATTCAGTCTATAGCAAGGAGGGTATACTGAGTCCTGAATACCCAGTGCCTGGCACAGAAGGTGAGGGCCTATGACTGTGAGCAGGTTCCTCCCCCTGACCCACTGGATTCCTGGCCCAGGGGGAGGAGCACAGTGGGGCTCGGGCCAGAGCTGGGCCCTCTAAAGCTCAGCACCCAGGATGGGGGAAGGGTGTGCTACCATCTAGCCCACCATGTCTCGACACTCACTGACTGATTTCAGAGCAGATCAAGAGACCAGAGATGAGGCTGTTTGACAGAGACATAGAGCAGTTTCTGGGAAAGCCGCATTCTAAGTAAGAATGAGGTCAGGGTCACTAACTTCTACTTATTGTACTTAAGTATCCTGAGCGCCGAAGAACTGATGCTTTTGAACTGTGGTGTTGGAGAAGACTCTTGAGAGTCCCTTGGACTGCAAGGAGATCCAACCAGTCCATTCTGAAGGAGATCAGCCCTGGGATTTCTTTGGAAGGAATGATGCTAAAGCTGAAAGTCCAGTACTTTGGCCACCTCATGCGAAGCGTTGACTCATTGGAAAAGACTCTGATGCTGGGAGGGATTGGGGGCAGGAGGAGAAGGGGACGACAGAGGATGAGATGGCTGGATGGCATCACTGACTCGATGCACGTGAGTCTGGGTGAACTCTGGGAGTTGGTGATGGACAGGGAGGCCTGGCGTGCTGCGATTCATGGGGTCGCAAAGAGTTGGACACGACTGAGCGACTGAACTGAACTGAACTGAACACTGCTAATGTCTTAAAGCATAACTAGTGTTTTTGTTGTGATTGTTGTTGTTTTTAATCTCACATGGAGACAAGGTTGTTTCCAAAGCAATGGTTTAATTCTAACTTTTTTTTTTTTAAAGCATCTGGCTGAGAGCCTGTTAGTAGCTGTAAAGATCAACCTTTTTTTCTTTTTTCCCCACTGAATTTTCTGGGCTCAAACAGCATCACTCACTGAGTCAGAGACTTTACAGGTTTTTGTTGTTGTTCAGTCACTCAGTCATGTCTGACTCTTTGTGACCCTGTGGACTGCATCACGCCAGCTTTTCCTGTCCTTCACTATCTCATGGAGTTTGCTCAAACTCGTGTCCATTGAGCTGATGATGCCATTCCAGCCATCTCATCCTCTGTCGCCCCCTTCTCCTCCTGCTTTCAATCTTTCCCAGCGTCAAAGTCTTTTCCAGTGAGTCAGCTCTTCCCATCAGGTGGCCAGAGGGTTGGAGTTTGAGCTTAAGCACCAGTCCTTCCGATGAACATTCAGGACTGATTAACCTTAGGATTGACTGGTTTGAACTCCTTACTGTCCAAGGGACTCTCAAGAGTCTTCTTGTTCAAAGGTTCAAAAGCATTAATTCTTCAGTGCTCAGCATTCTTATGGTCCAACTCTCACATCCGTACACGACTGTTGGAAAAACCATAGCTTTGGCTATATGGACCTTTGTTGGCAAAGTGATATCTCTGCTTTTGAATACACTGTCTAGGTTTATCATAGCTTTTCTTCCAAGGAGCAAACGTCTTTTAAATTCATGGCTGCAATCACTGTCCACAGTTATTTTGGAGCCCAAGAAAATAAAATCTCTCACTGTTTCCATTTTTTTCCCCATCTATTTGCCATGATGTGATGGGACCGGATGCCATGATCTTAGCTTTTTGAATGTTGAATTTTTTGGGAAAGATTGAGGGCAGGAGAAGGAGACAACAGAGGATGAGATGGTTGGATGGCATCACCGACTCAATGGACATGAGTTTGGCTAAACTCTGGGAGTTGGTGATGGACAGGGAGGCCTGGCATGCTGCAGTCCATGAGGTTGCAAAGAGTCGGACACGACTAAGCTACTGAATTGAACTGAACTGAGTTTTATGCCAGCTTTTTCATTCTCCTCTTTCACCTTCATCAAGAGGCTCTTTGCTTTCTGCCATTAGTGTGGTATCATCTGCATATCTGAGGTTGTTGATATTTCTCCCAGCAATCTTAATTCCAGCTTGTGATTCATCCAACCCAGCATTTTGCATGATGTACTCTGCATATAAGTTAAATATATGGGTGACAATACACAGCCTTGACATACTCCTTTCCCAATTTGGAACCAGTCTGTTGTTCCATGTCTGGTTCTGTCTCTTGCTTCCTGACCTGCATACAGGTTTCTCAGGAGACATACAGTTTCTAAACTTTACAGATTAGAAAGTCAATTTATCCAACCTTCTGACCTACTCAGAAGTTTTTGAGAAATTTTGATGCTACAGGCAACAAGAAGCATGCCTCATTCAGTCCTGGCTTTACCCTAGCTCCCCAGCTCCCAGCTCAGACTACCCTGAAGGATCCCCTGGGACACTCAGAAATACTGGTGCCCAGGCCCAGCCCCTGGAGTCCCAGGGCAGAGCCAGGGCCCCAGTATTCTATCAGAGCTCCCAGGTGGTTCTCACTCCCCTTTGTCCACTCCCCCCACCCCGACCCCCAGCTACCAGAATCATGAGAGCAGATACTCTCTCATTTTGCCAAGGAGGACAGTGGATGTCTCACAGGACTAACTCAGAAGTAGAAACGCCCTGTTAGCAGAGGGGGCAGGGTGCCACCTGCTCTGCTTTCAGCAGGGGGATTTGCATGAAGCTGGGATTGTGCAGTCAGGCTGGTGCCAGGGTTTCTTCACCAGCTCCTCCTCCTCCCAGCACTGACTGCTTTTGGATAAATAAAATATTCTAAAAACAAAAATTCACAAAACTATCCTTAATGGCAGCAAGCAAACAGGTAAACAGGGAAGGGAGGAAGGAAAAACACCTCAAGCAAATATAAATCTAGCTCCCATGAGAGAGCACAGCTAAGATCAGTTGCTGAGACAGAAAGGTGTTTTTTTTTTTTTTTAAGGTTACAGAGATATGCATGAAGCAACAGGACAGAGCAGAAATCAAACTACTTAACTGCAAGCCGTTTTTGGAAAAGAAGGTTTTGAAGAGAGTGCTGAAATTGAAGAATAATCTCTAACCCATAAATTAATAGCAAATCCAGCTTATCTCAGAGATTGAAGCCATCTTCTTTGATGAAAAATTTTTCTGATGTTGCTAAATTAGAATCTTCTGGGAAGTAAGATCTTTTCAGGGGCTGGAAGACCAGCCAGAGAAAACCTGTGGATCAGCCATCAGCCACTGCTCTGTGGCTAACAGTCCACACACAGGCTGAGAACAGGTGAGAGTTCAGGGCCACAGCCCACAGTCATCTGCCTCTCCAACTGCACCTCTAGAACAACCACTGGTCACGCACTCATTCACACACATTCCTTGAAGGCTATTACACAGCAGGTATGGGTTATGTGCTGAGATAGATATAAAGAAATAAAACCAAATCCCCCTAAAATGAAATTCCTCTGCTGAGTTTACAATTCTTACACCTGTTCCCCACAGGACTGAGGAGTATCAAAGGAAAGGGGGGATTGAAACCATGTGGCCCTTCCAGATACAAAAGCCTTTCCATGTGCCCCATTTCTTGTTTAGGTGACAGCCTTCGGCCTTCTAGGCCTTCCCTGAGTTTCAAAGGGCAGTTTCGAACAGTTACTAATTATGGAGGGGAGGGAATGCAGAAACCAAGGAAGAGCAGTCACCAAACAATAGCACAGCTATGGGGCAGGGTCCCGGTTCCCCCTCAAGGAATACATAGAATAATACATCTTTGAGTTCTTCTGTAGGATCTAAGACCCCCACCCACGTGAAAGAGATAACTTCAGGCTGAGCACAAGGACATGGAGCCCAGATTGTTTGAAGTCTGCAGGCTGATGGTTGAGATCCCTGGAAACTGGGATCTCACCCCCCAACCAATCAGAGGGGAGTCACAAACCCTGCAGCCCTTCCCCCACCCCACTTTGGCCCCACTGTGACTGGTTCCCATCCTGGGTGCAGTGCTGTTCTCAAAAGTGGAATCAAGTCCTTTTCCTGGAAGAGAAAAAGGTTAGGAAGGGCCTGCATGGGGCATGAAGGTCTTGGGAAGAGATGCCTTCAGTCATTTGGGACTTCAAGTTCCTTGTATAGTCAAGTTGTGTGTGTGTTTTGCTCTATTTCTGTGCTTTATGTGACAATACAGAAAAAGATTTTCTATTCACCCTGCTTTTGGGTTACTGGACCAAACCTGGATCTGCTCTCCCATGTGCAGTAAAGTCATCTACTGACACCAGACTGTGAAGGAAAGCAGGCCGCCACGCAAGGAGTCCAGGAAGCTAGGGTTGAAACACCTGAACTCCAGGTGGATTTCAGCAAAGCGTTTTGTTTTTTTTTTTTAACTTCACAATATTGTATTGGTTTTGCCATATATCAACATGAATCCGCCACAGGTATACATGTGTTCCCCATCCTGAACCCTCCTGCCTCCTCCCTCCCCGTACCATCCCTCTGGGCATCCCAGTGCACCAGCCCCAAGCATCCAGTATCGTGCATCAAACCTGGACTGGCGACTCGTTTCATATATGATATTATACATGTTTCAATGCCATTCTCCCAAATCATCCCACCCTCTTCCTCTCCCACAGAGTCCAAAAGACTGTTCTATACATCAGTGTCTCTTTTGCTGCCTCGTATAAATGGTTATTGTTACCATCTTTCTAAATTCCATATATATGCGTTAGTATACTGTATTGGTGTTTTTCTTTCTGGCTTACTTCACTCTGTATAATCAGCTCCAGTTTCATCCACCTCATTAGAACTGATTCAAATATATTCTTTTTAATGGCTGAGTAATACTCCATTGTGTATATGTACCACAGCTTTCTTATCCATTCATCTGCTGATGGACATCTAGGTTGCTTCCATGTCCTGGCTATTATAAACAGTGCTGCGATGAACATTGGGGTACACGTGTCTCTTTCCCTTCTGGTTTCCTCAGTGTGTATGCCCAGCAGTGGGATTGCTGGGTCGTATGGCAGTTCTATTTCCAGTTTTTTAAGGAATCTCCACACTGTTCTCCATAGTGACTGTACTAGTTTGCATTACCACCAACAGTGTAAGAGGGTTCCGTCTCAGGGTGTGATCAGCTTGTGCACAGTTCTCTGATTGGTTGATGGTAAGAATAGGGCAGGGTCACAGGAGTTAACATCATCCATCCTCAGGCCCCAGTATGTCTGGGGACAACGTGTTCATGGTCCTGTGAACACACAGTCAAGTAGTTAGTTAACTTCATCCACTTGGTCAGACTTTTAGCATCTGTAAAACAATTCAGAAAATGTGTATCAGATACTGTTACCTTTTAGAGAGGAGTTAAAGCAGAGGATATGGGGGGTGGGATCTGTCCTGGGAAGGCCCATTAGGGTCCTGCTTGGTTACATTTGGACAACTGAAGTCTTCAGACCCTCCTTGAATGTGGGGCAGAATTTCTCTGCACACAGTTCCTGTTCCCACCCAGGAGTGTGCTCACTGTCGTGTTCAGAGCTGAAGCGCTCCAGGTGACCGTCAGTGGCTCCTGGGAATATCAGCTCCAGGCCACACTCTTAAAGGCCCTGTCCGTCTCACTTTCCTCTCCCTCTTTTGCCTTTCTCTTCCCCGACACCTGCCAGCTCTAATTTTGTACATGTATTTCCCCACACTTGCCAGCTATAATCATATACCTCCCCCCGCCCCGCCACCCCACCCAATCCTGGGAGGTCAGGAGCTGGATCACCCATCTTGGAAATACCTCCCTGAATCTAGAAAATGTGGTGTGCTCTGTGGCGCGGAGCTGCACCCTCAGTAGCCATGTGGGCACAATAAACATGTGTTAATATCATCTTTCTCCATGTTTATTGGTTCACATATTGCATTATTCATGAAAAAAAAATTAAAACTCATCGTCTCCCCCAGAATGAGGCTGCAGAATTTAATTACAAGAATCAGAGAAAGCAATGCCATTTTAACTATAATATTTTTTCCTAAAGGAGTTTTACCTAATTTGATACAGTGCTTTAAAGCAACATTTGAATTTTTTCCCAAGTGAAGCCAGAGCTGGAAAGTCACTGCATAACGTTTTGAGCACCCAGGTATCTGTCTGATGTCAGAATCAAATATCAATTTTTGTGTTACCCTCTACTCTGATTGTTTTGCTTTGTTGTCTCTTGTTAATGGTTTGGCCCAAATAAAACATTCTCCTTGACTTTGTCCCAAACAGAACTAGAGATGCTCATCATGTTCATCTCAGAATGGACTCACTCACAAGTTCTCTGACCAGAAGCAGCTGCAATGTGATATTCAAATGAAAAATTTAGAGAATTGAGCGTGAAGATTAGAGAGGAGTAAAGTTCGCTACCTCCAAAATGGCACATAGATTATTTTGATCATGAAAACAATCAACATTCAAATGACTTGGAAAGAACCTTTTAACCTTCCTTCTAACTGCTTTAAAAAATTTAGATACAGAGCCATTACTGGAATGAGCTATCACCATATCTGCGAATATGGGCTAGGGGTGGTGGGGGGAATTCTGCAGGTCCCAGAGATCAGGCAGAGATCAGATGGGACCTAGAGATGCGGACAGTCTCTAGTCTGTCCAGACTCAAAGGGAGGGGACATAGACCCCACCTGTCTTTGGGAAAACTGTCACAGTCACATCGTAAGGACAGCGTGTGGAATGGGGGACGTTGCTATAGTGGAACATGTTTGAAAACAATAACCTGCCACAGCCCCTCTCTCCAGGACCCTCCAAAGTCTACACTTGCTTCCCTGTCATTTTTTCCTGTGTGTGTGTGTGTGTGTGTGTGTGTGTGTGTGTGTAGAGGGGGAGTGAAGCCCACAGTGGGGAGGGGAAGCAAAAGATAATTTCCCCTTTTTCAAAATCATCAGACATTTTGGCAGTTCCAGTAGTCCTCTCCTTTCTCCCCTGTCACTGGCTCAGGGAAACCAACCAAGAAATGCTCCCATCATTTCCTCCGTCATGGCTGTGGTCCCTAAATGGCCTGGGTGTGAGGGAAGAAGAGAGTAGAGAGGAGTGAGCAATCAGGGGAAAAGGTTATTCTCCCTAAAGATTCTCCCACGTGGAAAATAACAAGTTTCTCACATACTTTTTGTGAGAATTAACTCACAAAATTAACATGAGAACATATGCAAAGCCCTGTTAATCAAACTTGCACTGAATTTGCCTGCCTGTGCTCTGCAGGGACAGACCCTAGCACAGCAGGACCCACCCTCAGAGTTGCTGTCTGTTGCTGGGCAGGGTTGACTTGAGGAGAGTGAATTAAGATAAACCTGAACTTGATGGTAGGGATACCTAAGTGGTCCTTTAAGAGCATCTGGAGAGGGAAAAGCTATTTCCTCAGGCCCTTTATGGCTCTAAACTGCCTCTCCAGCTCTCCGAGTCCATTCTACTGATCCACTTCCCGGCAGCCCAGAGTCCCTCCAGCAGCTCCTCACTTCAGACTAGACTGCCTGTGTGACCTGAGGGGAAGCCTCCTTTGGGCGCATTTGGCCAGGCCTGGGGCAGAGTGAGCAGTGCTTCTTCAAATTCAGTGTCTGAATATCCCCAAAGAGTGGAATCTTCAAGCATTCCAGGCTGTGAGGTCACTGCTAAATACCGCCCGGAAGACCAGAAACATAAGAACCCCCCGTGGTAAGGAGCGGCCTCCCCTCCTCAGGCTGCCAGGCTGCAAGGAGGCTGTGGTCCTGGGCTGTGTTTGCACAGGGCTCCAGCCCTGAAAGTTTTTGTGGATAATGTGTTGCCTGTGTTACCAAAGGATGTTAGTATCTCCTCTGCCCTTTCTTCAGAAAGTAGGAGTGAAGTTAAACTCTCACAATGAAAACAGTTTTTCAAAAAATGTATAGAGAAATCACTTTGTGATTCATGGCAAAAGGGAAGGTTTGATTAAACCCTTTCATGGGTGAGCTTCACCCTCTCAGAGCAAGAGAGTGGCGTGTGATGGGCTCAGACTGGGTTGTTTGTTGTTACCGAGGCTGGAAGCAGAAAAGGCAACCCCTTAGCTTCTCTGAGGCTTAGATGAGAATGAAGCAATTTTCAGTGTGTGTGTGTGTGTGTGATCCCAAGAGTCTTTCTAATACCAAAACCTTTGGTGATATATGTAAAGGTGTTGAAAAGATGAGAACAGTGCAAAACTGGTCAATAATCTTTGCAAAACAAACCTTCCCATGACACAGCCCAGTGATTGTCAGATTCCTGTCATTCCTCCATAGCAACCTAGTGTTTGAGCAGAGCGACTGCTGCCTGAGCTACCTGTCCAGTGGTCTGGGGCCAGCTTCTCCCACGGCCCATGTGCAGGAGCTCTCCCTTTTGAAGGCGTTGGACTGAGCTCCACCTCTCATCTCTTACCTGTAACAGTCGCCCAACCAGCTGAGCCCCATTTCAGTCTGACAACACAGTCCCGCTGTCTGAACACTTGGGGGTCATTGAATGAGTTGGACACACTGATTAAAAATCGATAGCACATTGGTGAAGGGATTCCTGCACACCGATGGGGAACCAATGGAAAAGGTGTCCACATGAAGCCTTGTTTTAAATCTTGTCTTTGCCTACCAAGCAAAGTCCTGCTGGCCTGGGTGCCCTCCCCTGATGCCCTGTACTTCCAACCTATACCACACTTACCATTACAGATCCAAAGTGCCCCTGTCTTGCCTGTATTGTTTACAGACTATAAATTCCTTGAGGAAAGAACCTATGTTTTGTTTGCCAGTATATTTTCAGTCTCTAGCAAAGAGCTTAAATGGAGCAGGTGATGAGGTCTAATCCTATAATGGTCCTGCTTTGCCATACAGCAAGCTACCTTTTCCTTTTTGGCAACTGGCAGACACACTTGGGGAGACCTGGCCCCTAACTCTACACTACACCTAAGTCTCTGTGCTTCCCCTCAATCTAGCACATGGCATATGTACCCCCCAAAAAAATAATAATTGTTGAATGAATTAGCTGGAGATGTGCTTAAACCAAGGAATAAGTGGGTGCATACATTTTAGTTAGGCAGCCACCTTCTTATGGCCTTCGGAGGCCTCAGTTGGAGAAGGGAGGGAGCTTTTAAGACAAGAAGAGCCATATAGAAGGTTGGTGGTTGTCTGGTTGGGGATGGCAAGGATCAACGGCTAGAAGTCTTGTAGCTCACTTCTAAGGCTGAGGAGTCATTCAGGAGCTCCAGAGTCTCTATCTGGGCTCCTTACCAGATGGGGGGCTCTCATCAGCCTGGATGCCAGTGCTCCACATTCCACAGGGTTCCTTCCTTCCTGTCTTTGTCCTGAAATCCCCAACCCAAGGCTGGGCAGAGTTCCCCATTCTATGTGGACCCCAGGGAGTGCTGCCTTCTAACCGAAGAAGGAAGCCCTACTGCATGGTCCTCCATAGGAAATGTTTGCCCCACTAGAGGTTTCAACAGACTATTTATTGAACATATTTCCCTAATAAAGAAACAGCTATCATTATTGGCCCTGGGAGTTCCAATCAGAAAACTTGTTCATGTTGAGGAACGCACACCTGTTTTTTCAAATATGAAGACACTGTTTAATTTGAAACCAACCTCTGCGCATTATTATATATAAAGTAAGTGCTCCCAACCAGATTTTATTAAAAACCTGTAGTGTTGGCATGTATTAAATGAAAGAGTCACAAAACCAGGCGACCTCAGCCTTTGGACAGTACCAGCCACCATCTCCCTGCTCCTTGTAGTGCAGAGGCTAGCCACAAACAGCCATTCTAGGTCCACATCTCAGCACACCTCTAGTTCAATCAGATTCCAATTACTAAAGGGGGAGTCGAAAAGATATAACTTTAAAAATGACCTAAAGATGTTCATTAATAGGGTTTTCTGGGCACCAGAAGAGCTTACCTTCAACCTTAACAGAATTACTTTATTTATTTATTTTTGGATGCACTGGGTCTTCATTTCATTGCTGAGTGTGGACTTTCTCTAATTGCTGTGCACAGGCTCCTCGCTGCAGTGGCGTCTGTTGCTCCAGAGCACGGGCTCTAGAGGGCTGGCTCAGTAGCTGCGGTGCACAGGCTGAGTTGTTCCTCAGCATGTGAAATCTTCCTGGGCCAGGGACTGAACCCATTTCCTCTGCATTGGCAGGTGGATTCTTAACCACTGGACCACCAGAGAAGTCCAACCGAATGACTTGTTAAAAGGAAAATGAGACTGTCTCTTTGAAGTGTTAAGTGCAGTGTGCCTGGTATGCATTCCTGCTCCCTTCTCTGGTCTCTGTGACCCTAAGCTTAGCTTTGCCACTGTCAGCAGCCTGGACTTGCTGGCCTCCTCCAGTTACTCTGTTACTGGGTTGCCCTGCCCCCACCCCCAAAAGAGAACCTGTTTTTCTCTTTATATGCACACGCCTCCCTAGAAGTTGGAATCCTTGTTTGCTGAGCTGAGGTTATTCTCATTCCTCTCAGTTACCTCTTCCTAACTTCTCAGCAGTGGTGGAAAGGGCCCATGGGGCAGACCGCATCCTAGAGACTGGAGAACATCTTACCCTGTCCTATTGACATAACCTCTGTGTTACACTGTCTCAGTCAGAATGGAGACCAGGTCATTTGAACATCATCAGCAACCTAACAGCTGAGTCTAGGTATGTCTGACCAACAACATACCCTGAAATTATAGTCCACTGGCACTATATGCGACCGCTCCATGCTGCAACAGAATTACCTCTTTATGGTTTTCTTCCCTGTTCAACCAAACCAAAAGGTCTTGAGGGCAGGGAAGTCCTTGCAGCAGCACAATCATGGGTATTTGATAAATGGTGCAGAATCTGCCTCGTGGTGACTGGTAGCCAAGGAGGTCCACCGTTCAGACCTCCCTTCAAGAACGAGGGTGCCATTCAGTTGTGAGGACTATAGCTGGCTGACAGCCTAGTTATATCAGGGTGGTGTTGGAGCTGAGATCTTGCTGCTGATGGATAGCTACCAGCCAATGACAGGGCAAAGTGAGGGTGCTAAGGATTAATCATTTCCACTCAATGAGGCAATGGCATTCTTTTTATGGAGCTCTGCATCAGGTTGGGGTCTTATCAGCATGGCAATAGACATTCATTGCCTGATGTTTTGTCTTTCACAGACGTGTCCTCCAGTAAACGGCTCATATTTCTAACACAGCATCTGCTTCCTAAAGGACTTGAATTGACAGAGTGACCAATCTGCTGCTATAAACTCTGAGAAAACACACCATTCAGATCTCCTGCTATGTCGGGCATACTTAATTGACGCCTCAGCTACTCTGCTCTGGGACCATCACTGCATTTGTCCTAAGGCCACGTTCCTGCAGGCTGCTCCCAGACGGTAGTGAGCAGGCGGAGGGGAAGTTACTTCTGAAGAGTGACTGGCTTAGAACTCCCCAGCAGCCTAGTCAAACCTTCCTCAAACTGTGCAGAGTCTGAGATTCTTCCTACCTGATCCTCCTCCCATGTCCCCTCTCCTTCACAGGTGCTGGAGACTTCACTGGGCTCCTCTCCTTTATCTTCTACAAACATGTTCCCAATTCTCTGCTGCTTCCTGGAGAAACTGAACCAACACAAGTGGTATCAGGAACACGGTTGCCAGATTAGCAAATTAAAATACAGGCTTTGTTGTTTTCTGTCTCTAAGTTGTGTCTGACTCTTTGTGACCCCATGGACTGCAACACACCAGGCTTCCCTGTCCTTCACTATCTCCCAGAGTTTTCTCAAACTCATGTCCATTGAGTTGGTGATGCCATCTAACCATCTTATCCTCTGTTTCCTCCTCCTCCTGCCCTCAATCTTTCCTGGCATCAGGGTCTTTCCCAATGAGTCAGCTCTTCGCATCAGGTTGGCCAAAGTATTGGAGCTTCAGCTTCAGCATCAGTCCTTCCAGTGAATATTCAGGGTTGGTTTGCTTTAGGATTGACTGGTTTGATCTTCTTGCTGTCCAAGGGACTCTCAAAAGCCTTCTCCACACCACAATTCTTCAGTGCTCAGCCTTCTTTATGGTCCAATTCTCATATCTGTACATGACTACTGGAAATACCATAGCTTTGACTATACAGACCTTTGTCAGCAAGGAGATGTCTCTGCTTTTTAACATGCTGTCTAAGTTTGTCATAGCTTTTCTTCCAAGGAGCAAGCCTCTTTTAATTTCATGGCTGCAGTCACCATCTGCCGTGACTTTGGAGCCCCCCAAAATAAAATCTGTCACTGCTTCCACTTTTTCCCCTTCTATTTGCCATGAAGTGATGGCACTAAATGTCATGATCTTAGTTTTTTGAATGCTGAGTTTTAAGCCAGCTTTTTCATGCTCCTCTTTCATCCTCATCAAGAGGCTCTTTAGTTCCTCTTTGACTTCTGGCATTAGAGTGGTATCATCTGCATATCTGAAGTTGTTGATTTATCCCAACAATCTTGATTCCAGCTTGAGCTTCATCCAGCCCGGCATTTCAGTTGATGTACTCTGCATACCTAGTCATATTTGAATTTTAGATTAGCGATGATTTTTTTTTTTTAGCATAAGTATGTCCCAAACATTGCATAGAACCTACACTGAAAAAAAAAAATACTTATTGTTAATCTGAATTCAAATTTAACTGGATATTCTGCATTTTATCTAGCAACACTAAAGGAACAACCCAAGAAAATAGGTATTAGGTTGAATTCATATAACTGATAGGGGGCAAAGAGGACACTGCACCCCACCCTCCTGAGCAGTGCACAGTTGCTAAAGATGTCATTAGTGGTGACCTGGGAAATGTCCTGGTAGACTCAACTGTCCTTGCAGATGCCACAATGGAGGCATTTGCAAGACATGGATAGAACACTGTCTTCAAGGACAGTGATATTAGTTGGTTACTGCTCAGTTGTGTTGATGCTCTGTAGAGGGACAATGAGAAAATGGAAGACCATGAACAAGCCATTAAAGTCGAAATATGAGCACCAGAAGGCCTCTTGGGAAGAGCTAAAAAGAGGCCCTTCTCTTTGGCTGTGGAGAGTGTGCACAGTGGAGCAGCCTGCTGAAGACTGGAGAGTTGAGTCACAGAGCTTCAGAAATGTCAAAATGCTGAGTCAGGGCAGGTTGGTTATGCTAAAGTCAGAACCCCAATTGAGAAAATCTGGACTCTGAACTATGGGCTAGGGATATCTGGATGGATGCCACTGAAGATACCAGCTCTGCAGACCCCCCTGAATGCACAGAGCTTGCAGAACTTACTCTCCTTGGTAAAAGCTAGCACTTCTCCATGCTAGAAAATGCTGCAAAGGCCTCTCCTTAACAAAGCAACTAGCAACCCCTCATGGGCTGCCCCTACAGTTTCTGGGCTGCTCACCAGGCTACATACAACAAGGGTTAATCCCAGCATAACCTGGCTGGGGATGTGCTAGGCAGGTAAGGGATGAAGGGCAGTGTACACCAAATGAGCTGTAATAATTAGCATGTGTGCATGGCTGGAGCCAGGAAAGTGCCTAGGATTAGATCCTGATTCTGAAATCATCACATGTACAAGGGCTTTCACCCCTACTGCGTGGCTGGTCAAGAGGCTGGAATGTAAGACTGGGTAAACAAGAGTACATTGACTTGGGAACACTATATTGAGATACAGGATTTAATACCCTGGCAAGAATCCTATACAATGAGACAAATTTACTCAGGGTAGTTATCAGAAGCTCAGGGAAGAATAAATGATCCATGTGCTGAGCAAAGTGGAAATACTTGAATTGCCCTGGCAGTTGTTGGAGGAAGTGATAAAGAGGCTGAGGGA
This sequence comes from Bos mutus, assembly GCF_027580195.1. Lineage (NCBI taxonomy): Eukaryota > Metazoa > Chordata > Mammalia > Artiodactyla > Bovidae > Bos > Bos mutus. Next base: position 40,454,584 of record NC_091625.1, read on the forward strand.
AGTGAGAACATTGGCATGTATTTATTATGTGAGGGCTGAAGACATACCCTTCAGCAAGACTATCAGGAATGCACCAGTGAGAGAGGCACCAGCAGCATTCAGAAGTTCTGGGAGGGTCTCGTCTGCTGGCCAGTGCTTAGTGTACACAGCAGAGGTGGCTGCAGAGCTGAGCTTCTTGATAATCACAGGGACAGAGGAGACCTATACTGTAGAGGTCAGTTCCTGCTAGAGCTACTAGTGCTATGCTTGCATGCTAAGTCGCTTCAGTCATGTCTGATTCTGTGTGACCCCATGGATTGGAATCTGCCAGGCTCCTCTGTTCATGGCATTCTGCAGGGAAGAATACTGGAGTGGGTTGCCATTTCCTCCTCCAGAGGATCTTCTTGACCCAGGGATTGAACCCATGTCTCTTGGGACTCCTGTATTGGTAGATGGATTCTTTACCACTAAAGCCATCTGGACTTCCCTGGTAGCTCAGATGGTAAAGAATCTACCTCCAATGCAGGAGATCGGAGTTTGATCCCTGGGTCAGGAAGATCCCTTGGAGAGGGAATGGCAACCCACTCCAGTATTCTTGCCTGGAGAAATCCATGGACAGAGGAGCCTGGGGGGCTACCGTCCATGGGGTCACAAAGAGTTGGACATGACTAACACACATATACGTTTGGACACACATATACGTTTTTTTCTCTCTTACTAGTGCTGTGCTGTGTGCTGTGCTTAGTTGCTCAGTCGTGTCTGGCTCTTTGTGACCCCATGGATGATATCCTGCCAGGTTCCTCTGTCCATGAGGATTCTCCAAGCGAGAACACTGGAGTGGGTGGCCATGCCTTCCTCTAGGGTATCTTCCCAACCCACGGATAAAACCCAGGTCTCCCGCGTTACAGGTAGATTCTTTACCATCTCAGGCACCAGGGAAGCCCTACTAGTGCTGAAATGAGCACTAAATTGGGACAGGCCAAGGAGCTTGACCCACAAGGTGAAGATGATTTGTAGAGTGTGGTGTTCCTTGGCGGAAAATGGGCAACCAACAGAGTGCTGCTTAACAACCAGAGTGAGAAGGAAGAAGCAGGAGGCTGAGGACACCCCAGGAAAAAGTCACAATCCCTTTGCTCAGTTCCCAAACCTGAGCAATTTTCACACTGAGCACCTACCAGCTGAAGAAAGTGAAAACGTGAAAGTCACTCAGTCGTGTCCAACTCTTTGTGACCCCATGGACTATACAGTCCATGGAATTCTCCAGGCCAGAATACTAGAGTGGGTAGCCTTTCCCTTCTTCAGGGGATCTTTCCAACCCAGGGATCAAACCCAGGTCTCCCACATTGCAGGTGGATTCTTTACCAGCTGAGCCACAAGGGAAGACCAAGAATACTGGAGTGGGTAGCCTATCTCTTCTCCAGGAGATCTTCCTGACCCGGGAATCAAACCGGGGTCTCCTGCATTGCAAGTGGATTCTTTACCAACTGAGTGATGAGGGAAGTCCTACCAGCTGAAGAAGTGCACAGCTATATATCCTGTGGTGATTCCCCATGTCTTTCCCTAAAGTGACCTATGGCCATTTACATCAGTGACTAGACACTGGGGAAAGGGAACTATTCAGACATTTCAACAACCCTTACAGATCTGAGTTGACAGTGATTCCTGGAGATGTAAAGTCTAAAGTTTTCCCTGTTGGAATGAAGATTCCCAGAGGTCAGGTAACAAATAGAGAGGGCCAGGCTATGGTGGCAAACTGTGGACCCGGTGGGTCCATGGTGGATGTTTTTCCAGACCTTGAGCGTGTAATTGGAACAGATATACTTGGTAGTTGGAGTAACCTCCACATTAGATTCTTGGACTGTGAGTTAGAATTCTCAGAGTGACAAAACCTCTTCTCAAGGGCCATAATTGCAAAACAAAACATATCACACCCAGGTCATAAGGTAGAGATTAGAGCCACTATTAAAAAATAGTTTTGTACAGCCCTGGGTTGCTCCTGGTGCCCTAGAAATGATATCTCCAGAGTAAATGCAGGCATGGGACATTTCCACTCACAGCCAGTCCTGACCCAGGTCCAGAGGACCACCTTCATGGTGGCCTCCAGTACCCTGCAAGTTGATTTTGTTAAGAACAATAATAAACTCATCCTTGTAAGTATGTCAAACAAAAGCCCTTAGAGCGGGTAATTATTTGAGTTTCCTGAATAGATTTTTTTTTTTTTTAATGCAGAAGACTCTCAGAAGGTTCACAGAGACATTTAATTATATTATCCCAATGATTTAAATCTTTGTCCCAAAAATTTTATGAGAAAAAGATAAAATAGATTTTTTTACACATGCTTAATTGACCTGAAATGATTAGAAAGGTCATATACTTCCATTTACTAAATGTTTTCTGTGAACAAGCTGACCTGTGAATTTCTGTCTCCTTAGATAAAGACAAAATTAAATGTTTTATTGAACCGAGTGAAAGATGACTTCATAATCAGGGAAGAGAGATTCATAAAGGTTTTACCACACGTGATTTGCCAACATGTGGTGTCTTTTCTCAGCTTGATTTTTCAGAGGCTTTAGATTTTATTGAGGCAAAACCAGACTTCACAAAATGGTTATCTGTATCTCGGAAAAAACCAGACCCCTGCAGCTAGTCATCTGGAAGTGGAAAGTTACATTATGATTCTCCACAGTTAAGTGGGAAAAAAGTATATTAATATAATTTCTAGTCTATATTACCCTGCTAAAAAGCCATCAAAAGTCAATAAAAAGAGATGAAATAGTACTAAAAATAGTTAAGAATTTTTAACATTATCAATACAATTTTTAGTATATTATAATCACCAAATCCAAAAAAACTAAGGTTCTGTACTAGTTGATCATTTTGGATGTGATAAACAAAAGCAAATTCTATATTCACATAAGTCTCTTCTCCAGAAAAACAAGGCATATAGTCTGTACTTAGAACACCCATGGTTGGTAGCAGACAGTCATGAAACAGGTTGGGGTTAAAAGAAGGTACAGTCAACACATGCTAAGACAGCTTTCGTTTTATTATTTAATTTAACAAGAGAAAAGGCAGAGCTTTATACATACGGGAGTTCACAAAGAAATATGATCCAAAGAGCCAGTCAGGATCAGAGGGTTACATACCATCTTAATGGGCTTCCCAGGTGGGGCCAGTGGTAAAGAACCCACCTGCCAAGGCAGGAGGCATAAGAGATGCAGGTTGGATCCCTGGGTTGGGAAGATCCCCTGGATAAGGGAATGGCAACCCACTGCAGCATTCTTACCTGAGAATCCCATGGACAAAAGAACCTGGCAGGCTATACCCTTAAAGTGAAGTGAAGTGAAGTCGCTCAGTCATGTCCGACTCTTTGCGACCCCATGGACTGTAGCCTATCAGGCTCCTCAGTCCACGGAATTTTCCAGGCAAGAGTACTGGAGTGGGTTGCCATTTCCTTCTCCAGGGGATCTTCCCAACCCAGGGATCGAACCTGAGTCTCCCACACTGCAGGCAGACGCTTTACCGTCTGAGCCACTAGGGAAGCCAGGCTATACCCTTAGACAGCTTTTTAAAAAGGAATGAGCTTACACTTCTCTAAATGGGCTAAACACTCCTAGGCCAGAGGGTGATTCAAGTCCCCTGCTGGTTCTGAGCCTCCGCAGTGTCACAGTGCAGCTGGAGTCACCCTCAAAGCAGTCAGGCGAGAATGGTTATGAAGTCCCAGCTGGGGGGCTCTGGACTTAGAGGTGCAGGTGAGTGCAATAGGGGTCTCTCACAGGATGCTGTCTTCTTGGGGGCACAGGTACCTAACACACCCTACAGAACACCATGGTAAGTACTGTAAGAAACCCAGATGCTGTGAGCACCCCAAGGAAAGCATGTCCAACCAAAGCACCCTCTTTAAGACCCTAGTGGGGCCAAGCTGTCCACTACTGACCACCTGAAGCCTGTAATCTGTCAGTGCAGTAGTTCTCAAGATGCAGGGTGAGACTTCCCAGGACCCGTTCAAGGAGTTGGTCAAGTCAGACTCTTCTCTCCTGATACTAGGATATAATCTGCCTTTCTTGCTGTGTTAACACTGATGCTGATGGTGCAAAGGCAGTGGGAATAGAACTGCTAGAGTCTCCACACCAGACAAGGCAGGGGGGCCATCTGTATCTTTGGGATGGTGTTCTTTACCACCGCACACTCTGAGTAAACAACCAGCTTCGCTTGAGTGTCCCCAATAAAGTAGCAAAAATGATTGATTGTAGTAAATCTCCACCCTTGAATACAGTCTTTTGAAATAGTCCATGGGATGATATGGGAAATGTACCTAAAGAACCGGTTGTCTTGAGGAATATTGCGATTGTTTGTGAGCTGACCTAGCCCCTTTTCATGGAAGACCATTTTTACTTGAAAGAAGGACTGTCAAACAAACTATAATTATGAGGCTTGAGTATTTGGCAACTTCTCTCCCCACCTCCCCATCCCTTTTCTTGAAAATGAATAAAGGAAGCCTGCCTGTTATTACATAGAAAACTGGCAGTATTTGTTGCCAGTGATAACATTTGAGCTTTCAAGCAAAGATTATAATTTTGGGAAACTTGTATCTACACTACGAGCTTGGCAATTTCCCAGTGCTTAAAAGCTTTTCTAGAGGATTGGTTGGCTATAAAGGAATATGTCAATATTTGGAAGCTCTGCCTAACTCAGTGAGCCAGTACTTTCCAAATAAGCAATGTGCAGTGCTACAAAATCAAGCATGGGTAAAATATCCATCCTAAGTGCAAGATGGACCAATGGATTTTAATGTCACAGACTGAAAACTTCAATTCTACAATTTCGGATTCCACAGCGTAACTAATCCTTTAAGAAGTGAAAGTGTTAGCCCCTCAATCACATCCCAGCTTGCTGTGACCCCAGGGACTGTAGCTCGCCAGGCTCCTCTGTCCATGGAATTCTCCAGGCAAGAATACTGGAGTGGGTAGCCATTCCCTTCTCCAGGGCATCTTTTGGACCCTCAGATGAAAGCTGGGTCTCCTGCACTGCAGACAGATTCTTTACCATCTGATCCAACAGGGAAGCCCAATCCTTTAAGCAAGTATCACTTATTGAGTTTTGGTGTAGTAAGAAAGAATATCCACAATTATCTAAAAAGATGGTTAAAATATCCCTCTTTTATCCAAATTCATATCTGTATGAAGATTGATCTTCTTCATAAACTTTAGCCAAAACAATTTATCAAAACAGATTGAATTTAGGAGAAAACATGGGAATCCAGAGGTCTTGCATTAAGCCAGATGTTAAAAAGATTCAAAAATGTAACACAACGCCAATCTTCATTAAGTATTTTGTTCGTTTGTTCTGGAAAAGTTACTTTTCATAAACAATGCTATTTTTGCTAACATCTGATGGTTTTGTTATTAAGGTTTTTTGTTTTGGAAAAGTTATTTTTTCATAAAAATATGCTGTTTATATTATGAAGATTAGTTTATTGTTGCTATTTTAATGAATTAATACACATTTAAAAGTTATCACTTTTGATCTGTAAATGCAGTACATACTGATAGACAGCCAATGTAAACAAAAGCTCTTGGAGTCTTCAATAATTTTTAAGATTGTGATGGGGTTCTGGCAGCAAAAGTTTGAGAACCACTGTATGAGCCTATTAGGCCCTTCTCCATCTTGCTTGACCTATCTTTCCCACTTGATTTCCTGCCTTCTCCCTTCCCATCATCTCCCTCTCCTTCCACAACTATTCCCATTTCTCACAATGCCTGATGTCCCCCAGGCAGACAGTACCCCTTATTTCCATGGTTCTTCTGAATGCTGTCTCTGCTACCCTTTTGTGTCAAGTTCCTACTCATTCTCTTAAAACCAAGCTCAGGAAAAATGTCCTCATTACCCTAGAAGTTAGTAGTGGGCCCCTTCTCAGGGCCCCAGTGGCTTGACACAGAGCCATGATCTTGAGAAATAATTTTGTATGAGGTTGTTTACACATCTGTCTTTCCCTTTATTCTTCAGGCTTCTTAGGGTGAGGAAGGCATTCCTCACCCTATACTCATAACTCTAGGAGCTAGCATGGCCCCTAGCACACTGGTGATGCTCACTGAATTCAAGCAAAGGAAGAAAGGAGGGGTGGAATTTCATCTCATTCCCCTGCCCTGACCTAACAACTCTGGGGCAGAAGGAGGGATAGTGGCAATTGGTGTAGGGTGGGGCACCCCTCGGAAGGAGGGGCACACGAGACAAAACATCAGGCACACATTAACTTCTCAGCACACACACAGACCTCCTCCCTTCCTCCAACCACTTCTAGAAACATCTTCTGATATACACCAGAGATCTCCCACATAAACTTAAGCATGCACTCCCTCCCCATAGGAAATCACTCAGAGCCCCATCCAGCTACTGTAGCCAGAGGCATGTCACTGTGCCATCACCATCATTCCCTGAATGCAAGATCTCTGGGATGTTCCTGTCTTAGATATTCTGCTTCCCTGGAACCAGACAGTTAATTTTATCATCAGCCCAAACACATCTCAATTACAAGGATTGGGGGATGCAGAGAAGGGCAAGGGAGATAAGAACACTTGATTTCAAATTATAATTCCCATTTTTAAAAGACAAAAATAATCATGTTGGGGAATGCCAGAATGACTTGCCTTTCAGCAGTTATTAATTTTAAAAATGTATATTGAAGCATTTCCTTTTTTCTGCAACCAATCTTGAGGCAACAGTATCTTTGATCCTCTTCCTATCATCCATGCCATGTCTCCATTGCCTTTGACCAGCACCTTGGCTGCTGCCTAGTTTAGCAGCAATTTCCCAGTCCTTTTCTCTCTTTATAAACTAACATTTAGTTTTGTAATTTTCTTTGCAACCTAAGTATTCGCCAACTACCTAGGATCAATTCAATTGATCCAATCTTATCTACCAATTGGATGGCAATTACATGGGAGTCCATTCAGATGACTATATTGAGGAAATGAACCCCCCAAATAATTTGTGTGTGGGTAGCAAGAGTTAAATGATAGCTTACTGTTCTTTATTAGCAAATGGCCCTCCAGCTTCTGGATATGATAAGGAGAATCAAGAGCTGATTGAAGAAAGCTGCTCGTGTGCACATAGAGACCCTTGACCTACCTGGGAGTGCTACCATGTGCTACCTGGGAGCACATGGCCACACATGCAGCTTCCAAAACAATCCATCACCTCTTCCAAAGGGAGGGAAGTAAGTCTCAATAAGGAAGTAAAACAGATCATTCTTTCAGTGAAGGATTTATTCAGCTATAACAAAATCAGTTAGCTCTATTGTTTGTCAAGCAGGAGAGATTCTGACAAGCCTACTTATCTCAACATAACAAAGCAAAAAATGCCACGAGGACAAACCAGTGGAAGGGAACGTATTTTAAACTCATTTTAAAACAGCAAAACGTGATTTCAAGAACAACATGTTTGGAACACGAGGACAGCCTCGCCTTCTCTGTCCACTCTAGAAATTTCATTCTGAGCAGCCTGCCCCAAAGGCACATGTAAGGACAATTGTGACACACGTTTTTTGAAAGAGAAAACACTCCAGCTTGGCACGGGGTAGACTCTAGGAAGGAGAAAACTGAGTTGGGGAAGAAGCCTTTACTGTGAGACATGGTAAGGTACAGAATGATTTTGGACTTCCCTGGTGGCACAGTGAATAGAAATCTGTCTGCCAACGCAGGAAACACAGGTTCGATACCTGGTCCAGGAAGACTCCACATGATGCAAAGCAACCAAGCCGGTGTGCCACAACTTCTGAGCCCACACTGTAGAGCCCATGAACTACAGCTCTTGAAGCCTGAACACCCTAGAGCTGCACACCACAACTACCAAGCTGGAGTGCTGCAACTACAGAAGCCCATGTGCCTGCAGCCTGTACTCCACCACAAGAGAAGCCATTGCAATAAGAAGCCTGCACAAGGCAATGAAGAGTAGCCCCTCACTCGCTGCAACAACTAGAAAAAGCCCTTGCAAAGCAATGAAGACCCAGTACAACAATAACAACAACAAAAAAGGATGTTTTTCAAACTCTCCACCTGCAGAACTAAAGTTGGCATCTCATTTTCAAGTGGCAATTAATTTATGCACATGTAAGAAAGAACAAAGTCTATTTGAATTCAGAGAGGAGTCACTTTTCTATGGAGAAATGAATTTCATGTAATTTCAATTTGTATTCACATAATCTAAAGTTAAACTCTTCTGAGGACAGATTACAGTCATATGAATTCTGCTTCAGGATGAAAGAAGGATGTTTCATGCCAAGACCATTTATGCCATATGATAACAGCCTTGCCAACAGCATGGCAGCAGCATGCAGGCTGGAAAGGTCCAACCAAGCCAAAGCATCTCTGCTGCTGCTGCTGCTGCTAAGTCGCTTCAGTCGTGTCCGACTCTGTGCGACCCCATAGACGGCAGCCCACCAGGCTCCCCCATCCCTGGGATTCTCCAGGCAAGAACACTGGAGTGGGTTGCCATTTCCTTCTCCAATGCATGAAAGTGAAAAGTGAAAGTGAAGTCGCTCAGTCGTGTCCAACTCTTCGCGACCCCATGGACTGCAGCCTACCAGGCTCCTCCATCCATGGGATTTTCCAGGCAAGAGTACTGGAGTGGGTTGCCATTGTCTTCTCTGAAAGCATCTCTAGGTCTGACAAAATGAAACATAGTTTCCTCCATGGCCTGTCTAGGTTTACACAAACCGGCTTTAAGACATCACTGTTCTGGGGCTTCCCTAATGGTTCAGTGGTAAAGAACTGGCCTGCCAATGTTGGAGACGTGAGTTCTATCCCTGATCTGGAAAGATCCCATATGTCATGGGACAACTAACCCCCTTTACCGCATCTACTGAGCCTGTGCTCTAGAGCCCTGGAGTTGCAACTACTGAAGCCCAAACACTCTAGAGTCTGTGCTCTACAACAAGAGAAGCCACAGTGATGAGAAGCCTGTGCACCACAGCTGGAGAGAGGTCTCCACTCACCACGACTAGAGAAAAGCCCAGGCAGCAAGGAAGACCCAGAACTACCAAATAAATTTTAAAAAGAAAGAAAGAAAGCATTTTCTTCCACTATTACATGCATACCCCTAGTTCAGTTGCTCAGTCGTGTCTGACTCTTTGCGACCCCATGGACGGCAGCACGCCAGGCTTCCCTTGTCTGTCACCAACTCCCGGTGTCTGCTCAAACTCATGTCCATTGAGTCAGTGATGCCATCCAACCATCTCATCCTCTGTCATCCCCTTCTCCACCTGTTTTCAATCTTTCCCAGCATCAGGGTCTTTTCCAATGAGTCAGTTCTTTGCATCAGGTGGCCAAAGTATTGGAGTTTCAGCTTCAGCATCAGTCTTCCAATGAATATTCAGGATTGATTGCCTTTAGGATGGACTGGTTTGATCTCCTTGCAGTCCAAGGAGACTCTTTTTGGGGGGACCCAACCCTACACATTTTATTCTCTTACCACAAAGAGGAAAAATATTCTATTTCTTTTAAAAATAAGTTGGCTCCCATACAAATAACTATTTTAAAATGTACAAATAAGGTTCAAGTGATAAAATCTAGCTCTGGGTCTGGCGGTTGAGGGAAGAGGAGATGGGGTGTCTTGGCAAAAGTTCCCAGAGTGCTGGTTGGTGGGGGCGCCAGAGGGTGGGGGTGCCGGAGGGACCCCCACACCGAAGGAGGTGGGGTGGTGGGACCCGCTCCAGGTCTCCAGCTCTAGCCCGGCTCAGGCCGCAGAGCTCACTCCAAGTCCGGCATAGCCCCAGGTGACCCAAGAGTCTTCTCCAACACCACAGTTCAAAAGCATCAATCCTTGGTGCTCAGCTTTCTTTATAGTCCAGCTCACACATCCATACATGACCACTGGAAAAACCATAGCTTTGACTAGACAGACCTATGTTGGCAAAGTAATGTCTCTGCTTTTTAATATGCTGTCTAGGTTGGTACTAGCTTTTCTTCCAAGGAGCAAGTGTCTTTTAATTTCATGGCTACAGTCACCATCTGCACTGCTTTTGGAGTCCCCCAAAATAAAGTCTGTCACTGTTTCCATTGTTTCCCCATCTATTTGCCATGAAGTGATGGGACCAGATGCCATGATCTTAGTTTTTTGAATGTTGAGTTCTAAGCCAGCTTTTTCACTCTCCTCTTTCATTTACATCAAGAGGCTCTTTAGTTCCTCTTCACTTTCTTCCATAAGGGTGGTGTCATCTGTATATCTGAGGTTATTGATATTCCTCCTGGCAATCTTGATTCCAGCTTGTGTTTTATCCAGCCTGGCATTTCACATGATGTACTCTGCATATAAGTTAAATAAGCTGGGTGACAATATACAGCCTCGACATACTCCTTTGCCAATTTGAAACCAGTCCATTGTTTCATGTCCAGTTCTAACTGTTGCTTCTTGACCTGCATACAGATTTCTCACGAGGCAGGTAAGGTGGTCTGGTATTCCCATCTCTACAATTTTTCCACAGTTTGTTGTGATCCATATAGTCAAAGGCTTTGGTGTAATCAATAAAGCAGAAGTAGATGTTTATCTGGAATTCTCTTGCTTTTTCTATGATACAGAGGATGTTAGAAATTTGATCTCTAGTTCCTCTGCCTTTTCTAAATCCAGGTTGAACATCTGGAAGTTCACGGTTCACGTACTCTTGAAGCCTAGCTTGGAGATTTTTGAGCATTACTGTGCTAGCATGTGAGGTGAGTGCAATTGTGCGGTAGTTTGAGCATTCTTTGGCATTGCCTTTCTTTGGGACTGGAATGAAAAATGACCTTTTCCAGTCCTGTGGCCACTGCTGAGTTTTCTAAATTTTCTGGCATATTGAGTGCAGCACTTTCACAGCATCATCTTTCAGGATTTGAAATAGCTCCACTGGAATTCCATCACCTCCACTAGCTTTGCTAGTAGTGATGCTTCCTAAGGCCCACTTGACTTTGCATTCCAGAATATCTGGCTCTAGGTGAGTGATCACACCGTGTGGTTATCTGGGTCATAAAGATCTTTATTGTATAGTTCTCCTTGCCACCTCTTCTTAATATCTTCTGCTTCTGTTAAGTCCATACCATTTCTGTCCTTTATTGTGCCCATCTTTGCATGAAATATTCCCTTGGTACACCCTTAGGAGGGTCACAAACAGTGAAAGTGAATGTCACTCCGTCGTGTCAGACTCTTTGTGACACCATGGACTATACAGTCCTTGGAAATCTCCAGGCCAGAATACTAGAGTGGATAGCCTTTCCCTTCTCTAGGGAATCTTCCCAACCCAGGGATTGAACCCAGGTCTCCCACATTGCAGGTGGATTCTTTGCCAGCTGAGCCATAAGGGAAGCTCCTTGTGGAGGAGGGTCACACTGTATATTAATGTGAACATCTCACTTGGCTCTTAGGTGTGATAACAATTTTATTTCATAGGATCTTATCATTACTTGCTGATAATTTATCATGTGCTATGTTTCAAGGTTCATTCAGATTGCTTCTGTTAAAGGATTGAAATATTCAATATCCAGCTGACGTAAAAGGCTTCTTTCTCAGTGACGAGGGCATGGTGGGTGGATACATGGTCCTGGTTTGAGATGATGCTCAGGCACCAGGTTAAGTGCTGGTGATTACACAGTACTGGTGATCTTTTAAACTGAAATTTAATGAATGTTTACTATGTGATAGACCATGCTATATAGGTATTAGGCTATTTCTTTCAACAACTCCTAGATCAGATGAGAAAACTGAGGCTTAGAGACACTGAGTCATTGTTCAAAGCCCTGCAGCAGCTTGTAAGTGATGGGGGCCACAGCTCATGCTTTTAACTTTTAACCATTAGATATTTCTCCTCTTTGGGTCTGAAAATTGGAGCAGCCTCTCTACTTTCTATTGCATGTTAGTTTTTTAGTGCTTTCATGTATAAATTCTTTCCATTTATATGCTCCTTGAGGTCATTAACTTCTTTCTAGAGGTTAAATATTATATTTACTTTGCTATCAATTTATAGGGGCTTCCCTGGTGGCTCAGCAGTAAAGAATCCACAAGCCAATACAGGAGATGTGGGTTTGATCCCTGGGTGGGGAAGATGCCTGGAGAAGGAAATGGAAACCCACTCCCAGTATTCCTTCCTGGGAAATCCCATGGACAGAGGAGCCTGGCAGGCTGCAGTCCATGGGGTCACAAAAGAGTCAGAGACAACTTAGTGGCTAATCAACAAAATTAGTTTGTAAGAGCTTCCATGTACAGCTAAAGTTGAAATAATCTGAATTAATGCCAAAGTTAATAGTTCAGATACCATCTTACGTCAAAACCATGTTACCTGTGAGGACACAGACAGCTGCCTTCAGGGGAGAACACCATGGTGTTCGCAGAAAAGCACCATCGTTGCCACCACCACCACCACCGCCCACCACTGTTGTGTCAACAGCAACTATCCATTCACTGAGCATTTATGTGCCAGGAACCACAGCCACCTGTTTTACACACCTTACCTCAAAACCTCACATTACACTAACACTTCAATTACACTTCACATTACACTGGAAAGTGAAGTCGCTCAGTCGTGTCCGACTCTTTGTGACCCCATGGACTGTAGCCTACCAGGCTCCTCAGTCCATGGAATTTTCCAGGCAAGCGTACTAGAGCAGAATTATTATCCTTCCTTTACAGCTAAAAAAAGGTTATGAAAGAAGATGGGTTCCAGATCTTCATGAAGCCTCCATTCTTTTCATAAGGAGATGGACCCTGGAGAAGCCATGTTAAAAATAAATTTTAAAAATGAAGATCCATGTTTGGTCTATAACCTGATATCTCCTCGGCAATTTGGGAGTATTCTTGGATTTAGGGAGACTAGGGTGAGATCCCATACCATAGCAGCTATTGCTATAGATATTGCAGTAGCTATTACTTGTAAATATCTGATCGGGCCACCCAAGATGGCTGTTCTCTTGCTCTATGTACATCTCCTGCTTGACCAGCACCTACTTCACCTACATTCTATTCACATGACTGACCTTCCTACATACTGGGTTGGCCAAAAAGTTTGTTCAGATATGTAGTGGAAAAACCTGAGGAACTTTTTGACCAGCCCAAATCTTAACCCTGACCCCACCTCAGCTGGTGACTGTTCTAATTGAAAAATTAGAACATCTCCACCTGATAGCTTCTCAAAGGGCTGGAGAGGGCCCTGTCCCTCTGTTAGTTTCCTTGGTAACTCATGAGCCCACCTGACATCAATTCCCCCTGTAATAAGTAGCCTCCTCCCTCCAGCTGAAGGCAAAGTCTGCGGCCATGTTCTGCCCTATCTGCCATCTGCTGCACACAGGGGAGTGTCACTCCAGGACCTCGCTTCAGACGTGTAAGTTCCCCATCCATGAAGCCATTGATGTCTCTGCCACTGACTTCAGGCTCTTTCTTCCATCTCAAAGCTGCCTTGTGCTGCCCAGGGGACAGAGAAAACTTCCGTGTGTGCTGAGATGCTGGGAAATAAGGATGGGGAATGGAAACCTGCAGGGGTGTCCACCAATGTTTGGGGCCTAAAAGTTCCAGGGGAACCCTGGAATCGCCGTCCGCTAGTATGTGGGGTCCTGGTGTGGTTGTCCTTGATGAGTGGGGTGCCAAGAGAGTACAGAGAGCTCATAGACACCCCTAAGGCTGTCGTGGAGATATTGGCTGCCATTATGTTACTGAATTAAGTCATAGAGACCCTGCTTAGGCCCTAACCTGGCCGAGGCTCTCTGTCTTGGCAAGGAGAATATTTTTTTCCACTCAGGTTTGAGTAGGTGAATAACAGAACTGAAGGTGAGATGGACACCGCACAGGCTTTATTCAGTGGCCAAAGAATAGAGAAGCAGGAACTAAGTTCACCTGGAGAAAGGGATTTAATTTTTAAAGACTAAAGGCAGAGGAGGAGTGAGGTCAATGACGGGGCATGTACGTGTGCTCAGTCTCTAAGTCCTGTCCAACTCTTTGCGACCCCACGGACGGTGGCCCGGCAGGCTCCTTTGTCCATGGGATTTCCCAGGTAAGAGTACTGGAGTGGGTAGCCATTTCCTTCTCCAGAGGATCTTCCCCATCCAAGGATCAAACCTGCATCTCCTGCTTGGCAGGCGAATTCTTTACTGCTATTCCACCTAGCAAGCCACCTGCCAAGCAGATGGGGAGGTGTACACATTAGTCTACCAGGGAAGGGGCAAGGCTTTCTCTATGCAGTGGGGTTCCACCCCCTTTTTATCCTATTCTGGTCTTTAATGTCCAATCATGGCCTTCGGTAGATGTGTCATTTAATACATGTAGTAAAATCAAGGTATAATGAGACTTGGAGTCTGTTAGAAGTAAGATTCGTCGCCATGTTGGTCCCAGCTGGTTGTCAGGGTTGTTTTTTTTGTTTGTAACTTTCTTCTCTCTGGACCCTTTAAGATTTATGTTAACTGCTGCTAAAGGTGGGGTGAGTGGTTGGCAGGTTTTGAGCAAAGGCCTGGAGCAGCTCTGGCAACAAAGTCTCCCTGTTGCACCTCCTCATTCTTGAGGGGCGCTAAGGGTGAAGGTCTGACTTCTGAAGCTGCTTTCCGTTGAACATCAGTGTGATTTTTCCCTGGATAGAGGAGCAATACTGTTTCCCGACTGGCCTAAAATAAGTCTGATTGTCACCCTGCTGCAGTCCCAGTTGCTGGTGCCCTTGTGTTAGTATGATCTGAAGTCTGATGGCTTCAAGCTATTTGCTAATGAAGTTGACAAGGCTGTTAAAGAGGCAAGGCCCCCAAAATAAGCAGGATAATAGCAATTAGTGCAACTAGAAATGGGAGAAGCCCAGTTAAGATGGAGAGGCTCTGTTTGACTATATTGCAGATGGAGCTTGGATCTGGACCCTGTGTGTTATGTCTATGTAACCACTGAGCTTGCTTGTATATCTTATTTATTTGAGTATCACACATGCATAGTTGCTTTACATTGTGTTGGTTTCTGCTGTACCCCAAAGTGAATCAGCCACATGTATACACATATCCTCTTCCTTGGATTTCCTTCCCATTTAGGTCACAACAGAGCATTGAATGGAGTTCCCTGTGCTATACAGTCAGTTATCATTAGTTACCTACTTTATACATAGTAGTGTATATAGGCCAATCCCAATCTCTCAACCTATCCCCCCTTCTTTCCTTAGTCTCCATATATTTGTTCTTTACATCTGTGTCTATTACTTTTTTGCAAATAAGTTCATCTATGCCATTTTTCTAGATTCCACATATATGCATTAATATACAATACATATTTTTCTCTTTCTGATTTATTTCACTCTGTATAACAGTTTCTAGGTCCATCCACATTTCTGCAAATGACATAATTTTGTTCCTTTTGTGACTGAACAAAAAATATTCCCTTGTATCCTTTGTAGTTATGTACCACATCTTCTTTTTCTATTCCTCTGTTGATGGACATTTAGGTTGCTTCTGTGCCCTGGCTATTGTAAATAGTGCTTCAGTGAACATTGGAGTGCATGTATCTTTTTGAATTATGGTTTTCTCTGGGTATATGCTCAGGAGTGGGATTGCTGGGTCACATGGTAATTCTATTTTTAGTTTTCTAAGGAACCTCTATACTCTTTACCATTTTCCATTGTAACTGCACAGTTTACATTTCTACCAGCAGTGTGTGAGGGCTCCCCTTTCTCCACACCCTCTCCAGCATTTGTTTGTAGAATTTTTGATGATGGCCATCCTGACCAGTGTGAAGAGATATGTCATTGTAGTTTTAATAATTTTATTTATTTACTGGTTGTACTGGGTCTTCGTTGCTGTTCAGGCCTTTCTCTAGTAGTGGAGAGTGGGGGCTATTCTTCATTGCAGTGTGTGGACTTCTCATTGCAGTGGCTTCTCTTGTTGCACAGGCTCTAGGCATATAGGCTTCAGTAGTTACAGAATGTGGGCTCGGTAATTGCAGTGTGCAGCTCCAGGGCAGGTCACGGGCTCTAGAAATGGACAAAGAAGTTGTGCATCAGCTTAGTTGCTCCACAGCATCTTCCCCAAAACAGGGATTGAACCCAACTCTCCTGCATTGGCTGGTGGATTCTCTATCACTGAGCCATCAGAGAAGCCCCTCATTGTAGTTTTGACTTGCATTTCTCTAATAATTAGTGATATTGAACATCTTTTCATGTGTTTGTTTGCAATCTGTCTTCTTTCAAGAAATTTCTATTTAGCTCTTCTGCCCATCTTTTGATTGGATGGTTTGGTTGTTTGATATTGAGTTTCCTGAGCTGTTTGTATATTTGGAGATTAATCCCTTGTCAGTTGCTTCATTTGCAAGTAGTTCCTCCCATTCTGAGGGTTGTCTTTCCATCTTGTTTATGATTTCCTTTGGTACAAAAGCTTGTTTATTTATCTATTTTGATTGCACTGGGTCTTCACTGCTGGGCACAGGGTTTCTCAGGTTATGGTTATATTAGTTGCTCAGTCGTTTCCGACGCTTTGTGACCCCATGGACTGTAGCCCGCCAGGCTCCTCTGTCCATGGAATTTTTCAGGCAAGAATACTGGAGTGGGTTGTCATTCCCTTCTCCAGGGGATCTTCCAACCCAGAGACTGAACCTGGGTCTCCTACATTGCAGGCGTATTCTTTACCGACTGAGCCACCAAGGAAGCCCAGAAATTCCAATACAAAGAAGTTCTTGGCCCTACAACAAAAGTTTGACAAATGAACCTACACTTCTACATTATGTTAAAATGAAATCTCTGTAAGACACCATATTTACATATGTATATATGTATCATTTGAGTCCCACTTAATGGGCTTTTTTACCTAATTGAACAACTGCTCATCCAAACAGTGAGCAGGTCTCCTCTTTGTTCCAGTGCACAGGCTTCTCACTGCCATGGCTTCTCTTGTTGTGGAGCACAGGCTCTAGGGCACACAAGGCTCAGTAGTTGTGTCGCATGGGCTTTATTTGCTCTGTAGCATGTGGAATCTCCCCAGACCAGGGGTTGAATCCACGTCCCCTGCACTGGCAGGCAGATTCTTATCCTTTGTACCACCAAGCACACCTGCTATACAAAAGCCTTTTAAGTTTCATTAGGCCCCACTTGTTTATTTTTGTTTTTATTTTCATTACTCTAGGAAGTGGGTCAAAAAAGATCTTTCTATGGCAGAGTGCTCTGCCTACGTTTTCCTCTAAGAGCTTTATAGTGTCCGGCCTTACATTTAGTCTTTAATCTATTTTGAGTTTATTTTTGAGTTTATTCTTATGTATGGTGTTAAGGGGTTTTCTAATTTCATTAACATGTAGCTGTCTAGTTTTCCCAGCACCATTATTGAAGAGACTGTCTTGTCTCCATTGTATAGTCTTGCCTTCTTTGTCAAAGATTAGGTGACCACAGATGTGTAGGTTTATCTCTTGACTTTCTATCCTGTTCCTTTGATCTATATTTTTTTGTGCCAGCACCATTCTGTCTTGATTATTGTAGTTTTGTAGTATAGTCTGAAGTCAGGGAGATTGATTCCTCCTGCTCCATTTTTCTTTCTCAAGATTGTTTTGGCAATTCAGTATTGCTTTGGAAATTCAAGGTCTTTTGTGTTTTCATACAAATGGTAAAACTTTTTTCATTCTAATCTGTGGGAAATGCCATTGGTAAGTTAATAGGGATTGCATTGATTCTGTAGATTGCTTATAGTCATTTTCACAATATTGATTCTTCCTACCCAGGAGCATGGAATATCTCTCCATCTGTTTATGTCATCTTTTATTTCTTTCATTAGTGTCTTATAATTTTCTGTGTACAGTTCTTTTGTCTCGTTAGGTAAGTTTATTCCTAGATATTTAATTCTTTTTGTTCCAGTGGTGAATGGGATTGATTCCTTAATTTCTCTTCCTGATTTTTCATTGTTAGTATATAGAAATACAAGTGATTTCCATGTATTGATTTTGTATCCTGAAACTTTGCTAAATTCACTGATTAGCTCTAGTAATTTTCTGATAGTATCTTTAGGATTTTCTATGTACCATGTCATGTCATCTGCAAACAGTGAGAGCTTTACTTCTTCTTTTCCAATCTGGATTCCTTTTATTTGTTTTTCTTCTCTGGTTGCTGTAGCTAGGACTTCCAGAACTATGTTGAATAATAGTAGTGAAAATAGACATCCTTATCATGTTCCTGATCTTAGGGGGAATGCTTTCAGTTTTTCACCATTGAGAATAATGTTTGCTGCAGGCTTATCATATATGGCCTTTGTTATCTTGAGGTAGGTTCCTTCTATGCCCATTTTTGGAAGTGTTTTAATCATAAATGAGTGAATTTTGTCAAAGGCTTTTTCTGCATCTACTGAGATGATCATATGGTTTATATCTTTCAATTTGTTAACAAGATGTATCACAGTGATTGATTTGCATATTAAAAATTAATTTATTTTAATTGGAGGCTAATTACTTTACAATATTGTAGTGGTTTTTTGCCATACATTGACATGAATCAGCCATGGGTGTACATGTGTCCCCCATCCTGAAACACCCTCCTACCTCCCTCCCCATCCCATCCCTCAGGGTCATCCCAGTGTACCAGCCTTCAGCACCTGGTCTCATGCATTAAACCTGGACTGATGATCTATTTCACATATGATTTGCATATTTTGAAGAATCCTTGTATTCCTGAAATAAACCCAGGTTGATCATGGTGTATGAGCTTTTTGATGTGTTGCTGAATTCTGTTTGCTAAAATTTTGTTGAGGATTTTTGCATCTATGTTCATCAGTGATATTGGCCTGTAGTTTTCTTTTTTTGTGTTGCCTTTGTCTGGTTTTGGTATCAGGGTGTTGGTGGCCTCATAGAATGAATTTGAAAGTGTTCCTTCCTCTGTAATTTTTGAAATAGCTTTAAAAGGATAGGCATTAGCTCTTCTCTAAATGTTTGATAGAATTTTCCTGTGAAGACATGTCACCTTGGGCTTTTGTTTTTAGGGAAATTGTTGACCACAGCTTCAATTTCAGTGTTTTTAATTGGGTTGTTCATAATTTCTATTTCTTCCTGGTTCAGTATTGGAAGATTGAACTTTTCTAAGAATTTGTCCAGTTCTTACAGGTTATCCATTTTATTGCCATATAGTTGTTCTTAATAGTCTCTTGCAATCCTTTGTATTCTGCATTGTCTGTTGTAACTGCTTCTTTTCTATTTCTAATTTTGTTGATTTGATTCTTCTCTCTCTCTCTCTCTCTCTTTTTTGATGAGTCTGGCTAAGGGTTTGTCAATTTTGTTTATCTTCTCAAAGAACCAGCTTTTAGTTTTATTAATCTTTACTATTGTTTCTTTCATTTCTTATTTATTTCTGCTCGGATCTTTATGATTTCTTTCCTTCTACTAATTTTGGGTTTTTTTGGTTCTTCTTTTTCCAGATGTTTAGATGTAAAGTTAGGTTGTCTATTCAATGTTTTTCTTGTTTCTTGAGGTAGGATTGTATTTCTATAAACTTCCCTCTTAGAACTGCTTTTGCTGCATCCCGTAGATTTTGAGTTGTCATGTTTTCATTGTCATTGTTTCTAGAAACATTTGATTTCCCTTTTTATTTCTTCACTAATCTGTTGGTTATTTAGAAACATGTTGCTTAATCTCCATGTCTTTGTGTTTCTTATAGTTTTTTTTCTTGTGATTGATATCTAGTCTCATAGTGTACGGTTGGAGAAGATGCTTGATACGATTTCAATTTTCTTAAATTTACTGAGGTTTGATATGTGACCCAAGATGTTGTCTATCCTGGAGAATGTTCCATGTGCACTTGAGAAGAGGGTGTATTCTTCTGCATTTGGTTGGAACATCCTCTCGGATATCAATGAAATCCATCTTATCTAATGTATCATTAAAACTTGTCCTTCCTTATTAATTTTATGTTTTGATGATCTGTCCGTTGGTGTGAGTGTGGTGTTAAAGTATCCTACTATTATTGTATTACTGTCAGTTTCTCCTTTTATGTCTGTTAGTGTTAATCTTATGTATTGAGGTGCTCCTATGTTAGGTGTGGGACTTCCCTGGTGGCTCAGAGGTTAAAGCGTCTGCCTGGAATTCAGGGGACCCAGGTTCGATCCCTGGGTCGGGAAGATCCCCTGCAGAAGGAAATGGCAACCCACTCCAGTACTCTTGCCTGGAGAATCCCATGGAGGGAGGAGCCTGGTAGGCTACAGTCCATGGGGTCGCAAAGAGTCGGAGACGACTGAGCAACTTCACTTTCACTTCACTTTCACTTTCTATGTTAGGTGCATAGATATTTACAAATGTTATGTCTTCCTCTTGGATTGATCCCTTAATCATTATGTAGTGTCCTTCCTTCTCTCTTGTAATATTCTTTAAGGTATATTTTGTCTGATATGAGGTTTGGTACTCCAGCTTTCTTTTGCTTCCCATTTGCATGAAATATATTTTTCCACTCTCTCACTTTCAGTCTATATGTGTCTTGCTCTGAAGTGGGTTTGTTGTAGATAGCATATATATGGGTCTTGCCTTTGTATACATTTAGCTAGTCTGTGTCTTTTGGTTGGAGCATTTCATCCATTTACATTTAAAGTAATTATTGATATATATGTTAGCGCGGCTGAGAGGAGCCACCCCACGTCCGAGGTCAAGGGCAGAAGCCGGGAGGACCCCATGCCCAAAGGGTGGCGGCCAAGAGGAGTTACCCCACGTCCGAAGTCAGGGGCAGCGGCCGAGAGTACCAGACTGCAACGGCACAGGAACGGCCAAGAGGAGCTACACCGCGTCCGAGGTCAGGTGCGGCGGCCTGGAGGAGATACCCCACACCCCAAGCCCGAAGCCAGGGGCGACGGGCAGGAGGAGCTACCCCACGCCCCTAAGCCCGAGGCCAAGGGCAGTGGCGGGGAGGAGGAACCGCACGATCGAGGCCAGGGGCGGTGGCGGGAGGACCAACCCCACGTCCAAGGAGCCGTGGCTGCGCAGGCGCAGGAGGGCCTAGAGGAGCTATCCCACATTGAAGGTCAGGAAGGGCGGCGGTGAGGAGATACCTCTCATCCAAGGTAAGGAGCAATGGCTGCGCTTTGCTGGAGCAGCTGTGAAGAGATACCCCACGCCCAAGGTAAGAGAAACCCAAGTAAGATGATAGGTGTTGCAAGAGGGCATCAGAGGGCAAATACACTGAAACCATACTCACAGAAAACTAGTCAATCTAATCACACTAGGACCACAG
Source organism: Bos mutus (assembly GCF_027580195.1). Lineage (NCBI taxonomy): Eukaryota > Metazoa > Chordata > Mammalia > Artiodactyla > Bovidae > Bos > Bos mutus. Next base: position 40,475,720 of record NC_091625.1, read on the forward strand.
CCTTGTCTAACTGAATGAAACTAAGCCATGCCCATGGGGCAACCCAAGACGGGCGGGTCATGGTGGAGAGATTTGACAGAATGTGGTCCACTGGAGAAGAGAATGGCAAACCACTTCAGTATTCTTGCCTTGAGAACCCCATGAACAGTATGAAAAGGCAAAATGATAGGATACTGAAAGAGAAACTCCCCAGGTCAGTAGGTGCCCAATATGCTACTGGAGATCAGTGGAGAAATAACTCCAGAAAGAATGAAGGGATGGAGCCAAAGCAAAAAGAATACCCAGCTGTGGATGTGACTGGTGATAGAAGCAAGGTCCGATGCTGTAAAGAGCAATATTGCATAGGAACCTGGAATGTCAGGTCCATGAATCGAGGCAAATTGGAAGTGGTCAAACAAGAGATGGCAAGAGTGAACGTCGACATTCTAGGAATCGGCGAACTGAAATGGACTGGAATGGATGAATTTAACTCAGATGACCATTATATCTTCTACTGCGGGCAGGAATCCTTCAGAAGAAATGGAGTGGCCATCATGGTCAACAAAAGAGTCCGAAATGCAATACTTGGATGCAATCTCAAAAACAACAGAATGACTTCTGTTTGTTTCCAAGGCAAACCATTCAATATCACAGTAATCCAAGTCTATGCCCCAACCAGTAACCCTGAAGAAGCTGAAGTTGAACGGTTCTATGAAGACCTACAAGACCTTTTAGAACTAACACCCAAAAAAGATGTCCTTTTCATTATAGGGGACTGGAATGCAAAAGTAGGAAGTCAAGAAACACCTGGAGTAACAGACAAATTTGGCCTTGGAATACGGAATGAAGCAGGGCAAAGACTAATAGAGTTTTGCCAAGAAAATGCACTGGTCATAACAAACACCCTCTTCCAACAACCCAAGAGAAGACTCTATACATGGACATCACCAGATGGTCAACATCGAAATCAGATTGATTATATACTTTTCAGCCAAAGATGGAGAAGCTCTATACAGTCAGCAAAAACAAGACCAGGAGCTGACTGTGGCTCAGACCATGAACTCCTTATTGCCAAATTCAGACTTAAATTGAAGAAAGAAGGGAAAACCACTAGACCATTCAGGTATGACCTAAATCAAATCCCTTATGATTATACAGTGGAAGTGAGAAATAGATTTAAGGGCCTAGATCTGATAGATAGAGTGCCTGACGAACTATGGAATGAGATTCGTGACATTGTACAGGAGACAGGGATCAAGACCATTCCCATAGAAAAGAAATGCAAGAAAGCAAAATGGCTGTCTGGGGAGGCCTTACAAATAGCTGTGAAAAGAAGAGAAGCGAAAAGCAAAGGAGAAAAGGAAAGATATAAACATCTGAATGCAGAGTTCCAAAGAATAGCAAGAAGAGATACGAAAGCCTTCTTCAGTGATCAATGCAAAGAAATAGAGGAAAACAACAGAATGGGAAAGACTGGAGATCTCTTCAAGAAAATCAGAGATACCAAAGGAACATTTCATGCAAAGATGAGCTCGATAAAGGACAGAAATGGTATGGACCTAACAGAAGCAGAAGATATTAAGAAGAGATGGCAAGAATACACAGAAGAACTGTACAAAAAAAGATCTTCACGACCCAGATAATCACAATGGTGTGATCACTGACCTAGAGCCAGACATCCTGGAATGTGAAGTCAAGTGGGCCTTAGAAAGCATCACTACGAACAAAACTAGTGGAGGTGATGGAATTCCAGTTGAACTATTCCAAATCCTGAAAGATGATGCTGTGAAAGTACTGCACTCAATATGCCAGCAAATTTGGAAAACTCAGCAGTGGCCACAGGACTGGAAAAGGTCAGTTTTCATTCCAATCCCAAAGAAAGGCAATGCCAAAGAATGCTCAAACTACCACACAATTGCACTCATCTCACACGCTAGTAAAGTAATGCTCAAAATTCTCCAAGCCAGGCTTCAGCAATATGTGAACCGTGAACTTCCTGATGTTCAAGCTGGTTTTAGAAAAGGCAGAGGAACCAGAGATCAAATTGCCAACATCCACTGGATCATCGAAAAAGCAAGAGAGTTCCAGAAAAAACATCTATTTCTGCTTTATTGACTATGCCAAAGCCTTTGACTGTGTGGATCACAATCAACTGTGGAAAATTCTGAAAGAGATGGGAATACCACACCAGCTGATCTGCCTCTTGAGAAATTTGTATGCAGGTCAGGAAGCAACAGTTAGAACTGGACATGGAACAACAGACTGGTTCCAAATAGGAAAAGGAGTTCGTCAAGGCTGTATATTGTCACCCTGTTTATTTAACTTATATGCAGAGTACATCATGAGAAACGCTGGACTGGAAGAAACACAAGCTGGAATCAAGATTGCCAGGAGAAATATCAATAACCTCAGATATGCAGATGATACCACCCTTATGGCAGAAAGTGAAGAGGAACTCAAAAGCCTCTTGATGAAAGTGAAAGTGGAGAGTGAAAAAGTTGGCTTAAAGTTCAACATTCAGAAAATGAAGATCATGGCATCCAGTCCCACCACTTCATGGGAAATAGATGGGGAAACAGTGGAAACAGTGTCAGACTTTATTTTTCTGGGCTCCAAAATCACTACAGATGGTGACTGCAGCCATGAAATTAAAAGACGCTTACTCCTTGGAAGGAAAGTTATGACCAATCTAGATAGCATATTCAAAAGCAGAGACAATCCTTTGCCAACAAAGTTTCATCTAGTCAAGGCTATGGTTTTTCCTGTGGTCATGTATGGATGTGAGAGTTGGACTGTGAAGAAGGCTGAGTGCCAAAGAATCGATGCTTTTGAACTGTGGTGTTGGAGAAGACTCTTGAGAGTCCCTTGGACTGCAAGGAGATCCAACCAGTCCATTCTGAAGGAGATCAGCCCCGGGATTTCTTTGGAAGGAATGATGCTAAAGCTGAAACTCCAGTACTTTGGCCACCTCATGCGAAGAGTTGACTCATTGGAAAAGACTCTGATGCTGGGAGGGATTGGGGGCAGGAAGAGAAGGGGATGACAGAGGATGAGATGGCTGGATGGCATCATTGACTTGATGAACGTGAGTCTGAGTGAACTCCGGGAGTTGGTGATGGACAGGGAGGCCTGGCATGCTGCGATTCATGGGGTTGCAAAGAGTCGGACATGACTGAGCGACTGATCTGATCTGATCTGATCTGATGTTCCTATTGCCATTTTCTTAATTGCTTGTAGTTGATTTTGTAGATCTTTTTCTTCTCTTGTATTTCTTGAATATATAAGTCCCTTTAATGTTTATTGTAAAGCTGGTTTGGTAGTACTGAATTCTCTTAACTTTTGCTTGTCTGAAAAACTTTTATTTCTCCATCAATTTTGAATGAGATCCTTGCTGGTTACAGTAATCTCAGTTGTAGATTTTTCCCTTTCAGTATAAAAAGCAGAGACATTACTTTGCCAACCAAGGTCTGTCTAGCCAAAACTATGGTTTTTCTAGCAGTCATGTATGGATGTGAGTGTTGGACTATAAAGAAAGCTGAGCACCAAAGAATTGATGCTTTTGAACTGTGGTGTTGGAGAAGACTCTTGAGAGTCCCTTGGACTGCAAGGAGATCCAACCGATCCATCCTAAAGAAAATCAGTCCTGAATATTCATTGGAAGGACTGATAGTGAAGCTAAAACTCCAATACTTTGGCCATTAGATGCGAAAAACTGACTTATTTGAAAAGACCTTGATGGTGGGAAAGATTGAGAGCAGGAGGAGAAGGGGACAACAGAGGATGAGATGATTGGATGGCATCACCAACTCAATGGACATGAGTTTGAGTAAACTCTGGGAGCTGGTGATGGACAGAGAGGCCTGGTGTGCTGCAGTCCATTGGGTCGCAAAGAGTTGGACATGACTGAGTGACTAAACTGAACTGAATTTTAAATATATCCTGCCATTTGGCACCCCACTCCAGTACTCTTGCCTGGAAAATCCCATGGACAGAGGAGCCTGGTAGGCTGCAGTCCGTGGGGTCGCTAGGAGTTGGACACGACTGAGCGATTTCACTTTCACTTTTCACTTTCTTGCATTGGAGAAGGAAATGGAAACCCACTCCCGTGTTCTTGCTTGGAGAATCCCAGGGATGGGGGAGCCTGGTGGGCTGCCATCTATGGGATCAAACAGAGTTGGACACGACTGAAGTGACTTAGCAGCAGCAGCAGTTTCTGCTGAAAGATCAGCTGTTTAGCATATGGGGTTTCACTTGTATGTTTCTTGTTGGTTCTCCCTTGCTGCTTTCAATATTTTCTTTGTGTTTAGTCTTTGTTAGTTTGATTAGTATGTGTCTTGGCAGGTTTCTCCTTGGGTTTATCCTGTATGGGATTCTTTGTACCTCTTGGACTTGATTGACTATTTCCTTTTCCATGTTGGGGAAATTTTCAACTATAATCTCTTCAAAAATTTTCTCATACCCTTTCTTTTTCTCTTCTTCTGGGACCCCTCTAATTCGAATGTTCATGTGTTTGATATTGTCCTTGAGGTCTCTGAGCCTATCCTCAGTTCTTTTCATTCTTTTTACTTTATTCTACTCTTCAAAAGTTATTTCTACCATTTTATCTTCTAGCTCACAGATTTGTTCTTTTGCTTAAGATATTCTGCTATTGATTCCTTCTAGAGTATTTTTAATTTCAGTAATTGTGTTATTTGTCTGTATGTTTATTCTTTAATTCTTCTAGGTCTTTATTAATTGATTCTTGCATTTTCTCCATTTTGTTTTCAAAGTTTTTGATCATCTTTACTATCATTATTCTGAATTCTTTTTCAGGTAGTGTGCCTATTTCCTCTTCATCTATTTGGACTTCTGTGTTTCTAGTTTGTTCCTTCATTGGTGTAGTATTTCTCTGCCTTTTTTTTTTTTTTTTTAACGTATTGTGTTTGAGGTCTCCTTTTACCAGGCTTCAAGGTTGAATTCTTTCTTCCTTTTGGTTTCTGCCCTCCTAAATTTGGTCCATTGGTTTGTGTAAACTTAGTAGGGTGAGATTTGTCCTGAGTTTTTGTTTGTTTGTTTTTCCTCTGATGGGCAAGGCTGAGTGAGGTGGTAATCCTGTCTGCTGATGATTGTTTGTTTGTTTTGCTGGTTTGGTTTTGTTTTATATGTGTTTTGTTTGTTGTTTAGATGAGGTGTCCTGCACAGGTAGGTGTGCTACATGTGGTTGGCTGATGCTGGGTCTTTATTCAAGTGGTTTCCTTTGTGTGAGTTCTCACTATTTGATACTCCCTAGGGTTAATTCTCTGGTAGTCTGAGCCACCAGGGAAGTCCAATTCTCTGGTAGTCTAGGGTTTTGGAGTCAGTGCTCCCACTCCAAAGGCTCAGGGCTGAGCTCTGCTCAGGAATGAAGATTCCACAAGTGGTTTGTTATGGCATTAAGTGAGATTAAAACAAATATCCAAAAACAAGAAACCAAAGATGAACCTGAGACAAATGGCAGTTACAAAATCAAACAAATAATAATTAAAATAATGGAATATACACATATAGTATACACCCATGATCAAAGTGAAACAGTTCAATAAAAATAAAGTACAGTAGAATGACCTAGTGAATAAAGTAAATAAAAAATTCTATTTACCAGTTAAGAACATAACTAACTAAAGCAAAAACTGGAAAATGGAACTAAAGCAAGGTGCCAAATGGGGACTAAAGCAGTGAAAACAAAACTAACAAATATGTTGTAAGGACAGAAAAGAAAGAAAGAATTGATACGTGAAGTTAAAACGAGGTAGATGAAGAAGATGATATACATTAAAGATTAACTGCAAGGGGAAAATAATAGGAAAGACAAAGGCATAAATGTAGAAAAATATAATAGGTTTTTTAAAAAATTAAAAATATAAAGAGAAAAGAAAAAAGGGAAAAATAAAACTTCACACAACTGCAAAAGCCCAGTGTAGAGGCAGAGGTTTATAACAATAAGAAAAATTGTGACTGAATATACAAATATACATATACACCCATAAGCAAAATCAAAACAGTCCAACAAAAATAAAGTACAATAGATTGACCCAGCAAACAAGGGAAACCAAAAATTATATCTACCAGAAAAAAACTAACTAAAGCACAAACTGGAAAACAGAACTAGAGAAAGGTACCAACTGGGGAATAAAGCAATGAAAATAAAACCAACAAATATGTTGAGAGGAAAGAAAAGAAAGAATAGATATGCAAAGTTAAACAGAGGTAGATAAAGAAGTTTTATATACATTAAAGATTAACTGCAAGGGTAAAAAGTGGTAGGAAAAGCAAACAATTGAATAAATGTAGAAAAAATAATAGGTTTAAACAATTCAAAATTAAAAGTAAAAAAAAAAAAAAAAAAATGAGGCAAACTCCACAGACCTGCAAAAGCCCAATGCAGAGGCAGAGGTTTATAACAGCAATAAAAAATGTGACTGAGGGGGAAAAAAAAGCACAAAAGCCTAATTAGGTTTCATATTGCCAACAAAATCAACAACTACAACAGAGGGGGAAAAAAGGAAAAAAGAAAAAATCCAAAAGAATCTACAGAGCAAGTCAAAACCTAAGACTAATAGATGTTTTTCTTGAGTCACTGCTGTCAGAGTCCTTTCTGTCACTGGGAGTCACAGTCCACCTCACCTCCCTAGGATGCCCTCCAACACTGTGCTGATCTCTGGACCTGTGGGGGCAGCTCAGACTCTAATCTTGTCCACTCCTATGTGTTTTTGCCTCCAAAGTCCACAGCTATCAAAACTAGTGTGTTTTCTTTTGTGGGAGTGCTCAATGACCTTTCATATATATTCCATAGACACAGAGTCTGCCTAGTTGATCGTGTGGATTTATTCTGAATCTTGTACAGCTGGTGGGGAGGTTTGGGGTCTTCTTCCTTAGCCACACTGTCCCTGGGTTTCAATTGTGGTTTTATTTCCACCTCTGCATGTGGGTCATCCATTGGGGTTTGCTCCTGAGGCCGCACTGGAGGACTTCGGTTTGTTCCTGTGAGGGCCAGGTGTGGAAGTGGTGCAGCTGCTTGGGTTGCAGGGGTTCTGGCAGCACCAGGTACTCAGGAGAGTTGGGGTCTAGGGCAGCAGGAAATACAGTGCTCTAGAAGGGTATGGCAACCACTATTGGCCAATACACTCCAGTATTTTTGCCTGGAGAAACCCCCTCCTTAACAGAGAAGCCTGGCAGGCCACAGTCTACAGGGTCGCAAAGTCAGACACTACCGAAGCGACCCTGCATGCATAGATGCAAGGCTTTTTTTGCCTGTGGCAGCTCTGCCCCAGTAAGTGTTGAGCATGAAGGTGGCGCAGCTGCTTGGGTAGCGGGGACTCTGGCGGCGCCAAGTGTGCAGGGACATGGACTGCCTGTGCCACAGGAGTTATGACCCTATCAGAGTCTTTTTTCGAGCCTCTTGTAGCTGGTGATCAGAAAGCCTCTTTGGCCAGTCTTTTTCCATAGCTCTGCCCATTCAGGCACTTAGAAGGCTCCCTTGCCTGGGGTCCTTCTCTGTTGTTTGGTGTGTCAGGCACATAGAGGGGGCCCCTAGGCTGGGTTCCTACTCTATAGATTGGCCCATCAGGCACTTAAAGGGGCACCCTGAGTGGGGTCCTACTCTGTAGTTCAGCGGATCAGTCACTTAAAGGAGCACCTGGGTAGTTCAGCCTACCTTCTGAACTCTGTAGTTCAGTGCCCTCAGATGCATTTGATGGGCCAGCCTCTCTCTTGTTCAGCTGTGGATGCTGGCATGTGGGGAGAGAGAGGCTATGGTGATGGCTCCACCACCTATGCATGACTTAGCAGTATCACCTTGCTTCCTTGGCTGCCCACCTTTCCTCCAACAGGCAATTCCCATCACAATCTCTTCCCTCACCTCCCCTTGATCCATCTCTCCAAAGTCAACAGCAGCCTTTGCCCTTGGATCGCTCCACACTTCCCAAACTAGCTCCCAGCCGCTGCACCTTCCAGGGGACCCTCATCCCTCTCCTGGGTATACATGACTGCAGCAAGGACTGTCTGATTCTCATTCCATCTAGGCTGCCACAGATCAGCTGTTTCACTCTCTGCCTTAAATGTTTCTCCTCTGACTCAGACAATTGCCCCGATGTGGGGACTGGACTCCTGCTTCCGTCCCCCAACCGAAGACAGGTCCAATCCTACTAACATTCCTGTTTTTCCCCCTAGTTCCTTCATCCTACCAAGTTTTGCGTGGTTCTATATATTCTTTTCCTCCGGTCAGATACTCCTGTCCACTCTCAGCTGGTGTTCTGCATGTACTTCTGTGTCTGAAGGTGTCTTCCTGATGTATCCGTGGAGGGAGATGTACTCCACGTCCACCTACTCCTCCGCCATCTTGTTCTCAAGGTGGATTCTTTGACTGGTTTGTTCTTGCTGTCTAAGGGACTCAGGAGTCTTCTCTAGCACCACAGTTTGAAAGCATCAATTCTTTGCTGCTCAGCCTTCTCTATGGACCAACTCTCACATCTGTACTTGACTACTGGAAAAACCACAGCTTTCACTATATGGATCTTTGTCGGCAAAGAAATGTCTCTGTTTTTTAATATGCTGTCTAGGTTTGTCTAGGTTTTCCAAGGAGCAAGTCCCTTTTAATTTCATGGCTGCAGTCACAGTCCACATTGATTTTGGAGCCCAAGAAAATAAACTCTTTCACTCTTTCCATTTTTCCCCATTTATTTGCCATGAAATGATAGGACCATATGCCATGATCTTAGGTTTTTGAATGCTGAGTATCAATCCAGCTTTTTCACTTTCTTCACCCTCATCAAGAAGCTCTTTGTTTCTCTTCACTTTCTGTCATTAGAGTGTTAACCATCTGCATATCTGAGGTTGTGATATTCCTCCTGGCAATCTTGATTCCAGTTTGTCATTTATCTAGCCCGGCATTTCACATGATCTACTCTGCATATAAGTTAAGTAAGCAGGATGACAATACACAGCCTTAATGTACTCCTTTCCCAGTTTTGAACCAGTACATTTTTCCAAGTCTGGTTTTAACTGTTGCTTCTTGATCTGCATACAGGTTTCTCAACAGGCAGGTAAGTTAGTCCAGTATTCTCATCTCATTAACAATTTTCTAAAGTTTGTTATGATCCACACAGTCAAAGGCTTTAGCATAGTCAATTAAGCAGAAGTCGATTTTTTTTTTTTTTTTTTTGAATTCCCTAGCTTTGTCTGTAATCCATCGATGTTGGCAATTTGATTTCTGGTCCTTTGCCTTTTCTAAATCAAGGTTGTACATCTGGAAGTTCTTGGCTCACACACTGCTGAAGCCTAGCCTGAAGGAATTTTTTCCCTAGCATCTTTGGCAAGCTACTTTTTTTTTTTTTTAATTTAATTGAAGGATAATTAATTGCTTCACAATATTGTGTTGGTTTCTGCCATACATCAACATGAATCAGCCATAGGTATACATATGTCCCCTCCCTCTTGAACCTCCTTCCCACCTCCCACCCCTTCGCACTCCTCTTAGGCTGTTACAGAGCCCTGATGTGAGTTCCCATTGGCTATCATGTAGCAAATTCCCATTGACTGTTTTACATATGGTGGTGTATATGTTTCTATGCTACACTCCCCATTCCTCACACCCTCTCCTTCCTCTCCTCAGCCTACGTCCGTAAGTCTGTTCTCTATGTCTGTGTCTCCATTGCTGCCCTGCAAATAAAGTTCATTAGTATCATCTTTCTAGATTCCATGTATATATATATGCATTAACATGTGATATTTGTTTTTCTCTTTCTGACTTCACTCTCTAGAATAGGCTCTAGCTTCGTCTATCTCATCAGAATTGACTCAAATGCATTCCTTTTATGGCTGAGTGATATTCCATTGTGTATATGTACCATAGCTTCTTTATCCATTCATCCATCAATGGACATCTAGGTTGCTTCCATGTCCCAGCTATTGTACATAGTGCTGCAGTGAACATTGGGGTACATGTGTATTTTTCAATTTTGGTTTCCTCAGATTATATGCCTAGCAATTGGATTACTGGGTCATATTGTTGTTTTATTCCTAGTTTTTAGAGGAATCTCTATACTGTCTTCCAAAGTGGCTGTATAAATTTACATTCTCACCAACAGTACAAGAGGGTTCCCTTTTCTCCACACCCTCTCCAGCATTTATTGTTTGTTGGTTTTTTGATGATGGCCATTCTGACAGGTGAGAAGTGATATCTCATCACAGTTTTGATTCACATTTTTCTAATAATGAGCAATGTTGAGCATCTTTTTTTGTGTTTATTAGCTATCTATATGTTGTCTTTGGAGAAATGTCTGTTTAGGTCTTTTACCCACTTTTTGACTGTGTTGTTTTTCTGGTATTGAGTTGTATGAGCTGCTGTATATTTGGAAGTTAATCCTTTGTCAGTTGTTTCCTTTGCTATTATTTTCTCCTATTCTGAGGGATGTCTTTTCACTTTGCTTATAGTTTCCTTTGCTCTGCAAAAGCTTTCAAGTTTAATTAGGTCCTGCCTGTTTATTTTTATTTCCATTACTCTGGGAAGTAGGTCTTCGAGGATCTTGCTATGATTTATATCACACAGTGTTCTGCCTATGTTTTCCTCTAAGAGTTTTATAGTTTCTAGTCTTACATTTAGGTCTTTAATCCATTTTGAGTTTATCTTTGCATAATATATTAGGAAGTGCTCTAATTTCATTCTTTCAATGCAGCAGTCCAGTCCTCCCAGCACCACTTATTAAAGAGACTGTCTTTTCCCCATTGTATATTCTTGCCTCTGTTGTCAAACATAAGGTGCCCATAGATGGCGTGGGTTTATCTCTGGGCTTTCTATCTTCTTCCATTGATCCATATTTCTGTTTTTGTGCCAGTACCATACTCTCTTAATGACTGTAGCTTTGTAGTAGTCTGAAGTCAGGAAGGATGATTCCTCCAGCTCCATTCTTCTTTCCCAATATTACTTTGGATATTCAAGATCTTTTGTGTTTTCATATGAATTGTGAAATTTTTTATTCTAGTTCTGTGAACAATGCCATTGGTAATTTGATAGAGATTGTATTGAATCTGCAGATTGCTTTTGGTAGTATAGTCATTTTCACAATATTCTTCCCACCCAGGAGCATGGACTATCTCTCCATCTGTTTATGTCACCTTTGATTTCTTTGATCAGTGTCTTAATAGTTTTCTGTATACAGCTCTTTTGTCTCCTGGACTGCTTGCCCAGTTGTGTCTAACACTTTGTGACCTCAGGGACTGCAGCATGCCAGGCTTTCCTGTCCCTAAGCATCTCCCAGAGTTTGCTCAACTTCATGTACATTGCACTGGAGATGCCATCCAGTCATCTCATCCTCTGCTGCCCTCTTCTCCTTAGGTAGGCTTATTCTTGGGTATTTTATTCTTTTTATTGCAATGGTAAATGAGATTGGTTCTTTAATTTCTCTTTCTTATTTTCCATTGATAGAGTATAGGAATCCTAATGATTTCAGTGTACTGATACTGTATCCTGCAACTTTACTAAATTCACTTATTAGCTCTAGTAATTTTGTGATAATATATTTCAAGTTTTCTGTGTGTTGCCTGGAAAATCCCATGGACGGAGGAGCCTGGTAGGCTGCAGTCCATGGGGTCGCTGAGAGTCAGGCACGACTGAGTGACTTCACTTTCACGCATTGGAGAAGGAAATGGCAACCCACTCCAGTATTCTTGCCTGGAGAATCCCAGGGACAGAGGAGCCTGGTGGGCTGCCGTCTATGGGGTCGCACAGAGTCGGATATGACTGAAGCGACTTAGCAGCAGCAGCAGTATCATGTCATCTGCAAACAGTGAGAGTTTTACTTCTCATTCAATCTGTTGTTGTTCAGTCGAGTTTGACTCTTTGCAACCCCATGGACTGCAACACACCAGGCTTTACTGTGTGCTGTCCTTCACTGTCTCCCAGAGTTTGCTCAAACTCATGTCCATTGAGTCAATGATGCCACGCAACCATCTCATCCTCTGTTGCCCCCTTCTTCTCCTGCCTTCAATCATTCCCAGCATCAGGGTCTTTTCTAATCAGTTGGGTCTCCCACCATGTGGCCACAGTATTGGAGTTTCAGTTTCAGCATCAGTCCTTCCAATGAATATTCAGGGTTGATTTTCTTTAGAACTGACTGGTTTATTCTTCTTGTTCTCCAAGGGACTCTCAAGAGTCTTCTCTAGAACCATAGTTCAAAAGCATCCATTCTTTGGCACTCAATTTCTTTATGGTTCAACTCTCACATCCATACTAATAGATGTGACTAATGGGAAAACCATAGCTTTGACTATACAGACCTTTGCTGGCAAAGTGGTATCTCTTCTTTTGAATTCACAGTCTAGGTTTGTCATAACTTTTCTTCCAAGAAGTAAGTGTCTTTTAATTTCATGGCTGCAGTCACTGTCCTCAGTGATTTTGGACCTCAAGAAAATAAAGTCTGTTACTGTTTCCATTTTTTTCCCCTCTACTTGCCATGAATTGATGGGGCTGGATGCCATGATCTTCGTTTTTTGAATGCTGAGTTTTAAGCCAGCTTTTCCACTCTCCTCTTTTATCCTCATCCAGAGGCTCTTTAGTTCCTCTTTGCTTTCTGCCATTAGGGTGGTGTCATCTGCATATCTGAGGTTATTAATGTTTTTCCTAGCAATTTTGACCCCAACTTGACTTCATCCAGCCCAGCATTTCGCATGATGCACTCTGCATGTAAGATAAATGAGCAGGGTGACAATATACAGCCTTGACATACTGCTTACCCAATTTGGATCCAGTCCCATCGTTGTCTGGTTCTAACTGTTGCTTCTTAACCAGCATACATGTTTCTTAGGAGGCAGGTAAAGTGGTCTTCCCATCTCTTTAAGAACTTCCCACAGTTTGTCGTGATCCACACAATCAAAGGCTTTAGCATAGTCAATGAAGCAGAAGTAGATTTTTTGTTTTTGGAATTCTCTTGCTTTTTCTATAATCCAAAAATGTTGGCAATTTGATATGTAGTTCCTCTGCCTTTTCTAAATCCAGCTTGTACATTCTTGGTTCATGTACTGTTGAAGCCTAGCTTGAAGGATTTTGAGCATTACCTTGCTGGTATGTGAAATGAGTGCAATTGTGTGATAGTTTGAAAATTCTTTGGCAATGCCCTTCTTTGGTACTGGAATGAAAACTGATCTTGCCCAGTCCTGTGGACACTGCTGAGTTTTCCAAATTTGCTGGCATATTAAGTACAGCACTTTCACAACATCATCTTTTAGGTTTTGAAATAGCTCAGCTGGAGTTCTATCACCTGCATTAGCTTTGTTTACAGTAATGCTTCTTAAGGCCCACTTGACTTCACACTTGAGGATGTCTGGCTCTAGGTGAGTGATCACATCATTGTGGTTATCCAGGTCATTAAGACCTTTTCTGTTTATTCTTGCCACCTTTTCTTATCTTCTGCTTCTGTTAGGTCCATACCATTTCTGGCCTTTATTGTGCCCATCTTTGCATGACTTCATTTTTTGGGGGCTCCAAAATCACTGCAGATAGTGACTGCAGCCATGAAATTAAAAGACACTTACTCCTTGGAAGAAAAGTTATGACCAACCTAGACAGCATATTAAAAAGCAGAGACATTACTTTGCCAACAAAGGTCCGTCTAGTTAAGGCTATGGTTTTTCCAGTGGTCATGTATGAATGTGAGAGCTGGACCATAAAGAAAGCTGAAAACCGAAGAATTGATGCTTTGAACTGTGGTGTTGGAGAAGACTCTTGAGAGTCCCTTGGACTGCAAGGAGATCCAACCAGTCCATCCTAAAGGAAATCAGTCCTGAATATTCATTGGAAGGACTGATGGTGAAGCTGAAACTCCAATACTTTGGCTACCTGATGCAAAGAACTGACTCATTGGAAAAGACCCTGATGCTAGGAGGGATTGAAGGCAGGAGGAGAAGGGGACGACAGAGGATGAGATGATTGGATGGCATCACCAACTCAATGGACATGAGTTTCAGTAAACTCTGGGAGTTGGTGATGGACAGACAGGGAGGCCTGCCGTGCTGCAGTCCACGGGTTTGCAAAGAGTGGGACATGACTCAGTGACTGAACTGAACTGATACAGAGAACAAACATACAAGTACATTGTGTGTTCACCCTGACTGGTCATCAAATATCAAATCATGTAATGCAACTGCTTACTGCAAATGCTATGCAGAGGAACACAGTTTTAATGTTTTATTTTGATGTAATTTTATATTTACAGAAGTTCAAAGAACTTGTGTTTTGCTCTTTTCCATATTTGCCAATTATTAATATCTTGCTGCATTTGCTTTATTGTGTGTTCTTTTTTCCTGAACCACCGGAGAGCACTTTGTTGACATCCTGTCACTTTATCTAGAAATATTTCACTGTTTATTCCCTAAGAACAAGGTCTTTCAAAATAAATTTTTATCAACACATAAAGTTAACATAAACCATCAGAATAAATTTTAAGAAGTGCTAACTACAAAGAAAAACTCTGCCTTCGTGTTGCACAGGAGGAAAGTCTGGACCTGTTTTGCTTACTGTGATATTCCCAGACCTGCCATAGGGCCTGGCATAGAGCAGGCTTTTTTTTTTTTCAAGAGTCATTTATTTATTTTTGGCTGCTTTGGGTCTTCATTGCTGAGTGTGGGCTTTCTCTAGTTGCTGTGTTGCGGGGGAGTTACTGTTCGTGGCAGCGTGCAGGCTCCTCGTTACGCCGGCTTCTCCTGTTGCGGATCACAGGCTCCAGGGCATGGGCTCAGCAGTTGTGGCACACAGGCTTAGTTGCTGTGCCGCATGTGGGATGTTTTGGACCAGGGATCAAACCTGTGTCCCCTGCGTTGGCGGGTAGATTCTTAACCAACTGACCACCAGGGAACCCTCACAGCAGGTCTTCAATAAATACTGTTAATGTCTAAACGTGATGGTGTGATACTACATAACCACATTTCTAAGCAAAGTATTTCTAAAATAAAGCAAAGACAATGACAGCAAAATATTCAGTCATTTCTTTATTATTACCAATGATTAGTAATTAACCAGTTATAAAAAGAGTAAAAGCCTTCCGATGTAAAGGACTGACAGGAAATTACCTTTTTAAGATGAGACAAACAGGTTAGAATGCAAGTAAGTGGGACTTTGGTCCCCTTCTGGGCCCCCTGCGGGGACCTGCTCTCTCCTCACAGGTAGCGGTTCCTGATGTATTCTCGGTACATGGAGGTGTCTTCTTTCCCCAGGGGCTGCATGATACCTTGACTGGCCTGGATGTGGGCATGGAAGATCTCTGTAGACTTTCGGTCTACTTTTGGAGGCTGAACCTCATAGATGTTGTCTTGAGAGAAAGCGGAGATGGGTGTTCTGTAGAAGAGAAGGGAGGACAGAGCAACATTAAAGCAAAGAAAGGAGCACAGGGACCTGTGACCTCAAGAGAACTTGAGAGTCACTGACCTTGAACGAGTGAACTTAGTAACAAGCAGTGGTAGTGACCTCTCGGCTGGCTTTCTCCCCTGCATGGAGGACAGCAAGAACAGTGCCTGCCCAGGGAGCTTTCCCCTTGTGTAGGCTGGGTGGGCCCCCCTCCTCTGTTCCTGCAGCTCTGAGCACACCCATGTCTGTGTGCCCATCTGCCTCTCTCCCAGGACTCAAGTAACTTGAAGTGGGGGCTGGACAGACTTTTTTGCTCCCTTTTCCTGGTATCTGGTACATACCCAGTAGTTTGTTTTTTTTCACAGAAGACTTAGGAGGAATCAGTGAAGTAGGGGATACTAATGTATTCTACCTCACACATTGATGGCAGGAGTAAATGAGTTTATATCAGTAAAGTTCTCCCTTAGCCTGGTGCCTGGCACACTATTAGTGCTCAGTAATAGTAAACTATTGTTAACAATTACCGGAGCATAATTCCTTATCTGCAATTCTGAAATCCTCAAAGCTGTAATAACCAAACATGACTTTGCCAGCAAAACCTGACCCAATTGAAACTCATCTGGTGGTACAACATGCAACAGTCATCCCATTTCATGTGAATATTAATGTGTTTAGTTATCAGCCTCAGATCATGCAGGGGATGTTCTTATAAGGTCGCTAACACCCCCCAAATTCTGAATTCTGAAATACATCTGGCTTTATGCTTTTTAGATGAAAAGTTGGAAATCTGTAATAGGCAGCTTCCTTCCTTTCTGCGGTGATTTGAAAAGCACCCAAGAACTTCTCAATTCAAAAGTATCCCTCTATTCCTGCCCCACCTAGCCTGCCATAGTGCTTGAAATTTCCATCCACCCTTGGGGAAGGTACCGTCTCCAAAAAAGACCTTGTCAAAGTGTAGCTGGGTGCCTGACACATCCTTAGTTCATCGTAGTGTGAACACCTGCTAGTTACTACATCTTTAGCTGGGGGCGGGCCCTCCAGGAATGAGTCAACCACCAAATCAGGTGCGCTGCAGAGTGAGTGTGCATGGAAGGTCAAGATGAGGCCATGGGTAGGCGAGGATGCTAAGCTAGACCTTGTGAGGGACTGGGGGTACAATGACAACACACCCCACCACTTAGCCCAGGGCTTGCCCTGCAGGGGGAAGGGACACTTCTCCACTTTAGGGTACTAAGATAACAGAGAAGACATCTGGAGGATCTGTTCTGCTGAGTTGGGACCTCAACCATGCTCATGGACATCTTGTCAGGGGAACAGAAAGGCATCCCAGATGCCTGGCTGTTGAGTTAGCTGGGACTCTTAAGCTGGGGCAGGGAGGCGGGATTCCCTGCAGTCAGAAGCAGAAATGAGCCTCAGAAGCAGCCAGGTCTGTACATGCAATGTCAGCATGTTGTGGGACACTAGGCAGGTGCAGTGAGTGACACACAGCCAGAGACAAGAGTTGTACAGTAAAGCCCTCCATTCTCACAGGACGCATTACAGTTGAACCTGGGTCTTTCTTACTTAGGGCTTCCCTGGTGGCTCAGATGGTAAGGGGTCTGCCTGCAGTGTGGGAAACCCAGATTTGATACCTGGGTCAAGAAGATCCCTTGGAGAAGGAAATGGCAACCCACTCCAGTATTCTTGCCTGGAAAATCACATGGACAGAGGAGCCTGGCGGGCTACAGTTCATGGGGTCCCAAAGAGTCAGACACGACTGAGTGACTTTATTCTCTTTCTTACTCTTCTAAAAAAGTCACGTTATCTCCCTGTACTCTGCCTTTAGAAAACTAACACATCCTGCCGTGGCTGGATACTCTGCTTTAAAAATGGCTTTGAAATAAAATATAACTCAAGGCCGAATGTGCTTTCTGGAAGTCAACCTCAACTGTTGGACCTCGGGGTAACATAGTTAAACTAAAATTTGGTAACTGGTTTATGAAATACTCCTATGTTTCCAAAGCACTATAATAATTTTACATAATCTTAGACTATATCCTTACATAAGAAAATAAAAACCAAAGGATGTAGTGATTTACTTAAAATTAAAAAAAAAAAAAAAGAAAAGGCCAAGGTGAAAGAATCTTGAGATGTCTGAATCTCAGTTTGAATGCCAGCTTGGCAGCAGTGCTTTTCTTTTCTTTTTTTTTTAATTTAAAAATTCTTAATTGCTAAAAATGCCAACCATCATCCAAGCCTTCAACAAGTCATACTGTAACACAGCAGTAACATCAAAAGTCATTAATTCACCATAACAATTGTAATAATTGTTTGTTTTTTACAATATTGTATTGGTTTTGCCATACATGTTAGTTATTCAAATATCTGTGGTTAACATGAGGAATAATTGGGATGATTAATATGTGAACTCTTCTCAATTTTTCCTCACAAAAACAGAGCAACTCCTCAGTCATTTACACAATTCAAAACAAGATGCTAAAATCTTTTAACAGTTGATAATATTCAAGGTCAAGCCATTTTAACCCGAACCCTTAAAAGGGGCTCCTCCATTAGCGGTTTTAGAGATTGCCATCAAAGTGCCAGCCACAGCAACACCTCTGTACCACACCATCCATACCTGTCTAGCGTCTACATCCTCCATTTTACAGATGAGACACTTGAAGTCAATTTAAAAATGGAACTAATGGTTTCTGTGCTTTGAAGCCTGGAACCCTGTGTACATTAACCAAGAGCTTTCTGGCTGGCATCACACCAGAGAGGTACCAAACCTTAATGCAAGTGAGAAAGGGAGAATCCAGGTCATTGTTTTGTCCTTCAGAAGTTCAGCCGAGTACCCGGGTGGGCAGGCTGGAGGGAGAGCAGCAGAGCCGGTCAACCATGACTGGGGCCACGGAACAGCCGCTTCCACCCAGCGCCTAGAGTTTTTTTTTTTTTTATCAGGAGTCCTCACTCTACTTCTCAGTAAACAGTGTCACTGCCGTGTGGAATAATGGAAAACGCATTACAAAGATGGGAAATATGAAATGTCCAACCTCAGCTTTTAATGGTATCAGATTGAGTGGCAGGTGGGTTTAGGGCTCCAGCACTACCTCAGTGTGGTTTCAAAACAATATAGGGAGTCAGAAAACGCATCAATCAGCCCTTTTATCTTTTTCATTCAGACAAGATTCAAAGTCTATATTAAACAATGAAATTGTAATGTTAGAATGTTTATTATTGGATTTGGGCCAGAAAGGAGCTTAAGACATACCCAATACTTTTGGCACGATCAGAAAGAGGAATGGGAAGAAAGGGATTTACAAAAAACCCTTTGTTTCCTCATCGTACTTGCACATCAAGAAATTTATCCCAATGAGCTCTTCCTGGTCTTTAGGCAGTGGCTCTTCAGGTATGGTCACCAGACCAGCGGCATCTGTGCCACCTGGGAATGTGCTAGAAATACAAATTCTCAGGCCCTATTCCAGGCCTGCTGAGTCAGACACTCCGGGGATGAGGCCCAGCAAAGGTGTTCAGTAATGGGCCCTCTAGGTGATTTTGCTACTCATTATATTTTGGGCTCCAAAATCACTGCACATGGTGATTGCAGCCATGAAATTAAAAGATGCTTCTCTTGGAAGGAAAGTTATGACCAACCTAGACAGCGTATTGAAAAGCAGAGACATTACTTTGCCAGCAAAGGTCCATCTAGTCAAGGCTATGGTTTTTCCAGTGGTCATGTATGGATGTGAGAGTTGGACTGTGAAGAAAGCTGAGCGCCGAAGAATTGGTGCTTTTGAATTGTGGTGTTGGAGAAGACTCTAGAGAGTCCCTTGGACTACAAGGAGATCCAACCAGTCCATCCTAAGGGAAATCGGTCCTGGGTGTTCATTGGAAGGACCAATATTAAAACTCCAGTATTTTGGCCACCTTATGCGAGAGCTGACGCATTTGAAAAGACCCTGATGTTGGGAAAGATTGAGGGCAGGAGGAGAAGGGGACAACAGAGGATGAGATGGTTGGATGGCATCACCGACTCAATGGACATGGGTTTGGGTAGACTCCTGCAGTTGGTGATAGATAGGGAGGCCTGGCATGCTGCGGTTCATGGAGTCGCAAAGAGTTGGACATGACTCAGTGACTGAACTGAAGCATTTGTTGATTTGACAAGAAAATATTTAACTGGTCAGATTGAACTGTTTTCTGGATTTAGTAATGTCATGATGATTTGTGGTTGGTCATAGAAGAATTAGACAATACTTGAATAATTTCAATAATCTTATACTTGTGATACTTTTCCAATATGCTAAAATCTTATACTTTTTCTACAATGAGCATTTTGTCACACACCAAATCCATTTGGCTTTTCCAGAAAATTTAGTAATGGTTCTAAAAACAGGATATATTTCTCCCCTGTTGCTACCACAAACACCAAGTTTTACCAAGTTGCTGTTTTCACATCACCAAATGGTTCTCTGTTGTTCATGACTGACAAAATTAAAAGAATATTTCAGTTGAAGAGGCCCTTATGTAAGACCCTGTCCAACAGCCTTACTTGCAGACAATGGCCATTAGGTCATTCCTCAGGGCAGGATCAAAGTTAATCAGATGCTCTGGTCTCAGTGGGGCAAAAACCTCAGCAAATGTCTTAAAAGAATAAGAAAGCACGAATCCTTTCTTATTCTAATTCTCTTTCTGCCGGCCTTGTAATTTTTATTAGGAAATAACATCCCTTATTACTTTCCTGGCAGAGAGGGGCCTATGGCACACATTGCCATGCAGTGATTTTCTCTCTTTCAAGCTTTTAATACTGCTCAGAGCCTTTAGCCTTCAGTTTGTGGGTACCATTCTAACATCTTTTTGTGACCATCCATTGCTTCTCTTAAGCTTCCTTATTAGGTTGCTTGATCTTGTATCTTTCCAACTAAGTACTCAAACACTGAAGTCTAGTCATGAATCTATTCTACAAAGATGATACAGTGAGAATGTGTTTGGTTCTTTGAGTTAAAAAAAAAAATCAAGATACTGCTGAATATTACTCCCATTCTGTGTACAAGTATAGACCACCTAAGTCCAAAATATAGCTCTCAAACCATGCTTGTCTAATATGGTAGCCATTAGCCACATGTGGCCATTTATACTTATATTAAATACAATTTAAAATTCCTCAGTAGCAATAACCACATTTCAAGTTCCTTAAAACCACATGCAGCTAGTGGCTACTGCACTGGAAAGTACAGTATAGAACATTTCCATCATTATAGAAAGTTCAACTGGACTTTTCTAGAAACTCTTTCCTGCTATTTTTTTTCCCCTCGGGAATTCTGAGTAGCTCTTTCTAAACACATTTTATTGTTTATATACTTTCAAGAATGTGAATTCTCTCTTGTTTACCTTTATCCCCAATGCCCAGAAGAGTATCTGGCATATAGTAAACATTTAATAATTATTCCCTGAATGCATGAATGATGTCTGGTTAAGGAAGATGATTTTATCTTGAATTTCTAAATTCAGAATCTGAATGCAGTATGATTTGGTTTACTCTGGATGATACGGAGGTAGGATTCCCCAACAGAAGTCTGGCAAATTTTAAGCTCCTTTCCTCAGATAACCCATAAAGACAACAGGGGCTTTATGTCCTATCTAGGACACTGTCCACTTCCCTCAGGGGAAGCTGAGGTGCTTTCTAGTGGCACAAAATTATCAAAGCTCAAGAAACAAGAGTGAGGCAGGAGGGGTGTGTTCTAATTGCCCATAAATCGCCCATTTATGCTACTTATTGCTTGCTCTTTGTGACCCTTTAGACTGTAGCCCGCCAGGCTCCTCTGTCCGTGGGATTCTCCAGGCAAGAATCCTGGAGTGGGTTGCCATGCCATCCTCCAGGGGATCTTCCTGAGCCAGGGATCGAACCCGCATCTCTTAAGTCTCCTGCATTGGCAGACGGATTCTTTACTACTAATGCCACCTGGGAAACCCATAACAATGACTTAGATCAACAAATTCACTAAATGGGCTGAAATCAAGAGGAATGCATCAATCTTCAAACCACTTGTAATAAAACGAAAGGCAAAAGATGTCCCTATATCCTGGGAGGCAGGCTCTGCCTATGTAATTCACTTTTAAATACCCTGTCAAGCCAGGTTCAATGTTGGAGATATGGGTAAGCACATTTGCTGCCTTCCCCTCCACAGGCTTCCCTGGTGGCTCAGATGGTAAAGAATCTGCCTGCAATGCAGGAGACCTCAGTTCCATCCCTGGGTTGGGAAGATCCCCTGGAGAAGGGAATGGCTACCTACTCCAGTATTCTAGACTGGAGAATTCCATGGACAGAGGAACCTGGCAGGTTACAGTCCTTGGGGTCACAAAGAGTTGACTGAGCGACTGACCCCAAGGGCACTCTCATGTATCTTTGGGTAGACATACATGAAATCACAAAGTTAAGGCCACAGGCTTGAGGGCCAAGCACTTATCTACACATTAGGACATGACACCATTTTATTAGCTGCTGATAACATTCTAAACATCATCAAGGTAAAAATTAAAAAGAAAAATTATTTCTTGACAGGAATTCTATCTTACACACACAAAATGCTATGAACCTAATGCATGACTTCCCCAAAGTCCAATTAAATTTTCAGTCTTGTTATGCCGTTGACAGCTGGCATGAACATGATACAGAATAGTCTACAAATCTGGTTCCTTCAAATCCAAACACATTCCAAACCCTTTTAACAGCTGCTATTATAATGGATGACTGGACTGTCCTCCAGCAGGGACACTGGAAGGGATGTTCAAAATTTCACAAGCAGGTTAAAATGAATTAAAGCAAAGATGACAATAATGCCAGTCCCTATATAACCCACCATTAGAAGAAGCAAGAGGTGTGATGCGAAGGAACTGAAGAATATAATCTGTGCCGATGGAACATAAAATGCACAACCTTGCAGACCCAGGGAGCAGGAGGCACTGTTTATATATAAGGCCCTTCAAAGGCTCAGCAGTAAGGAATCTCAACTCCTTAGACAGATTAGGTCTTTGTAGATTTTGATAGGAGAGGAGTAGGTGCCATTGGGTATGGAGTGTGAGGACAGCAAAACTTACTGTGTTTCTCTAACACATCTCTGCCTTCAATGTGTCAGGGAGGCATATGAGTGACAGGCCAGCCAGAAAAGCACTGCAGTCTCACCAAAGTTAGGATTTTATGCCTAAGCCTAAAAGCCACATCAACAAAAGAGAAAAGTTATTTATAGATCCAAGTACAGTTCAGTTCAGTGGCTCAGTTGTGTCCGACTCTTTGCAACCCCATGAACCCCAGCACACCAGGCCTCCCTGTCCATCACCAACAACCAGAGTTCACCCAAACTCATGTCCATCGAGTCGGTGATGCCATCCAACCATCTCATCCTCTGGCGTCCCCTTCTCCTCCTGCCCCCAATCCCTCCCAGCATCAGGGTCTTTTCCAGTGAGTCAATTCTTCGCATGAGGTGGCCAAAGTATTGAAGTTTCAGCTTCAGCATCAGTCCTTCCAATGAACACCCAGGACTGATCTCCTTTAGGATGGACTGGTTGGATCTCCTTGCAGCCCAAGGGACTCTCAAGAGTCTTTTCTAACACCACAGTTAAAAAGCATCAATTCTTCAGTGCTCAGCTTTCTTTGTAGTCCAACTCTCACATCCATACATGACCACTGGAAAAACCATAGCCTTGACTAGATGGACCTTTGCTGGCAAAGTAATGTCTCTGCTTTTGAATATGCTATCTAGGTTGGTCATAACTTTCCTTCCAAGGAGTAAGCATCTTTTAATTTCATGGCTGCAATCACCATCTGCAGTGATTTTGGAGCCCAAAAAAATAGTCTGACACTGTTTCCACTGTTTCCCCATCTATTTCCAGTGAAGTGATGGGACCAGATGCCATGACCTTAGTTTTCTGAATGTTGAGCTTTAGGCCAACTTTTTCACTCTCCTCTTTCACTTTCATCAAGAGGCTTCTGAGTTCCTCTTCACTTTCTACCATAAGGGTGGTGTCATCTGCATATCCGAGGTTATTGATATTTCTCCTGGCAATCTTGATTCCAGCTTGTGCTTCCTCCAGCCCAGCGTTGCTTATGATATACTCTGCATATAAGTTAAATAAGCAGGGTGACAATATACAGCTTTGACGTACTCCTTTTTCTATTTGGAACCAGTCTGTTGTTCCATGTCCAGTTCTAACTGTTGCTTCCTGACCTGCATATAGGTTTCTTAGGAGGCAGGTCAGGTGGTCTGGTATTCCCATCTCTTTCAGAATTTCCCACAGTTTATTGTGATCCACACAGTCAAAGGCTATGGCATAGTCAAGAAAGCAGAAATATATGTTTTTTCTGGAACTCTCTTGCTTTTTCTATGATCCAGTGGATGTTGGCAATTTGATCTCTGGTTCCTTTGCCTTTTCTAAAACCAGCTTGAACATCAGGGAGTTCACAATTCACGTATTGCTGAAGCCTGGCTTGGAGAATTTTGGGCATTCCTTTACTAGTGTGTGAGATGAGTGCAATTGTGCAGTATTTGAGCATTCTTTGGCATTGCCTTTCTTTGGGATTGGAATGAAAACTGACCTTTTCCAATCCTGTGGCCACTGCTGAGTTTTCCAAATTTGCTGGCATATTGAGTGCAGCACTTTCACAGCATCATCTTTCAGGATTTGAAATAGCTCCACTGGAATTCCATCACCTCCACTAGCTTTGTTCGTAGTGATGCTTTCTAAGGCCCACTTGACTTCACACTTGAGGATGTCTGGCTCTAGGTGAGTGATCACACCATCGTGATTATCTGGGTCATGAAGATCTTTTTTGTACAGTTCTGTGTATTCTTGCCACCTCTTCTTAGTATCTTCTCTCAGAGTTGCAGTAAAAGAATAAAGAATACTTCCCTCCTGCCCCAAACCTTTTGAGAGTAAGTTACAAACCTGCTTTCCTATCTCTCCCTAACGTTTGAATGGGTGTTTTCTATAAATAACATTATTCTATAAAATAATAGTACAATCTAGTAAAATCAGGAAATTAACATTAATCCATTGCTTCCAGCTAATCCTTCAACCCCACGAAAACTTTTGCTAGTGTCCTCCAATGTCCTTAATCTCAAAGGGAACTAGTCCAGCATTTCACACTGCAGTTGGTGGTCATGTCTCTTTAGTCTCCTTCATTCTGTAACAGTTCCCCAGTCTCTTCCTTGATTTTCATGACGTTGACACTGAAGAATATAGATCAGTGATTCTGTAGAACAGCTCCGTATCTGAGTTTGTCATGATTATTATTGGCAGTTTCATAGCCAGCCTTCAAATTGGCCCCACTTCCTATTATTCAAGGATTTTCCAGGCGGCACTAGTAGTAAAAAACCTGTGCAGGAGACATAAGAGACTCAGGTTTGATCCCTGGTTCAGGAAGGTCCCCTGGAGGAGGGCATGGCAATCCACTCCAGTATTCTTGTCTGGAGAATCCCATGGACAGAGGAGCCTGGCGGGCTACAATCCACAGGGTCACTAAAAATCAGACATGACTGAAAGAACCTAGCACACGCACGCCTACTATTCAAACCCTCACGAGTCTCCTTTCACATGGTACCAGAGTAGGTCTTTGTAAGCAAGAGCATAGAGCCAAAGTGGTTAGGTTACGGAAGTGATTTCTTGGATCACTTGTTCTGGGGCAAGCAAACGTCATGTTGTGAGCAGTCCTACATAGAGGCCCAGATGGCAAGGAACTGAAGCGTCTAGCCAACAGCCAGGAGAAACTAAGGCCTGCCAACCATGTGTGAGCATGGAGGTGGATTCTTCAGGCTTGGTTAAACCCCAAGATGTCTATCGTTCGACAGCTGGACTTTAACCCTGTAACAGACCTAAAACCAGAGTCACCCAATGAAGCCACTCTCAGATTCCTGACCCCAGAAACTGTGACAAAAACAAATGTTTGTTGGCTCCCGGTACATAATGCATACAGGCAAGAATGTCATAGAAGTGATGGTGGGTGCTTTTCAGTACAGTCTGTCGCATGACACACAATTTCAATTCATGTCATTACTAGTCATCTTTATTTTAGTCCCTTGATTAAAGTAGAATCTTCTGGGATTTTCCATTGTGAAGTTGCTCTTTTTTTTTCTCTCTTTTAATTAATGAATATTTTGTGGGAGATGCTTTGAAACTATGTAAATATTCCTTCAAAGTTTCATTTATTGTTCTCAGTATGAGGTCTTGGATTTCTATCTTATTGGATAGGATATAGTGTATTACTGTCATTATTTGTTTTAATGTTCAAACTGTTTCAAATTTCACCTGAGTCCTTTCAGCCTGGTTCCTGTGTTCTCTGGACATGTCCTCATCATTCTTTAAGTATGTCTTTGATTTCTGGCACAAGATGTTCTAAACTCATCATGTTCTCTGCCTGCCCCAGCCCTGAAATCAGTCGTTTCTCCAAGGACCTCTGGTTCTTTTTAGTGGAAAATGGTATTATAGCCAAGGAGTGGGCACTGGGTGTACCTACTACCAATGGATATCACTGCTCCCAAGCCCACTCAAAGGACATATATCCATTTAAATATATTCATATATGTAAATATATACAACCATGCAAACATACACATATGTATCTACAAATATATGCCACATATATTTTATATACTCTATAAGATAAATGTATGTATTTGTAAGTATAATATAAGTATAGATTTATATCTTAAATCCATAAGTTCATACTCATATCTCTAATTGTAGGGTACTCTGGGGCTTCCTTCATAGCTCAATTGGTAAAGAATCTGCCTGCAATGCAAGAGACCCTGGTTCGATTCCTGGGTTGGGAAGATCCCCTGGAGAAGGGATAGACTTACCCACTTCAGTATTCTTGGGCTTCCCCTGTGGCTCAGCTGGTAAAGAATCTGCCTGCAATGCGGGAGACCTGGGCTCAATCCCTGGGTTGGGAAGATCCCCTGGAGAACGGAAAGCCTACCCACTCCAGTGTTCTGGCCTGGAGAATTCCACGGACTGTGTAGTCCATGGGGAGTTCACTTTCTTTCTGGGTTTATTCTGTCCTTCTCCCTTTGCATATTAGTGACCTCCTTGTCCAACAGTGAGAAACATGGTTCCCCTTACCTTTATTATATTTCTTTAATTCATTCCTGCATATATAAACAGCCTCCCGTCACCACTGCATCCACCCCTTCCCCCACAAAGTATTAGTTGCTCAGTTGTGTCAGACTCTTTGCAACACCATGCACTATAGGCTGCCAGGCTCCTCTGTCCATGGGATTTCCCAGGCAAGAATACTGGAGTGGGTTGCCATTTCCTTCTCCAGGGGATCTTCCTGATCCAGGAATCAAACCCGGGTCTCCCGCATTGCAGGCAGACTCTCTACCATGTGAGCCACTAGGGAAGCCAAAGATGCCTTCTATTCAGGCACTGACTCCCTTCTCAGAGACACCACCCTCATGAATGCCTTCTTTATCCCCTTGGGGCCCAGGCCACCCCTCTACATGGATACTCACACCCACTGCTCCCTGTTCAGCCTGCCCCTACCCATGGATGCCAGCCTCACACACTCAGGCCTGAAATCCCCATACGGGATCTGTCCTCTGTAGGATGCCCTTGTCAATCCAGCTGGGCTCCGAAAGGCTGTCACAGGCTGCCTCCCCTTGCTCTGCTCCAACTGATGGCTTTAGGGCTGACTTGTTCAGGGAGGGAAAGGGGAAGAATAGGCCTCTGTGATTTTATAATGGATGTCAGCACTGAAAGGAACATTCTCTCCCCACCCCACCCCCGGCCAGGTGAATTGTGAATCTCATCTGTAGTGGGTTCCAAATTTCTGGTTACACCAGAATACCCTGGAAGCTTGCAGAAATACAAATCTCAAGCAAACAAAAGACAGCACTAAAAACAGGGAGAAACCGAAGCATCCTTAAAAAATAGTTATATAGATTATAGGGAGGCTTTCATTTTTCATTTTAGACTTTTGGTTCCTCTTTACATTTTCTACATTTATACGTCTATGTATATTCATAGGATTATGGCCCATGTTTTTTATAATTTTATATATTAAAAACATAATTAGCAAGATTATTATTTTTTAAGCAATACAAAATATAGAATTCCAGATGCAATGGCTGGAGATTCTAATTCACTACACCTGGGCTAAGGCCTGGGCATCTGTGCTTTACAAAATTCTCCACTGACTGTAATGATCAGCCAGGCTGTAGAACCTCTCACTCCACCAACTCTTCCAGCTTCTGCAGCAGCTGTCTGAAGATCCACTGGGCCTGCACCCAGCCCTCCATCACAGAGAGACATTAATAGAGATAAAACCACATGAGCTTTCTGAAAACTCAGGGCAGGTAGAATTTGGTTTGAGGGCTCTTGATCTTACTGATGCTGCTGCTGCTAAGTCGCTTCAGTCATGTCCAACTGCGCGATCCCATAGATGGCAGCCCATCAGGCTCCCCTGTCCCTGGGATTCTCCAGGCAAGAACACTGGAGTGGGTTGCCATTTCCTTCTCCAATGGCATGAAAGTGAAAAGTGAAAGTGAAGTCGCTCAGTCGTGTCTGACTCTCAGCGACCCCATGGACTGCAGCCCACCAGGCTCCTCCGTCCATGGGGTTTTTCAGGCAAGAGTACTGGAGTGGGTTGCCATTGCCTTCTCCGGATCCTACTTATAACTCCTTCCAAAAATCAGTTTTCTCTGATTCTTATTGTTACTAAAGTGAAGGATAACTCTGAAAAGATGCAGGTTAAATGCTCTTCAAAACTGTCAAGGTCATCAGAAACAAGGACAGTCTATTGTCACTGCCAAAAGGACCCTAAGGGGAAACAACACCTAATACAGTGTATCCTGGATGAAGTTTTGAAACAGAAAAAGGACTTTGGGTTAAAGTGAAGTGTGGATTTTAGATAGTAATAAATGTCAACATCAGTTCATTATTTGCAAGTAATATACCATCCTAGGGGCTTCCCTGGTAGCTCAGCTGGTAAAGAATCAACCTGCAATGCAGCAGACTCCAGGTTGATTCTTGGGGTCGGGAAGATCCCCTGGAGAAGGGATTGGGTACCCACTCCAGTATTCTTGGGCTTCACTGATGGCTCAGAGGGTAAAGAATCTGCCCACAATGCGGGAGACCTGGGTTCCATCCCTAGGTTAGGAAGATCCCCTGGGGAATGCATGGCAACCCACTCCAATATTCTTGCCTGGAGAATCCCCATGGACAGAGGAGCCTGATGGGCTACAGTCCATGGGGTCACAAAGAGTCGGACACAACTGAGCAACTAAGCACAGGACAGCAGCACATACCATGCTAATGGAAGGCATCACCAATAGGGAATACTGGGGTATGTACGGGGTATGTAGGAACTCTGCACAGAATTCTATAAATCTGAAGAGGGTCTACAATAAAAAGTGTTAGGAAAAAAAGATGCAGTTTACAGGGGATGTAATGGTGTGATGTGGCAAACTCGAAGATAGCGCTCTGTAAATCATCAGGAAAAGATGAAAGTATTCAAATAGGTATGAAGGATATAAGTAGGGGTCATCACTTCCACGTGGGAGATGAGACACGGGGCCATTATTGCAGCTCACTGGTCTGCGTTTCCGGGAGTGAGAGCCCAGTGCTGCTGCTGTTCCAGGAAATTTAAGGGCAGAAGGGACAGACTGCTCCCAAAGGTCACTGTGGAAAGGTCTCAGAGATGACCAGTTGCCCCGAGGGCCTGCTCACAGGCAGGGAGGAAAGATGACTCTGGGAGGGGCAGGTGTATTCGTTGCCCTTTGAGAACAGCTGTTATGCGTTTGATGTGCAGCCTTTACTGGCAGAGCAGACCCAGTGCTGCACATGGTAACCAGTCCCTGCTGCCAGTGGCTCAAAGCCAAGAGTGCTGTCATTAAACAACAGCTGAAAATGTTCAAGTCTACAAAGACTACAAAACCATGCAGCCACTTACACTGGGTGCATCCCTGGTGTTTGTAATCTTAGACATGCCTGAAACAGAGGGAAAACTACATTTCTTTTTATTCTAGGACAGATAACATATAATACAAAATGGGTGGGAAATCCTACAATTTATAAATTGCATCCTGAATTGGAAGCATTTTACCCCCGAAATCATCTTACTTTGTTTGTCTAAAGCCAAAAGTCCTTTTAAAAAACACAAAGCAATCTTATTTGCCAAGCAGAAATAGAGACACAGATGTAGAGAACAAACATATGGACACCAAGGGGGCAGAGTGGGGTGGGATGAATTGGGAGATTGGGATTGACATATATACACTGTTGGCATTGACATGTATACACCATTGATACTATCTATAGATAACTAATGAGAGCCTACTGTAGAGCTCAGAGGACTCTATTCAATGCTCTGTGACAACCTAAATGGGAAGAAAATTTAAAAAAAGAGGGGATAGATGTATACACACAGCTGATTCACTTTGCTGTACAGTAGAGACTAATACAATGTTGTAAAGCAACTGCAGTCTAATAAAAATTAGTTTAAAAATAAGAAACGCAAACATTTTAATTTTACATTCTCAGAGAGAATGTAGAAGTGTATCATTCTCCCATACCAGTAAAAACACCAACAGCTATGGCCCAAACATCAAAGTACCACCATCGCCACTCATGTATGTGCTGTGGCAGACTGTCCCTTCTGTCTCCTAGGGCAGCAAAAACATGTGCCCAACTGCAAGAATTATCCCCTTTGTTGCTAGAAACATCCAGAAATGGGGTTACCTAGGCACCTGGTGCTTGCTCCTGGGTACATAAAGCAAGAGAGCTGGAGCTGCCTCTGCTTTGTGCATTGGCAGGCTATGTGGGTCAGAGTTTAGTAGTGGAAAACATAATCCACTCTAGGTAGACTAAACAAAAAGTGATTTTCATAGGATTTTCAGTGGCTTTCAGAATCCCTGGAGGGCTAAAGAGACAGGCTGTAGACCAGGCTGCCAGGAATGACTCCCCAAACCACATGGCAAATCCTCAGTGAGGCTGCTGCATCTGCCTAGATCAGGAAGGAATCCCAGCGGCTGTTGGCCACAAACCAGCCACTTCAGCTAAAATCAGGAAGCTGCCACTGCGGTGGCCAGCTCAAGAGCATGTTGCCTTTGCCACAGTCTGCAAAATAAATACCCTACATATTGCTTCTTCCCGTATGACTATTCCAAATCAGACTCCTGTGAGTTTAAGTGGTGGTTAGAATCTAAATCACATTTTGAACCTCAATTGCAAGGGTGTCTGAGATGTTATTTTTTTGTTTTTCAACCTCTGCATGTAGGACAGGAAATTCAAATGGATACTGACCAATCTAATTTATGTTATCTGTCACAGTCTGCCCCTCTCGTTATCCACACACACTCCTCTTGCTATAAGTAGAACCAGCTCCCTCCTCCATTCATCACTGCATCCCACTCAGAGTCCAGGATATCTGGGTTTTGTGCAGCTCTCCTTATCAAGTCCAGACAAGGCTGCTTGTGACCTAGTGACCTTAAGTTAAAAGATGGCCTGTCTGCTCTCAATGTACACTGGAAGGCAAAGGAAAATGGAAGGATTCCAGAAAGGGAGAAAATGGAAACATACGATTGTCATTTGTATTAGTAGTCATCAAATTCCACTAGGCAAGAACGGTGAAATCACCTGCTTGCATGATGGAGTGAGGTCTTTGGGTAGCCATCGGAAGGGCTCCCTTGTTCTGTTAAGCCCATGACCCAAATCCTAGCCATCTTGCATTAGCTGCCACAAAAGTAAAGCTGATAGGCAGTCTCTCTCTTTTTTTTTTTAATTTTCCTATCTCTACTTGTACTTTTTTCTGCTGCCACTGAGGTAGTAATGCTTGATTAGCCAAATGCAGATAAACCACAAGGTTATAGGCCCTACCATGTTTTCCCCACTCCCCCCCCCCCCCCAGTCTCTGCATCACTAAGGCAGCAGCCGCATCTGGGCCCTGCAGTTTTCAGCTGTCTCTGATAGTTTCTCTGAGAAAAGCCCAGGGTAAGGAGCAGTGGTGTGGCAATGCCTACTTCAGCAGCAAGGACAGTATGGCCATGAGGCAGCAGTATGTCACATTTAGTGACTAGCTTTGGGGATGGGTGAAAAATAGACTTTGAAGATAGATGTGCCTAATCGGTTCTGGGAAAAAGACAGCAGCAACATTGTTATTCGAATGTCTGAATCCTCATGTAAAACAGACAACTAGGTGGCACAAAATACACATGTGCAGCACGTACATCAGAACCAAGTGAGTTACCCACAGATCCCCAAGGATAAGCAGGTGATGGAGCTAAACCTCAGCAGCCACAAAACCTGAAGGATACCAGTGTTTGTACGAGAGGAGTAAGTCAGGGGTTGGGGGACAACAGGGCATCTGACAGACCTGAGGCCAGGAGAACCCCAGAACAGGTAACAGGAGTGCACTGGAAATGAGTGCAGGCTGATGTGAGCACAGCAGCTGAGACTGGGAGGGGTTTTACCCAATTCAGTGCCACAGGAGTGCCAGGGTTCTTGGTGGGTTCTGAAAGGAACTCAGGCAGTCTGGGCCACATTAACTCCGGAACCCTAAAACCAAAGCCCTCTTCCAGGCCAGGGCGCCAGCTGAAGAGAAAATGTTGACAGTGGAGTCAGAACTGAGCACAACAGTGCCAGGAGACATGCGGGAAAGAGGAAGTCAGATGAAAGTGGGGAAAAGGAAGAGATACAGAAAATGGCAACCTGCTCCTGTAGTCTTGCCTGGGAAATCCCATGGACAGAGGAGCCTGGTGGGCTACAATCCATGGGGTCGCAAAGAGCCAACATAACTTAGCGATTAAACGACAACAGGAAATATCAAAAAGCAAGAGGCCATGGTTTTAAATACTTCATGGTGATAACCAAAGAGGGAGTTCTGTCAAGTTAGTGAGATTTTCTTGAACTGCACTTCCTTCTAACTACTCAGAAAAGCTAATTTTGCATAATAAGCCACAGAAAAGTATCAACTTCCAAGCTCATAAGAAGTTACTAGGGAGATGAAAGAACAGGGAGCAGAATAACATCCCTCTGATGAAAGCATGCTGGAAAGACAACTTGATGGAAGAGGTCAAAACTGAAGCATAACTGTTGGTGGGAATGTAAACTGGTACAGCCACTATGGAGAACAGTATGGAAGGTCCTTAAAAAACTAAAAATAGAGCTACCATATGAGCCTGCAATCCCACTCCTGGGCATATATCCAGAGAAAAACATGACCCGGAAAGATACATACACCCCAGTGTTCACTGCAGCACTGTTAACAATGGCCAAGACATGGAAAGAACCTAAATGTCCATCAACAGAGAAATGGATAAAGAAGTCATGTATGTGTGTGTGTGTGTGTATATAAAAACACACAGTGGAATATTACTCGGCCATTAAAAGAATGAAATAAGGCCATTTGCAGCAACATGGATGGAGCAAGAGAGTGTCATGCTGAGTAAAGTAAGTCAGACAGAGAAGGAGAAATATAAGACATCCCTTATATATGGAATCTAAAAAGAAATGATACAAATGAACTTACTTTAAAAAAAAGAAAGAGACTCACAGACTTAGAAAATGAACTCATGGCTGCCAGGGGGAAGGGATAGTTAGGAACTTTGGGGAGGTCATGTGCACACTGCTATATTTAAAATGGATAACCAACAAGGACCTACTGTATAGCACATGGAACTCGACTCAATGTCATGTGGCAGCCTGGATAGAAGCAGGGTTTGGGGGAGAATGTATACATGTATATGTATGGCTGAGTCCCTTCACTGTTCACCTGAAACTCTCACAACCCCAATACAAAATGTTTTCAGTGTTAAAAAATAAATACAAATAAATTTTTATTTAAAAAAAGGAAACACTGAAGCATAGTATTTCAAAATGAGCTTTAAGTATAAAACTCTAAAATTCAAAAAGAAACGAGAGGGGCTTCCTTGGTGGCACAGTGGATAAGAATCTGCCTACCAACGCAGGAGACACGAGTTTGACCCCTGGTCTGGGAAGATTCCACATGCAGCTAAGCCTGTGCAGCACAGCTGTTGAGCCTGTCCCCTAGAGCCCAGGAGCCACAATCACTGAGCCCACGTGTCACAGCTGTTGAAGCCCTCATGCCCTGAGGCCCGTGCTCTGCAACAAGAGACACCACTGCACTGAGAAGCCCATGTACCAAAACTGGAGAGTAGTCCCTGCTCGCCACAACTGGAGAAAAGCCTGCAGCAGCGAACACCCAGCACAGCCAAAAGTAAAATAATGAGGAAAGATATTAAAAAGATTTAGAGAAAATGTCACATGTAGGCAATAGACAACGAAGATTTAGCATGGACAGGAGGAGCCTTGATGAAGAAAAACAAAGTAAGGAAACTGAAAAAAAATACTAAAAATGGTAATGCCAAAAAACTTTTTTCCTGAAACTGAAAACTGCTTACTCAAAGAGCACAACATATCCCTGAGAATACTGACCCAAAATAATACCACGTAGTAAGTTAACTGGACTTTAAAGGAAAAAGTTCCTTTAGACATCTAAAAGACAGAGTGTCTTTTAAGGGAAAGCAAATTGGATTATTCTCAAGCTTTTAAATGCAACACTTTATGTCAGGGGGAAAAAAAAAATGGAGTGCAGATGGTCTCCGACTTACAATGGTTCAACTTAATTTTCTGACTTTACGATGGTGTGAAAGTGATATGCATTCAACAGAAAACTGTGCTTCAAATTTTGAATTTTGATCTTTTCCTGGACTAGTGATATGGACTATGATACTCTAGTGATGCTGGCTCCCTGGACAAAGATGGAACCATTTGAACTTCAAAAAGAATAGCAATTGCAATAGAATGGAACTCAAATATGTTTAAATCTGTGAGTTTATGATTAGTTTTTTAAAAACATGGTTACCTTACAAGGATAATAAGGAACTATTTCATTATCTGGGAAGTGGGCTAATAAAGTGAAAGAATCAGCATACGACTTCCTTGGTGATCCACTGGTACTCCACACTCCCACTGCAGGGGGCCTGGGTTCAATCCTTGGTCAGGAAACTAGATCCTACATGCTGCAAATAAGAGACTGGGCACAGCCAAATAAAGAAATACATTTTTTAAAAAAGTGTGATGAGTTGATCTAGGCATAGCACATCAGTGATTGTGGAAGTCATAAAAAAACAGCTAGACACTGCGGCCCTTCTGATGACTCAGCACTCTACCTCCGGTGTGCTCACCACAGCAACTGTAAATCTCACCAAGCCTCTGGATCCAATTGCTGACATGCAGGAAATATAAAGAACAGAGGAACATTTTCGAACTGCATCATGAATATGCCATCAGCAAAACCCAGAAATCCAGACTGAGAGGAATTCTACAACCTGGTCTCTTCAACAGATAAATTGTTAAGGAAAAGAAAGGAGGGAGAATCTGTAGATTAAAAGGCTACTCGTGCAAGATTAAACTATAGTCTAGGGATGCCCATGTGAATGAAAAAAATCTCTCTTTAAAGTGCAAAGAAGTGAATACTGTAGAAGTCAGGTTGATGGCTCCTTATAAGGGGAGAGAGGGTGTTGTGATGAGGATGGAACACATGGAAGGGGTTTCTGGGTCAGCTGCCGAAATTTCTGCTTCTTGACCCAGCTAATGTTTACCTTCTAATAATTCTGTGTGTGTGTTTTGTGTGGCTTTCTACTATAGGTCTTATTTACAATAAAAAGGTGAAAAGCATTGATAGATTTAAAGCACAACAGTTTTTCCATGATAAATATTGGATAAACCTTGTTCTTTTTGTTTCTAACATGCATGTGTGGCAGTGATGTAATGGCATTTAAACCAAAAACTTCACTCTCACAAGCTTGTAACAGCCTCTAAGGCCCTTATGTATGGCAGTGTAAAATAGAAAGTCACATTTTAAAAGCAAGATGTTCCAATTCTAAGAAAGAATAAGTGTTATACATTATCTAGGGGGCTTCCCAGGTGGCACAGTGATAAAGAATCTGCCTGCCAATACAGGAGCCACAGTAGATGTGGGTTCGATCCCTGGGGCAGGAAGATCCCCTGGAGAAGGAAATGGCAACCCACTCCAGTATTGTTGCTGGGATAATCCCATGGACAGAGGAGACTGGAGTGCTACAGTCCATGGGATCGCAAAGAGCTGGACATGATGGAGTGACTGAGCATAGCACCCTACTGTTACTGCTGCTGCTAAGTCACCTCAGTCGTGTCTGATTCTGTGTGACCCCATGGACTGCAGCCTCCCAGGCTCCTCCATCCATGGATTTTCCAGGCAAGAGTACTGGAGTGGGTTGCCATTGTCTTCTCCGATAGCACCCTAAATACTCATCAACTATACTTTTGTTCTAGTGTCTGCACAGTGGAAAGGACATTGTAAA
Organism: Bos mutus; assembly: GCF_027580195.1. Taxonomy (NCBI): domain Eukaryota; kingdom Metazoa; phylum Chordata; class Mammalia; order Artiodactyla; family Bovidae; genus Bos; species Bos mutus. The sequence continues at coordinate 40,511,387 of NC_091625.1, forward strand.
AATGAGGTCCCATGGACTCATTTGAAGTATATATCACTTTGTGGGGAGTGTTGAAATATATATATACACACACATAGCCCTTTCCTCAGCATTATGTTTAAAGAAAACATTTGTATATATTAATACATATAAGTATAAATGTTACATATAAATATTATTTATTAAATATATCTATATACTTAGCATATATGTGTCTGTGTACACACTATATACTTTTTCTCATCTAGTGGATCTGATGAAATCAACAGTATCTTAAAAAGAGTTTAGCAGCCATAGACATTCAAATGCATGAATTCCTCTGATATATTAAGGTCCCTGAAACCCAAGTAAGATGGTAAGTGTTGCAAGAGGGCATCAGAGGGCAGACACACTGAAACCATAATCACAGAAAACTAGCCAATCTGATCACATGGACCACAGCGTTGTCTAACTCAATGAAACCAAGCTATGCCATGTGGGGCCACCCAAGATGGACGGGTCATGGTGGAGAGGTCTGACAGAATGTGGTCCACTGGGGAAGGGAATGGCAAACCACTTCAGTATTCTTGCCTTGAGAACCCAATGAACAGTATGAAAAGGCAAAATGATAGGATACTGAAAGAGAAACTCCCCAGGTCAGTAAGTACCCAATATGCTACTGGAGATCAGTGGAGAAATAAGTCCAGAAAGAATGAAGGGTTGGAGCCAAAGCAAAAACAATACCCAGTTGTGGATGTGACTGGTGATAGAAGCAAGGTCTGATGCTGTAAAGAGCAATATTGCATAGGAACCTGGAATGTTAGGTCCATGAATCAAGGCAAATTGGAAGTTGTCAAACAGGAGATGGCAAGAGTGAACATTGACATTCTGGGAATCAGTGAACTAAAATGAACTGGAATGGGTGAATTTAACTCAGATGACCATTATATCTACTACTGTGGGCAGAAGAAATGGAGTAGCCGTCATGGTCAACAAAAGAGTCCGATACGCAGTACTTGGATGCAATCTCAAAAACAACAGAATGATTTCTGTTCATTTCTAAGACAAACCATTCAATATGACGGTAATCCAAGCCTATGCCCCAACCAGTAATGCTGAAGAAGCTGAAGTTGAACGGTTCTATGAAGACCTACAAGACTTTTTAGAACTAACACCCAAAAAAGATGTCCTTTTCATTATAGGGGACTGGAATGCAAACGTAGGAAGTCAAGAAACACCTGGAGTAACAGGCAAATTCGGCCTTGGAGTACGGAATGAAGCAGGGCAAAAGCTAATAGAGCTTTGCCAAGAGAACACACTGGTCATAGCAAACATCCTCCTTCCAACAACACAAGAGAAGACTCTACACATGGACATCATCAGATGGTAAACACTGAAATCAGATTGATTATATTCTTTGCAGCCAAAGATGGAGAAGCTCTATACAGTCAGCAAAAACAAGACCAGGAGCTGACTGTGGCTCAGATCATGAACTCCTTATTGCCAAATTCAGACTTAAAAAAGACTTAAGAAAGTAGAGAAAACCACTAGACCATTCAGGTATGACCTAAATTAAATCCCTTATGATTATACAATGGAAATGAGAAATAGGTTTAAGGGACTAGATCTGATAGACAGAGTGCCTGATGAACTATGCACGGAGGTTTCTGACATTGTACAGGAGACAGGGATCAAGATCATCCCCATGGAAAAGAAATGCAAAAAAAAACAAAATGGCTGTCTGGGGAGGGCTTACAAATAGCTGTGAAAAGAAAAGAAGTGAAAAGCGGAGAAAAGGAAAGATATAAGCATCTGAATGCAGAGTTCCAAAGAACAGCAAGGAGAGATGAGAAAGCCTTCCTCAGAGATCAATGCAAGGAAATGGAGGAAAACAACAGAATGGAAAAGACTAGAGATCTCTTCAAGAAAACTGAGATACCAAGGGAACACTTCATGCAAAGATGGGCACAATAAAGGACAGAAAGGGTATGGACCTAACAGAACCAGAAGATATTAAGAGATGGCAAGAATACACAGAAGAACTGTACAAAAAAAGATCTTCACGACGCAGATAATCACAATGGTATGATCATTCACCTAGAGCTAGACATCCTGGAATGTAAAGTCAAGTGGGCCTTAGAACGCATCACTACGAACAAAGCTAGTGGAGGTGATGGAATTCCAGTGGAGCTATTTCAAATCCTGAAAGATGATGCTGTGAAAGTGCTGCATTCAATATGCCAGCAAATTTGGAAAACTCAGCAGTGGCCACAGGACTGGAAAAGGTCAGTTTTCATTCCAATCCCAAAGAAAGGCAATGCCAAAGAATGCTCCAACTACCGCACAATTGCACTCATCTCACCCGCTAGTAAAGTAATGCTCAAAATTCTCCAAGTCAGGCTTCAGCAATATGTGAACCGTGAACTTCCTGATGTTCAAGCTGGTTTTAGAAAAGGCAGAGGAACCAGAGATCAAATTGCCAACATCCACTGGATTATCAAAAAAGCAAGACAGTTCCAGAAAAACATCTATTTCTGCTTTATTGACTATACCAAAGCCTTTGACTGTGTGGATCACAATAAACTGGGGAAAATTCTGAAAGAGATGGGAATACTAGACCACTTGACCTGCCTCTTGAGAAACCTATATGCAGGTCAGGAAGCAACAGTTAGAACTGGTCATGGAACAACAGACTGGTTCCAAATAGGAAAAGGATTACGTCAAGGCTGTATATTGTCACCCTGCTTATTTAACTTATATGCAGAGTATATCATGAGCAATGCTGGGCTGGAGGAAGCACAAGCTGGAATCAAGATTGCCAGGAGGAATATCAATAACCTCAGATATGCAGATGATACCACCCTTATGGCAGAAAGTGAAGAGGAACTAAAAAGCCTCTTGATGAAAGTGAAAGAGGAGAGTGAACAAGTTGGCTCAAAGCTCAACATTCAGAAAACTAAGGTCATGGCATCTGGTCCCATCACTTCACTGGAAATAGATGGGGAAACAGTGGAAAGAGTGTCAGACTTTATTTTTTTGGGCTCCAGAATCACTGCAGATGGTGACTGCAGCCATGAAATTAAAAGACGCTTTCTCGTCTTTTGATCTCTGGTTCCTCTGCCTTTTCTAAAACCAGCTTGAACATCTGGAAGTTCACGGTTCACATATTGCTGAAGCTTACTAGCGTGTGAGATGAGTGCAACTGTCGGTAGTTTGAGCATTCTTTGGCATTGCCTTTCTTTGGGATTGGAATGAAAACTGACCTTTTCCAGTACTGTGGCCACTGTTGGAAGGAAAGTTATGACTAACCTGGATAGCATATTCAAAAGCAGAGACGTTACTTTGCCAACAAAGGTTCGTCTAGTCAAGGCTATGGTTTTTCCTGTGGTCATGTATGGATGTGAGTTGGACTGTGAAGAAGGCTGAGCGCCAAAGAATTGATGTTTTTGAACTGTGGTGTTGGAGAAGACTCTTGATAGTCCCTTGGACTGCAAGGAGATCCAACCAGTCCATTCTGAAGGAGATCAGCCCTGGGATTTCTTTGGAAGGAATGATGCTAAAGCTGAAACTCCAGTACTTTGGCCACCTCATGCGAAGAGTTGACTCATTGGAAAAGACTCTGATGCTGGGAGGGATTGGGGGCAGGAGGAGAAGGGGACGACAGAGGATGAGATGGCTGGATGGCATCACTGACTCGAAGGACGTGAGTCTGAGTGAATTCCAGGAGTTGGTGATGGACAGGGAGGCCTGGCGTGCTTCGATTCATGGGGTTGCAAAGAGTCGGACACGACTGAGCGACTGATCTGATCTGATATTGCCACAGATGTTTCTGTAGGTCAAAATGTATGCATACTGGTAACTTCATATGGTTCAACTTAATATAAGAACATTCCAAAAACTATAAACTAATCAATAAAGGTAATGCCATTTTCAACTTCAATAACAAGGCAAAACAGTTCACAGTCCCCCTTTGAGGAGCCTTCTCCTGCACTTAACTACCAGCATCCCCAGAGTCTGCCTCTCTGCTGACCCCCATCTGTCAGCACATGGAGCAGCTGCTGTAGTAGCTCCTATTTTAGAAATGAGGCCTTGACTTTATATCTTCCAAAGGCAGTCCTACCTCTCAGCACCCCTCCGCAGCATTTTTGAATGAATGGTTTCTTCTCCCTATGTTCTCTTACTCACTTCCCAATGTTTCCTAAATTCACTGAAGAGGGCTTGCAAAGCTACCACCCATAAACAATTGCTCATCAAGGCCATCAATACCTCCCTGATAATTTTTCCCTATTCAATAATTTTTCCCTATTCAAGACTGCTGCCCACTCTTTCCTTTCTGAAATATTTTCTTCTTTTGGCTTCTGTGAGACCACACTTCTCTTGAGTTTCCTCCTGTTCCCTTCTTTGTTTACATCCCTGGCCCCTACAATTCACCCTCTAGAAAGCACACATAGTCACCTTTTAGATACAGCATCAGAGCATGCCACTCACTGAAAATATCCCCCGGCCACCCCTACACCCCATGCTTCTCACTGGATAAGTAACAGCTAAGCTCTGGTGAGATCTGGCCCCTATCTATGCCTTATTCCATCCCAAAGCACAACCCTCTGTGCTTCGTCACTTGACTGTTTGCTTCTTTTTTTAATGCAGTATTTTTACTGTATTTTAATCTATATGCTTTTAAAAAACTGAAGTATAGTTGGTTTACAATGTTAGTTTCTGGTGTATGGCAAAGTGATTCAGTTTATACACATGCGCAGATATTCTTTTTCAGATTCTTTTCCATTATAGTTTATTACAAGACATTGAATATAGTTTCCTGTGCCATACAGGAGGACCTTATTTATTTTATATATAATAGTTGTTGTTTAGTCGCTAAGTTGTGTCCTACTCTTTTGTGACTCCCACAGACTGTAGCCCACCAGGTTCCTCCTGTCCATGGGATTTCCCAGGCAAGAATACTGGAGCCGGTTGCCATTTCCTTCTCCAGGGGATCTTCCTTACCCAGGGGTCGAACCCAAGTCTCCTGCACTGGCAGGCAGATTCCTTACCACGGAGCCAGTTGGGAAGCCCTCTATATAACTGTGTGTACCTGTTAATCCCAAACTCCTAATTTATCCCCCCTCCCACTTTCCCCTGTGGTAACTGTAAGTTTGTTTTCTATATTTCTATTTTGTAAATAATTTCATTTGTATCATTCCTTTAGATTCCACATATACGTGATCTATGATACGTCTTTCTCTCGCTTATTTAACATGATAATTTCTAGGTCTATCCATGTTGCTGCAAATAGCATTATTTCATTCTTTTTTATGTCTGGGGTCGCACAGAGTCGGATGTGACTAAAGCGACTTAGCAGCAGCAGCGGTCCATGGTATATATGTGCCACATCTTTATTTATTCATCTGTTGATGGACATTTGGCTGTTCCCATGTCCTGGTTACTGTAAATACTGCTGCAGTGAACACTGGGGTGCATGTATCTTTTCAAAGTGTGGTTTTCTCCAGATATATGCCCAGGAGTGGGGTTGCTGGATCATATGGCAACTCTCAGTGTTTTAAGGAAACTCCATACTGGCTGCACCAAAGTCCATTCCCACCAACAGTACAGGAGGGTTCTCTTCTCTCCACACCCTCTCCAGCATTTATAATTTGTAGACTTTTTGATGATGGCCATTCTGACTGGTATGAGGTGATAACTCAATGTAGTTTTGATTTGCATGTCTCTAATAATTACTGATGCTGAGTATCTTTCCATGTGCCCACTGGCCATCTGTATGCCAAGCTTGTTCCTGCTCTGGTCTTCCACACATGTCTCTCCGCTTTGAACACTCTTCCCTGGTCTTCTCAGGACAGATGCCTCCCCTGCATTTAGGTCTCAGTTCAAACTTCAATTCCTCAAAAAGACTTTCCCTCAAAGCCTAATCTAAAATGGTTCTTAACCGTTCCCTGCCCAACCACTCTCTTCCATCATCCTGGTTTGTATTCTGCAAGGCATGTATCCTAACATGAAATTGTTTTGTTATTAGTTCAGTACTTGTCTGCCTACCCTAGAACATTAGTGCCTTGAGAGACCTTGTCAGTCTTGTTCTTTACTGTATCTTCAGTGTCTAGAAGAGTGACATATAAGTGCTCAATAAATGTGGTGAATAAATCAATCATGTACTCTCTGCTATCAGACAGTACAGCCATCAGCAGATGTCTGATGGCTGTGATAATAATTACAGAATCCTAGAGATGACCTTCCTTCCAAATAATCTTATCTAAACTCAGATTATATGAAAAAATTCTCCACTACACTGCTGGTAGAAGGTTATCCAGCCTCTGTTTGAGGACTTTCAGTGATAGAATTTGTGACTTTTAATAATGGAATGTTTACATATCAATGTTGATAGCTCTAATTTCTGGAAAGATTTTCTATTCTGTGACCCTAAATCTTCCTATCTGTATATTCTACTTATTGATCCCAAAACAACTTGAAAAAGTCCTGCTTCACCTGACAGTAATTCAAACATTACTTGAGGGAATGATCACATGATTTTAAGCTCTGAGATAAATTCTCCCAGCTATCTCAACACTTCATGTAACATGAAAAATTAACCAGCCCTGCACATGAGAAAAGTCTGCAAATGTTTAGCAGCTTTAAATAAAGGCTTTAAATAAAGCCTTTCTAAGCATCTTATCTGAAAAATAAAACCTAAGTGTGCCTGTGGGTATTCAGAGAAAACGGTCTCATTTCTCGTGGCTGTCTTTGTGTTCTCTTAACAGCCTATTTCTCTGCATCACACCCTTTCTGATACTGAGGGAACTGCAACAATCACAGATAGGCCCATGAGCATCTTCCCTGAGACAAAGACTTATCTTCTGCAGAAGATACTTGTGAGGATATGTCCTCACTTCTGAATATCGTTTATAATTCAATAAGATGAGAGAGAACTTTCATGATGTAACTGCTGGCTAATGAGCTTTGTGGCAAGTGCTATTTGCCGAAGGCAGTAAACAATTTATTCTATGAGTGAAAACAGTTTGGGGCTATCAGTGTGTGTAGTATAGGAGGAAGAACATCTGTTGTGATTAAATGGGCAACATTCTAGTGCATATTTGTATTCTTCCCAGTGACTTCTGCAATAGAGTAAGCACTCTGTATATTTTAAAAACTTTACTGTAGGGACTACCCTGGTTGTTCATTGGTAAAGAATCTGCCTTCCAATGCAGGGGACATGGGCTCCAGCCCTGGGTGGGGAACTGAGATCCCATATGCTGAGCAGCAACTGAGCCCATGGGCTGCAACTACAGAGCCAGTGCCACAAGAATAGAATCCGTGCGCTTCCCCCCACTCCTGCCCTGCATGAAGCACCCATGAGCTGAAACTAAGACTTAACACAGCCAAATAGATAAAAATTTTTATTGGAGTATAGTTGATTTACATGGTGTGTTAGTTTCAGGTGGATAGCAAAGTGATTCAATTATACAAATACATATATTCATTTTTTTACAGATTTTTTTTCTTACATAGGTTATCACAGAATATTGGAGGTTCCCTGTGTTCTACATAGGTTCTTGCTGGTTATCTATCTTATACATAGTAGTGAGTGTATGTTAATCCCAAGCTCCTGAATTATCCCTCCCCTTTGGTAACGATTTCCCTGGTGGCTCAGACGGTAAAGCGTCTGCTTGCAATGCAGGAGACCTGGGTTCAACCCCTGGGTTGGGAAGATCCCCTGGAGAAGGCAATGGCAACCCACTCCAGTACTCTCGCCTGGAAAATCCCATGGACAGAGGTGCCTGGTAGGCTACAGTCCACGGGGTCGCAGAGTCAGACACAACTGAGCGACTTCACTTCACTTTGGTAACGATAAGTTTGTTTTTGGTATCTGTTTCTGTGTTGTAAGTAAGTTCACTAGCATCTTGTTTTAAAAAGTTAGATTCCACATATGAGTGATACCACATATTTGTCTTTCTCTATCAGACTTACTGTAGTATTACTGTCTCTAGGTTCATCCATGTTCTGCAAACGGCATTATTTCATTCTTTTTTATGGCTGAGTATTACTCTATTGTGTGTGTGTGTATATATATGTACCACACCTTCTTTATCTATCCCTCTCTCAATGAACATTTAGTTTGCTTCCATGTCTTGCCTATTGTGAATAGTGCTGCTATGAACATTGGGTGCATGTATCTTTTCAAATCACGGTTTTGTCCAGACATATGCCCAGGAGTGGACTGCTGGATCATATGGCAGTACTATTTTTAGTTTTTTAAGGAACCTCCATACTGGTTCTCCATAGTGATTGTACCAATTTACATTTCCACTAACAGTGTAGAAGGGTTCCCTTTCCTCCACACCCTCTCCAGTACCTATTGCTTACAGACCTTATGATGATGGCCATTCTGACTGGTGTGAGGTGATACCTCACTGTAGTTTTGATTTGCATGTCTCTGATAATTCGTGATGTTGAACATCTTTTCATGTGCTTTTTGGACCACTATATGTCTTCTTGCTGCTGCTGCTGCTGCTAAGTCGCTTCAGTCGTGTCCGACTCTGTGCGACCCCATAGACGGCAGCCCACCAGGCTCCCCCGTCCCTGGCACTCTCCAGGCAAGAACACTGGAGTGGGTTGCCATTTCCTTCTCCAATGCATGAAAGTGAAAAGTGAAAGTGAAGTCGCTCAGTCGTGTCCGACCCTTAGAGACCCCATGGACTGCAGCCCACCTGGCTCCTCCGTCCATGGGAGTTTCCAGGCAAGAGTATTGGAGTGGGGTGCCATTGCCTTCTCCTATATGTCTTCTTAGGAGACCTATCTATTTAGATCTGCCCATTTTTTGACTGGGTTGGTTGGTGTTGTTTTTGATATAAAGCTGCATGAGCTGATATATATTTTGGAGGATAATTCCTTGTCAGTTGGTTTATTTGCAAATATTTTCTCCCATTCTGAGGGCTGTCCTTTTGTTTATGGTTTCCTTTGCTGTAGAGAAGATTTTAAGTTTAATTAGGTCCCACATTTCAGCTTATGTTTTTCTCTAGGAGATTTATAGTGTCCAACCTTACATCTAGGTCTTTGATCCATTTTGAGTTTATTTTTGTGTAAGATGTTAGGGAATATTCTAGTTTCATTCTTTTACATGTAGCTCTCCAGTTTTCCCAGAACCACTTATTGAAGGGACTATCTTTCCTCCATTGTATATTCTTGCCTCCTGTGTCACAGATTAATTGGCCAGAGGTGTGTGTGGGTTTATTTCCAGGCTTTCTATCCTGTTTCATTGATCTATATTTCTGTTTTTGTGCCAGTACCATAACTAGCTTTGTAATATAGTCTGCAGTCAGGGAGCCTGATTCCTCCAGCTCCATTTTTCTTTATCAGGATTGCTTTCAACTATTTGAGGTCTTTTATGCTTCCACACAAATTTAAAAAACTTTTCGTTCTATTTCTGTGAAAAAAGCCATTGAATGAAGGAGTGAGTGAGTGAATAAAGAAACCAATGAATCCGAGGACATCAGAACCAGTGCTTGGTCCACGCCCTCATGTTACAGAGGGAGCAGGGTCCTGACAGGGACGGACCCATTCCTCAACAGTGCCAGCTGCGGGACCAGGCTCCAGGGCTCCAGATTCTCAGGCTTAGCATTCTCTCACTGGTTCACACTGCCTGTCTTACTGGGCACCTGTGAACATTTCCAGTTAACTGAGTAAGTACAAAAGGATTTTGTTTTGTTTTTAATAACTAAGTCATTGTGGATAACTTCCTTATATCCATGTCCCCCAACTGGTTATTTTACACCAGTCACAGTAAGCCCATGGGCCCTGGAAGTGACAAGTTTAGGGACTGGCATGTGACCCAATGCTGGCCATCAAGGCCTGAGAAGAAGTCCACTGGGCAGATTCTGACTCCTTGTTCCTGAGGAGGAGTCACAGGGAAAACGTCCCTCTCCTCCCTCATACACTACTTTTTCTGACTCGTCCTTGGACCTGCTGCAGCCATCTTGCTGCCAGTCTGAAGACGGGAGAGCAGAAAAATGGAAAGAATCTGGGTGCTTCTACATCAGCAGCTCTGGAGGCTGCCCCATCTGTGGTCTTTCAGTGAAACAGAAAGATAAATTACCTTATTTAAACCAGGTAAGTCAGATATTCTGTTATTCAGAACTGAAAGTATCCTAAGAGCTTCAAACAATTTGACAGTTTCCTTTTAAAGGTTTCTATATGCTTCCTTAATTTCTTAAACAATAAAAAACTATAGAAAAATGAACATTTCTTCAAATAGTCAGGAATATCATTCAGCTGGCAAGGCTATAATGTAGTGTTGCTTTGGTGCTAATACTGACATAAATTCTATGTCTTCTTAATCTATCTTATACCTTTTTAGTCTCAGGACCCCTTTATATTCTTAAAAACATTATTGAGAACCTCCACTCAGCTTTGATTTATTGGGCTATATTTATTGATTATTACTGTATGAGAAATTTTAAATTTCTATTACTTCATTTAAAAATAATAAGAAACCTAAAATATACTATTTTCTAAAATAAATTTAAAAGGAAGCAGTGCTTTACGTTAGGAAATCTCTTCAATGTTTGGTATTGTTGTTCATTCACTCAGTCATGTCTGACTCTGTGATCCCACGGACTGCAACACACCAGGCTTCCCTGTCCCTCACCATTTCCTGGAGCTTGCTCAAATTCATGTCCATTGAGTCGGCGATGCCATTCAACCATCTCATCCTCTGTTGTCCCCTTCTCCTCCTGCCTTCAATCTTTCCTAGCATCAGGTCGTTTCTAATGAGTCAGCTCTTCGCATCAGGTGGCCAAAATATTGGAGCTTCAGCTTCAGCATCAGTCCTTCCAATGAATATTCAGGGTTGATTTCCTTTAGGATTTACTGGTTTGATCTCCTTGCTATCCAAGGGACTCTCAAGAGTCTCCTCCAGCATTACAGTTCAAAGGCATCAATTCTTCAGTGCTCAGCCTTTTTTATTGTCCAGCTCTCACATCTGTACATGACTGACTATGGAAAAACCATAGCTTTGACTATACAGACCTTTGTAGGCAAAGTAATGTCTCTGCTTTTTAATATGTTGTCTAGGTTTGTCAATACTTTTCTTCCAAGGAGCAAGCATCTTTTAATTTAATGTTTGGTATAACAAGACAATTGAATTCTCACATCTGCTTCTAGCTGAATTGGTCATAATACATTGTTTTGGTTGAAATGTACATATGAGGAACATCTGAACTCAATGTAATTGGAAAAGAAGTGTTTTAACAGTCTTTCCAGATAACTGAGAATATTTTTCTTTGATATTACACCCAAACTTGACTAGTTTCTTAAAGATTAATTGCAATCTAGAATCTGAAATCATATCAATGAACTTTTCACATACTTTAATCTTAACACATTATTGATCAGGGGATTTTTGCAGAAACTAATGCCTGTGGCCAATGATTTGTTACATAAATAATAATGAAACACCCATGTTTGAGTAAATATCAACAACTTATTTTGCACTTAATGTAGTTATTTGAAACTCTGTACATGTCTTATACTAAAGCATTCTAATATTTCTTTAGAATGTGACAGGCAGTATAGCAGGCAGAATAGAACATCTATTACAAATATACTGTGTTGCAATGCACTTTTCCCTGGCATAACAGACCCTACACTTTCTGGCAGCATTTTGTTCTTTTAGTCCTGTGAGTACTATATCCTCTAGGATATGTTCGTTTATTTCATCTGGTAGTTGACAAGGTAGGTCTTTGTCAGGAGTTTTTTTAGAAACGCCACAAGAAGGACTAGGTGTGGGACTACAGTCACCAGAATGGTCAGTTACCCATTCTCTAGCTACCGCTAACAAAAACTGTCACTTTATTCTGTGCATTAAGGCTACAGTAAGTTTTAAATGCATTGAATAAACCACAATTACTCAAATATAAACCCACTTTTTAATACCATTTTTGAGTTTTCCAGAGGACATTGTAGTTTGCCAGGTATTGATAGGATCAGTCAACTTCTTTCATATATTTATTAAACCCTAATATACAAGTGGGCTTAGTTATGTGATGGTCAGTCCTCCTGTCTCCCGTTCTTGTCGATGCTATGGAGGCGTCATGAATAGTCACCATGCTGACTAGCCTCTTGTCTTTCCATATAAGAACAATCACTTCTCCCTTCTGTAAAAATGTCATTTCTCTTCTCTGTAGATTTTAAGATTTCTCCTTCAATTGGTTTGTAGAAACAAGATTCTCTCTTATAGTTCCACAGACTTTGGTTTTAGTTTTCAACAATATTTCAGATGGACACACTGTTGTAATATAATAATTGTCTTGGTAAATATAGTGCCAAGAACCAAGATAAGGTTGTAGGCCCAATAATACTGTTTCCTACAGTTTCTTTCTTATACCTGTGTGAATCTCAAGGTTGCATATATATCCAGCTTTCACTTTCACTAAACTTCCTGACCAAAATTCCAAGTTTTGTAAGTTTTCCAGGATTATAGGTTTTTGATCCTCTCCACTTTATCACTGCCTCATCAAGCTCTTGTTTGGGTATGTATGTATGTATGTGTGTGTGTGTGTGTGTGTGTGTGTATATATATATATATTGAGATTTTGGTAGAAAATAATCCAAAAGAGGTTTGACTATTGAAATTCTGTCTCCAGGAAGTGGAGTTTCTGAGTTACCATTAAAGTAAAGAAATGTCATTATTTGTTCAAACCTTCTCATCATAAATCTTTCAAAGATCAAATAAGGAATCAGTCAACCAATATTCTTTCCAGGGTGGCTTTATTTGTCCCATCAAAATAATTAATCTAAGAAACTTTTTCATGTCACCACTGGTTATATCAGTCCATTTTAAAGCCTTATACTTTTAATATGGTTTTTCATTCTGTTGGTGATACAAGTTTGTTTGAGAAGCAACCGACTCGAAAAAGTCATTACCAAAAATTAACTCTGGTATTTTACTAACACTTTGTTGGTTATTACATCCAATAGTTACTTTACACTGACACAGCTGTAAAGTTTTCTAATTTTCATGAAATGTTCTCTTCAATCCACTCTTTTGTAGAACCAAAATAGCATTCTCCATCACTGTTTCATTTTCACTTTCTATATCAGAATCAATCACTAAGGTTTTTTGTCTTTTTATTGATTTAATATTCACACTGTCTGTATCAGAACTATATTCTGAGGAACTATCATCTTTCTAAGACACTGGTATATATGTCTCTTGGACAACCAAAGAAAGTATCGGCATAAAATTCACTGAAAAATTCTTCACTCAAAATTTCACAATGCATCATTTTTGAAAATTTTATGGTTAAAAACCTTGCATTTATAATATAAACAATGTTGGAATGAAAACCTAATGGAGGACATGAGTAAACCTATGGCTGATGCATGTTGACGCTTGGTAGAAACCAACACAATACTGTAAGCAACTATCCTTCAATTAAAAATAAATTTAAAAAACCTAATGGAGCAAAATGTGAGCAATGACAATCATAAGCTGTATAATAAACTCTTGATTAATTTTAAGCTTTAACAACTTTGCGTGGTGATACAGTTAATAATATACCAGTCTCTAAAAATGTATTGATACGCCTCTGGTCAGTAACATTTGGGTAACAAAAGATGTATTAATATGTCTCTGATCAATAATGTGTTAGAATCCATTGGTCCATCTTACACTTGGAATAAGTTTTCTTATCCATGGATGATATTTTTTTAAAAGCATGCATTGTTCATTTCAATAATACTGACTCACTGAGTTATGAAGATCCTCCAAGTGGTAAGACATTTCATTATACAATATTTAAAAAAAAAATTCACATTGGTTAAGATCATTACCAATCTCATCTCACCAGAAAAATCTTTTAAGTATTGCTCATGATGGTGGATACAGGTTTCCAAAATTCTGAATTTGGCTTGAAATATCTAACATTATCACTGGTAACAAGTACTTTCAATTGTTTTTCTTAAAGTGACAGGCTTACTGTGTTCATTTTTGAAAACCTATCTGCCAAATACTCAAGTCTGAAGACCCACAGTTTCTCTCTCAGTCATTATTTTAATTAGTGTTCCATGAAAAAAGCAATGGGTTCAGCTCTCATATGTGCTTTTCCTTGAGACAATCTCCATATTTTGATGTACCGATACTGTTGCTACTGCTAAGTCACTTCAGTCGTGTCCGACTCTGTGCAATCTCATAGACGGCCGCCCCGCAGGCTCCGCCGTCCCTGGGATTCTCCAGGCAAGAACACTGGAGTAGGTTGCCATTTCCTTCTCCAATGCAGGAAAGTGAAAAGTGAAAGTGAAGTCGCTCAGTCATGTCCGACTCTTAGCGACCCCATGGACTGCAGCCCACCAGGCTCCTCCATCCATGGGATTTTCCAGGCAAGAGTACTGGAGTGGGGTGCCATTGCCTTTTCCGATTTTGAGGTACAACAGAATTCTTTTATGCGCATCTCCCATTTTGCCACAAACCATATTAAAATGACATGCATTCAAGGGTTGATACTTCAGTAATTCCTTGATGAAGCACTAAAAATTAAGTGGAACTAGCCTACCTGCCTCTCAGTCTTACACACACTACACACACACACACACACACACACACACACACACACACACCCTTGACCCTTTTCTCATGGCCCCTCCAATCCTGAAGGCCTGGCTGGGGATAAAAGTACATTCATTTTAGGAGCCAGGCCAGAGAAGGACTGACTCAGTGGGGCTGGAGGACTCACTAGGAGTGTGCAGACCACATGTGAGCCTCACTGCTTTGTGCTTTCTATAGCTTCCTTTGGTTTCGAGGTGCCAGGTGTCCCTATCTGTAACTGTCCGTGCTGCCTGTGGGAGGCTCCTCCACTTTTAGATGCACCAGTAGAAGCATGGGTTGGAGAAATTCCAGCTGCCTGGCTCCGGATTTCATGTTTTTGGACTTTGGGTTTAAGTCCCAAAGAAATGAAGTTCGAGTTCTAGATTCATCATTTAAGAATTCTATAACTGAATCAACTGCAGATCCTCTGCAGGCTTTCTTAGATAATCAGAGGACTGAGTCCAGTGATCTCTAAACATCTTCCAGTCCCCAAACGTTGTGGTCCTAATATGCTAAGCGCATGTGTGCACAATGGAACATTCTGAGTATGCTGTCTTGCGCCCTTCTTCACAACTCTGACTGTATTTTTGAATCGCTAGAAGTCATTACAGACAGGTTTTGGGAGGAAAGAAGTATGCAAAGAATTCAGATGACATTAGCTGATTTTCTCATGATGACACTATTGGGAAATATCCAAGATTCCATATGTAAAAACAGAAATTAAATGCTAAAATGAAATAATAAACTAGTAAACAATAAATTCAATTTAACTGTATCATTTACATGATATATAAAACCAGTAACTGATTTTGTTACAGCACGAGAAAATGCAATTAAGAGTTAATACCTACTGATATGTTCAATGACATGTGTTAAAACCATTCAAACCAAGTAAAAGCAAAATCTTTGGGCAAGTAAGAGTAAAAATGAGTAGAAGAGATTGTAAAGGATGAAGTTATTGGTTTCAGAAGCTTCAAATATAATTTTATTTAGAGTTCCCAGAAACATACCTAAAGTTATATTTCGCTCTTTTTCTATCTACTAAATATTTACTAATGTTTCTGAGATGATCAGAATTTTTTTCCCTAGCTCTATTACTGGCACCCCACTCCAGTACTCTTGCCTGGAAAATCCCATGGACAGAGGAGCCTGGTGGGCTGCAGTCCGTGGGGTCGCTAAGAGTCGGACACGACTGAGCGACTTCCCTTTCACTTTTCACTTTCACGCATTGGAGAAGGAAATGGCAACCCACTCCAGTGTTCTTGCCTGGAGAATCCCAGGGACGAGGGAGCCTGGTGGGCTTCCGTCTATGGGCTCGCACAGAGTCAGACACGACTGAAACGACTTAGCAGCAGCAGCTCTATTACTGAAAGTAAATGTATCTGAACATACTAACTCTATTTAGTCAATTTACTTCCCTATTTTCCAACCACATGATAAAGGAACTACTAATTTAGCTATTCATCCTTTGAAATAAGTCTATGAGTTTTATATTTAAAGAGGTATTACTTTGATGTACAATGCTTAAAAAGCACTAATTGACTTTATTTTGACATTAAGTAATGAACTTCTAACACAATTATAAATAGTAAAACAAAATGGTTAAGAAAGTCAAGATAGTCTCAAGGCCTCTTTTTTTCCTGCATGAGGAACAGGATATATTTTATTCAGATATTTTGGGACTTAATTAGTGTTTTGGTGACATCACACATACAGAATAGAAACTGTGACCCTTTACCAATGGATGTAAACCATCTTATACAGTGTTTTTGCAAGCAAATGGAAGATTTTTTTCAGTGTAAAAAGTTTCCTTCTTTGCAACTGAGATCAAACTGCCATAATTTTTTTTTTAATTGTAAGATTCTAAGAGTAAGTTAAATATAAAAACAAGGCAAAACTTTCAGCGTTTCTCATATTTGGAAACAACAGGCAAATGGAAATCAAGAAATCATGATTTGACTCAAGGCATGTTGATCAAGGGATTCTTTAGCTTCAGCAGTCTGAACTGAAAGTAAGAAAATCATGGATCAAGATGTCAAGGTAGGTTGTCCCCAAAGTCATCCCCCTCACAAGATAGGTACTTAAACAAGTTACTATTGTGAAAATTCCAGAACCCAGGGGGTGAGGTGGGAGCACCCCCTTGGACCCACAGAGACCAAGAAGGAAAGCATTACAAAGGTAAGAAGAAGGTCTACACTCCAACTGCATTGCCCATTCTCTGCACACTTACAGGGCCACATGAGATGGCCCCTGGGCCTATAGCTTTTTGGGGGCGTAGGGGAAAAGGGAGAAGGACCCCAAAGTAAAAATTCAGCTCCCCTAGCACTGTAGGGTGCTTCCCAGAAAGTCCACTTGGGTCTCCCCTCACAGGGATCACTGGGGAAATCTGTGGGACTTGACCATGGAGACTCAGACATGGAGAAGGGGGGCCAGGTTTACAGTAACCATCAATCAGATATTGGCAGAACACATTCCTCTTTGCAGCTACAACTGATCAGAGATTGCAGCCAGAGGCTCTTTCCATCTGCAGAGCTGTGCTGGTAGCCCTGTCTGGCCAGGGAACTTGGTGGGCAGTGGAAAAAAAAGGATGCTAATTTAACACTGCAAAAACCTATGAATGTGTAAATCTCACTGGTAATAGTGAACACATGGTCAAAGTCAGATTCTCTAACATTGTATTGGTGGTGCATAATTTGCATGCAACTCTACTTTAAATGTTAAAATGCATTAAAAGCAACCATAAGTAGAATAATTTGTTATTGGGCACAGTAAGTCCCAAACTTTCAAAGATGTGAACGTGCATCTGCATGTCCAGTCATGTAAGTTAGTTCATGTGTCCGGTGTACACTGTCCTGTGCATGTATCCTCTACAAGTAGTTGTGTTTCTACTTTACTGTACAGTACTGTACAGAATACAGTAAGTAGCACACTATCTTTATTTCAAGCCCAGGATGTCCAGAAGCAAGTGTAAAAGCAGTGGTGATGTAGCTGATACTACTATATTCTTCAAGGTACTGTGTTGTACCGTAAGATTAAAAACGTTTTCTTTTTTGTGTGTGTTTATGTATTTGTGTGAAAAGTATTATAAACCTAGTACAGTAAGTGCTATATACCCTACTGTGTTACTTTGATATTCTAGGCTAATTCTGTTGGACTTATGAACAAATTGGACTTATGAATGTGCTCTTGGAACAGAACTCGTTTGAATGTAGGGGACTTACTATATATAATAAAAAGATGTAAATGGTATCATCAGTAACCTAAAACACAATGGATGGTGGGGTAGATATAAAAGTACAAAGTTTCTGTATGCTGCTGAAGTTATTATCACCTTAAAAATAGAATATTACAAATACATTTTATGTAAGTTTCATGGAACCATAGGAAAAAAATCTGTAGTGGTCACAAAAAAGACTGAGTAAAGGAGTCTGAGTGTATTGGTATAAAAAAGTCATCAAATCACAGAGGAAGATATCAAGAGAGGAAGCAAGGAACAAAAGATCTACAAAACAGAAAATTATGAACAAAATGGAAATAGTAAGTCCTTGCCTATGAATAATTTCTTTAAATGTAAATGGACTGAATTCTCCAGTCAAAAGATACAGTGGGTGAATAAATTAAAGAAGAAGATCCAGTGAAATGCTGCCTGCAAGAAGCTCACTTGAGCTTTAAGAATGCACAAAAGGCCCCAAAGAGCCAAAGCAATCCAGAAAGAAAGAAACCATACTGGCATAAAAACTGACACACAGGTTTATTCCTGAGCTCTCAGTTCTGTTCTATTGGCCTGTGCATACATGGCTGACTAATATTTGACCAGGGAGCCAAGAATACTCAATGGAGAAAAAATAATCTCCTCAATAAATAATGCTGGGAAAACTGGATATTCTCATCCAAAAAAAGTGAAAATGGACCTCTTTCTTATGCCACATACAAAATAACAACTGGATTAAAGACTTAAATGTAGACCTGAAACCATCATTTTCTTAATACAACACTTGATATTGGCATCAATATCTTGATATTGGTCTTGTCAATGATGTAACAAAAGCAAAAATAAATGGGGTTAAATCCAATTAAAAAGTTTCTGTATAGTAAAAAGTGATCACGAAGAGGCAACCTATGGACTGGAAGAAAATATTTGTAAACAATGTATCTGATAAGGGGTTAACAGCCAAAATATCAGATCAGATCAGTCGCTCAGTGGTGTCCGACTCTGCGACCCCATGAACCGCAGCACGCCAGGCCTCCCTGTCCATCATCACCAACTCCCAGAGTTCACTGAGACTCACATCCATCGAGTCAGTGATGCCATCTAGCCATCTCATCCTCTGTCGTCCCCTTCTCCTCCTGCCCCCAATCCCTCCCAGCATCAAAGTCTTTTCCAATGAGTCAACTCTTCGCATGAGGTGGCCAAAGTACTGGAGTTTCAGCTTTAGCATCATTCCTTCCAAAGAAATCCCAGGGCTGATCTCCTTCAGAATGGACTGGTTGGATCTCCTTGCAGTCCAAGGGACTATCAAGAGTCTTCTCCAATGCCACAGTTCAAAAGCATCAATTCTTCAGCACTCAGCCTTCTTCACAGTCCAACTCTCACATCCATACATGACCACTGGAAAAACCATAGCCTTGACTAGACGAACCTTTGTTGGCGAAGTAATGTCTCTGCTTTTGAATACGCTATCTAGGTTGGTCATAACTTTCCTTCCAAGGAGTAAGCGTCTTTTAATTTCATGGCTGCAGTCACCATCTGCACTGATTTTGGAGCCCAGAAAAATAAAGTCTGACACTGTTTCCCCATCTATTTCCCATGAAGTGATGGGACCAGATGCCATGATCTTCGTGTTCTGAATGTTGAGCTTTAAGCCAACTTTTTCACTCTCCTCTTTCACTTTCATCAAGAGGCTTTTGAGTACCTCTTCACTTTCTGCCATAAGGGTGGTGT
This sequence comes from Bos mutus, assembly GCF_027580195.1. Taxonomy (NCBI): domain Eukaryota; kingdom Metazoa; phylum Chordata; class Mammalia; order Artiodactyla; family Bovidae; genus Bos; species Bos mutus. Next base: position 40,530,871 of record NC_091625.1, read on the forward strand.
CATCTGCATATCTGAGGTTATTGATATTTCTCCCGGCAATCTTGATTCCAGCTTGTGTTTCTTCCAGTCCAGCGTTTCTCATGATGTACTCTGCATATAAGTTAAACAAACAGGGTGACAATATACAGCCTTGATGAACTCCTTTTCCTATTTGGAACCAGTCTGTTGTTCCATGTCCAGTTCTAACTGCTGCTTCCTTACCTGCATACAAATTTCTCAAGAGGCAGGTCAGGTGGTCTGGTATTCCCATCTCTTTCAGAATTTCCCACAGTTTATTGTGATCCACACAGTCAAAGGCTTTGCCACAGTCAATAAAGCAGAAGTAGATGTTTTTCTGGAACTCTCTTGCTTTTCCCATGATCCAGCAGATGTTGGCAATTTGATCTCTGGTTCCTCTGCCTTTTCTACAACCAGCTTGAACATCAGGAAGTTCACGGTTCACATATTGCTGAAGCCTGGCTTGGAGAATTTTGAGCATTACTTTACTAGCGTGTGAAATGAGTGCAATTGTGCAGTAGTTTGAGCATTCTTTGGCATTGCCTTTCTTTGGGAGTGGAATGAAAACTGGCCTTTTCCAGTCCTGTGGCCACTGCTGAGTTTTCCAAATTTGCTGGCATATTGAGTGTAGCACTTCACAGCATCATCTTTCAGGATTTGGAATAGTTCAACTGGAATTCCATCACCTCCACTAGCTTTGTTCGTAGTGATGCTTTCTAAGGCCCACTTGACTTCACATTCCAGGATGTCTGGCTCTAGGTGAGTGATCACACCATCATGATTATCTGGGTCATGAAGATCTTTTTTGTACAGTTCTTCTGTGTATTCTTGCCATCTCTTCTTAATATCTTCTGCTAATGTTAGGTCCATACCATTTCTGTCCTTTATCGAGCCCATCGTTGCATGAAATGTTCCTTTGGTATCTCTGATTTTCTTGAAGAGATCTCTAGTCTTTCCCATTCTGTTGTTTTCCTCTATTTCTTTGCATTGATCGCTGAAGAAGGCTTTCTTATCTCTTCTTGCTATTCTTTGGAACTCTGCATTCAGATGCTTATATCTTTCCTTTGCTCCTTTGCTTTTCGCTTCTCTTCTTTTCACAGCTATTTGTAAGGCCTCCCCAGACAGCGATTTTGCTTTTTTGCATTTCTTTTCCATGGGGATGGTCTTCATCCCTGTCTCCTGTACAATGTCACGAATCTCATTCCATAGTTTGTCAGGCACTCTTTCTATCAGATCTAGGCCCTTAAATCTATTTCTCACTTCAACTGTATAATCATAAGGGATTTGATTTAGGTCATACCTGAATGGTCTAGTGGTTTTCCCTTCTTTCTTCAATTTAAGTCTGAATTTGGCAATAAGGAGTTCTTGGTCTGAGCCACAGTCAGCTCCTGGTCTTGTTTTTGCTGACTGTATAGAGCTTCTCCATCTTTGGCTGCAAAGAATATAATCAATCTGATTTCCGTGTTGACCATCTGGTGATGTCCATGTGTAGAGTCTTCTCTTGTGTTGTTGGAAGAGGGTGTTTGTTATGACTAGTGCATTTTCTTGGCAAAACTCTATTAGTCTTTGCCCTGCTTCATTCTGTACTCCAAGGCCAAATTTGCCTGTTACTCCAGGTATTTCTTGACTTCCTATGTTTGCATTCCAGTCCCCTATAATGAAAAGGACATCTTTTTTGGGTGTTAGTTCCAAAAGGTCTTGTAGGTGTTCATAGAACCATTCAACTTCAGCTTCTTCAGGGTTACTGGTTGGGGCATAGACTTGGATTACTGTGATATTGAATGGTTTGCCTTGGAAACGAACAGAGATCATTCTGTCATTTTTGAGATTGCATCCAAGTACTGCATTTTGGACTCTTTTGTTGACCACGATGGCCACTCCATTTCTTCTGAGGGATTCCTGCCCGCGGTAGTAGATATAATGGTCATCTGAGTTAAATTCACCCATTCCAGTCCATTTCAGTTCACTGATTCCTAGAATGTCGACATTCACTCTTGCCATCTCTTGTTTGACCACTTCCAATTTGCCTTGATTCATGGACCTGACATTCCAGGTTCCTATGCAATATTGCTCTTTACAGCATCGGACCTTGCTTCTATCACCAGTCACATCCACAGCTGGGTATTGTTTTTGCTTTGGCTCCATCCCTTCATTCTTTCTGGAGTTATTTCTCCACTGATCTCCAGTAGCATATTGGGCACCTACTGACCTGGGGAGTTTCTCTTTGAACAGTACGAAAAGGCAAAATGATAGCCAAAATATAGAGGAACTCAAACCACTGAACAGAACAAAAACAAACAATCCAACTAAAATATGGGCAAAGAATGTGAATAGATGTTTTTCCAAAGAAGGCATAAATGGCCAACAGGAATGTGAAAAGGTTCATTGTGAAATGAAAACCAAAACCATGATGAGCTCACCTCACAGCTATTAGAATATTGTCAAGAAGGAGAGATGACAAGTGCTGGCAAGAACATGGAGAAAAGGGAACACTTGTTCATTATAGTGGGAACATGAACTGGTACAGCCACTATGGAAAATAATATAAAGGTTCCCCTAATAATTAAAAATAGAACTACCATATGATTCAGCAATCACAATTCTGGCTATTTATCTGAAGAAAACAAAAAACACTAACTCAAAAAGATATACGCACCCCCCTGGTTCATTGCAGCATTAGTTACAGCTGTCAAGATGGGAAAGCAACCTCAGTGTCCATCAATGCATGAATAGATAAAGATGTGTTATATATAAACACAAAGGAATATTATTCACCTGTATAAAAAAAAGGAAGTCTTGCCTTATGTTAAATGGATGGAACTTGAGGGCAATTTGCTAAGTGAATTAAGTCAGATAAATACCATATGATCTCCCTAATATGTGGAATCTTAAACAACCCCACCCTCCAAAAAACCCCAAACAGATTGGTAGCTGCCAGAGGCAGGGGCTGAGGGATAGGGGAAATTGATGAAGGCAGTCAAAGGTACAAACTCCTAGTTATAAAGTAAATTCTGGAGATGTAATATACAACATGGTGACTATAGTTAATAATACTGTTTTGTACATTTGAAAGTTGCTAAGAGTAAATTTTTAAACATTCTCACCACATATACACACACACATATACAACTGTTACTATGTGAAGTGATGGTTGTATTAACTAACCTTATTATGGTAATCATTTTGCAGTGTATGTATACATCAAATTATTACATTGTACACCTTTAACTTACATATACTATATGTCAATTCTATCTAAATAAAGCTGAAAAAAATTTAAAAGGAAAATCATGATCCTATTTTAGCCTGTCCTGCTGCTGCTGCTAAGTTGCTTCAGTCGTGTCCGACTCTGTGTGACCCCATAGATGGCAGCCCACCAGGCTTGCCCATCCCTGGGATTCTCCAGGCAAGAACACTGGAGTGGGTTGCCATTTCCTTCTCCAACGCATGAAAGTGAAAAGTCAAAGTGAAGTCACTTAGTCGTGTCCGACTCCTAGCAACCCCATGGACTGCAGCCTACCAGGCTCCTCCGTCCATGCGATTTGCCAGGCAAGAGTACTGGAGTGGGGTGCCATTAGCCTGTCCTACTAACATATAAATTAATAAGAACATCAATGGTTTGTCAGTTGAGACAATCATGAGACAACTGCCAAGAACTCTGTGTTGTTACATCTAAAACTGAAAATATACTATAGTGAAATGAAAACTAACAAATATTTATCATTTGTCTTGCCATCTGCTTCAATTTGTTAACCCTGACGTTTCTTTATTTTTCCCATCACACTTAACTATTGCATGACATTCCTTAAAGAAGTTAAACTACTGAATATTACTCATTCCTAATTTACTTAATGCTTACCGCACCTTAGGTATTATGCTATGAACCGCAGACACAAAGGCAGGTAAGCCTTGCCCTCAAGTAACTTAACAGTTTTTTTTTTAATTAATTTCAGATTTAAAATACCACAGCTTTTTTTTTTTATTCAAGGACTTTCTGTTCCCATTAAATTAGGAGGGATGACAGAAGGATGGTTATAAAATGAATGGACCTTTAATTTTGAAAGCAATGCAATTGATTTCTATGGTAATACTTCTTAAATTTCTTCATAAACCATAAGAAAAATAATATTAAAATGCTAAACACAGAAAATTACTGATCCAACATTACGACTATTGATGCCTATTGGTGGATTCTAAACACAAATTAGGACTTAATGGGATTTGTACTTTATTTTTAAAATTATGTGTAAAAGGCCCAAAGGGTTCTGAGTCATATGTAGGATGACAGATCTATATTTAAATATACAATTGAAATGCTTTTTTCTTGTATTGGAACCAAAATTTTATCTTAGCTGGAAAGACTTCTTGCAGAAGCTCAGAGAAGACAAGGGCAATGAATACATCAAACCTGGGCTCACATCATCATTGTGCAAAAGGAAAGGCTGTTAGGAAGGCACGGTGACATGGCACAAGACTCAGTAACCACTCCATCTGCCCAAAACCATCCCACTCACCTTCCATCCACAGAATTGATGGTAATTTGGTAAACCAACAAAATAACAAAAGGTTAAACAGTTACAAAATGTGATTCTTTATGCAGAGCTAAGAAAACCAATGAGTAATACTCTTCACGTGGCCATATCAGATATGCAGATCTGTTCCCTCAGGATTAACCTGCTTGTTCATGTGAAAAAATAAGTATTTTAAGGGCTAAAAATACATTTAAACCCCTAAATTCTTCATTTCTATCAGTAATTGGAGGATCTCCCTCCCCTTTAATAGGACCATGAATCTCCAAAACATTTAAAAAACACATATAATAATCTATTTAACTTGGACCCCATCAAAGAAAGATACAGAATTTCACTTACTTTCTTTTAAAATCAAGAGCAAAAAAAAAAAAAAACACCCACAAAATCACTGAATCTCTGTAAAACCTCTTGCTGTTTGTTGTTCAGTCATGTGGACCCTTTTCAACCCCAAGGGCCGCGGCATGCCAGTCTTCCCTGTCCCTCACCATCCCCCGAAGCGCCAGACAAATCACCTGATCCTATCATTGTCCCAAGCTTGGATTTGTATTTTCAATTCTGGTGACCAGATCTAGTCAACATAGTTAGAACACTCCTGCCTCTAACACATTCCTCACACCTAATTAGTTACCAAATTGTACCATGTCCTACAGAATCTACCCTTACAAAATAAATCCCCTTATTTCAGCAGCCAAAAACAGACTCCAATCACTTCTTTGCCCTGAGGTTTCTAATAGATGTGCTGTTTATCTCTTGGCCTCCAATCCATTCTCCATGCTATTTCCACAGTGACTTTTATCACATCCCTGATTAAAACAGGCTTCTAGGACAAGGGTCACTCTCTCTCACTTAGCATCTCTTTCTCATTGTTCCTGTCGGTCTGTATCTCTGGCCTACTCACTGAAAATCCCCTTGCATTAGACACTGAATTCTGTATGAGTCTCCAAAAGTGGTGTGTGGTCTTGAACCTTTGCCCTCTCTGCCTTCTTCAACCAGATAACTCCATTTTCCCTTAAAATTTAGCCTGGGTGAAGCCTGCCCAGGAATCTGATTTGTATTCTTCTTTGCACTCTCCTCTTCACAGCACCTCCCACCTTCACAGCACCTCCCACCACCTGGAATTTGCTGACACCAGGGAAACCCTCAGAAGCAGAGACTCTCTCTCTCTCTCTCACTCACTGTGTATTAATGTACATACACCTACCCTGGCATATAGTGCCTATCATGCCTTACTGTATTACAAAAGTATGCCTTGGGCTTCCCAGGTGGCACAGTGGTAAAGAATATGCCAACAATGCAGGAGATGCAGGTGTGGTCCCTGGATCAGGAGGATCCCCTGGAGGAGGAAAAGGCAACTCACTCCAGTATTCTTTCCTGGGAAATTCCATGGGTAGAGGAGCCTGGCAGGCTATACAGTCCACGGCATCGCAGAGAGTCAGGCACAACAGTGCACACACACAAGTATATCTCACCTTACAGAATCACTAGCTAGGTTCTTGGAAAAAAAGAAAAGCCTATACTGGTAGGGTGGAGACTCCAGTCCTCGTGTGAACCTGCAGAATTTCCATAAGTGGTATGCTTTGTAGTCACCAAAATAAAACAGTCAATATACTAAAGTTTTAAAATATCAGAAGTTATTTTAGATACAGTAAATTAATTACACAATTACCTATAATTAAATTTCCATTTATTACTCCTTATATGCTAGAAACCTTTCAGGATAGCCTTCTCTGAAAGGTTCAAAAAATTCACCCTGTTCCATTAAATTTTCTTATTTAACATAGTATGCAGGTGCTATAATAGATAATATTCAGAATGCAGGTACTATTATAGATAATATTCAAACAAAGAGGCATTCACTTTTCTGTCTTTCCTTTATACATCCAATAGCTTTTCATTTTGCCTTTCAGCTGGAGCTTCCTGCTACCTCCTTCCTTTGCATGGTCATCCCAGTGCTCAACTCATTGTAAGTAATGAGAGTGTATTTTCCAAAGCCTGCATTTACTTTACCCACTTTGGATACACCACAGAAACCTCTTACACCTCTTTCTGATCCCTTTCCGTCCTGACCTCTCCTGTCTATTCCAAACAGAAATTATTCACACATTTTCATTCAAACAACAAACATTCATTAAGTGCCTGGATAATGGGAACAGAGTTAAGATTTTTAATTCATTTGGTCTCAGAAAAGGTGCATTCATATAAACTCAATCTGTGACTGTTATCCACAGGGAGAAATGCATTTTGCACAATGCTATATTTATGTATAGAAATAGAATTTCATGAAACAAGACTCAACCCCTGTGCCATGCACTAGAGCCTTCTACTGGACTCAATTCAGTTTCTTTTCATTTTGTTGTGTGGAGGCCTACCAAATTAATTTCATGAGACCCACTAATGAGTCTAGAATTGTAATCTGAAAAGCACTATCCTAAAATACAGGAAAGAAATTTGTGTTCTGGAGAGATTACTGTATTTTAAAAACTAAACAGAGTTAAAAATACCCTGGAGGGGTTGGAAAGAGGACGGCAAAGGAAAAAAGAGGGAGAAAGAGAGGAAGGTAAAATAAACAGGGGGTTGGGGGAAGCAGAAAGAGATCATTAGAAAAGCATATAGAAAAAAGCCAGAGAGGGTTAAAGAGAAAAATAAAGGCCTGAGCCAGAGAAAGAAAGACTTCTGTGGTAATTTCTGGGGTCACAACCTAGTTTCCTTGGGCTGAGGAACTGCTGTCACCATCGTCTCCCTCCTATGGAGCGAATTAGCTGCTAATCATTGATCACTGCTTCCCAACTGCTCTGATCCTTAAACCTTTAAAGACTGTACCCCTGGGTGTTTGGAAAAGATAACAAGAGTGACCCATTAAATACTTTTTTAGCCTGCAGCGGAGATGAGAATATTATCTGCAGAGGACTAGATGAAATCCACGGTGGGGTGGGAACCCCGGAGTGACATGTACACAGCGACACAGCATCGAAAGTGACACCACGGAAAGTCAACAAAGTTGAGCTAAGCACGGCCTAATGTCATGCTCACCTCACGGGTGCGAAAACATGCCCTGACTCTGTGTAAAAGCATCCTCTGATGAGTGAGAGGATCCCCTAGCCAAAGCCGAAACCCAGGGGCATTCCCTCTAAGGTCAGCAGATGCTGTTTATTGTGAGATGTTCTTAGCAAATACATTCAACCTATGGTCTTAATACAGTAAACAGTTATTTAGCTCATCCTCCATTGGAAGGATCCTAAATTAGACAGTTTTTTACCAAACTCTATGTATTACATTTTGAACCATTGCTGAGAGACAAATGTTTAAACAAGTGAGACATATACCTGGAATAGGTGAGCCGTGGAATAGCAGGCACTAATAATACACGTGTTCATGTTCTTAACCTCCACGGATTGGCATATATTGCTTAGTTAAAAAGTGCTGAGAACTGGGAGTGTACAATGAGGGCAGGGTGGTCCTGAATACAGTGCCCCACCTGCCCGGGCTCAGCAAGTTCTTCCCTACAGGCCTGTCTCACTCTGCATCTGGTCACAGGTGCAAGTGGAAGCAGGACAGAGAGGGAAAAAATGCTAAACCCTTGATGTGTTCACTCTTCTCCTCTATTAGAAGGTACTAGGGAAACAAACAGGAGAGGGCAGGGGGTTATGAGCAGGAAGCAGAATAGGGGAAGAACTAACAAGTGATCACGGATGGATGAGGTGGGCCGTGAGAGATGCTCACGGCGCCCCGCGTGTACTCGGATAGTAATGGGGGCAGGGGTGAGAGTCAGCACATTTCAACAGACATTTACTGAGCACCCAATTTAGGTACAATTCAAGAGGCAGCAGGGGAACTTACAACTTAGGATGGCAATGACCCTAAACAGCAGTAACACTGTTCCCAGGACGTCTTAACCTCCATACCATGTTATGAATCAAGCAAAGTGTGCCTGCCCAGGAAGCAAGTCTACATTTGAGGCAATATGCTCGGGACCAGGAAAAGAATAAAGGCATATTCTCTTTAAATATTATTTAAAAAAAAAAAAGTTCAAGCTCAACAGGGCAGAAACACTATGGTTTGCATCTGGAGCTGCCTATAAACCAGATCATGTCAGAGGATCAAAATAAAGGCTGTTCACACTAATAACCCAGTATTTTTACCACTGTGGTTATAAAAGCAGTTGGTAACACTAGGCATTTACAGCTTAGTGATGGACAGCCAGCTCGTCTGGGTTTGAATGTCAGTTGCTGTTTGACCTTGGGCAAGTTATATAACTTCTCTGTGGGGTTTCCCCATCTGTAAAATGAAGACGATAGTTAAGACCTACTTCCTAGAGTTATTGTGAGAATTGAGTTGATACAGGTTAAGGTACATAGAACAGTGCCCATCACGCACTGCTCAGGAAGTGTTGCCTGATGTCGCTTTTCCCTAATCAACACCCACACACTGAGGGAGTGGCATGAGTCAAAGGGAGGGTCACGCTCAAAGAGGATATAACTGTGAGTGTTTGGGCTGACAGTGCAGACACTGACCAGTTTGGGGTTTAAGATCCACTCCTAAGAAATGTCCTGCAAGAGCACAAGTGACATGTCCAGCTCCTCCATCCAGTTTTCTATACCTCTGCTTCAGGAGCTCCTGGTCTACTGGCTCCTTGCCAGTTGATCACTGTCAATATATTTTATATTGGTTGTTACATACCTCATTTAGAAAAGGAGTACTTGTTTGCCTCATAATTTCAAGACAAACTGATAAGACTATGAATTATCCAGAGATCAGTAGACACAAATGTATATAAACTTAAAAAAACTTGCTATATTTCAAAATATACTAGAACCTGAACCATAACAAGATGAGGATTTGGAGCATCTCACATAAATCTAATTTCTCTTGGTTTTGGCACAGCTTTAAAAATCTAAAATTGAATAGCTGACATTTTAAGAACCTAGTTACAGAGTTTCAATTTAAAGCAAGTGCACACGCCACACGCACACACACACACACACCAAAAAACAACACTCTTGAGCAGTTGCCATGACAACATAATACAAAGCCTACCAAGCTCTTTGTTATCCTGCTGAAGATGCTGTGCAAAGATACTCATGTTAGATTCTTTACTAATTAAGTGGAAAAGGTTAAAAAAATTCAAGATCCACATGGTTTGTTTTTTTTTATCTGTGCTAAGACTCAGAAAAGCAAATACTAAATACTGTAAGAAAAAGAATTTAAAAATAACTTATCAGCAAGACCAGTTACAGATCAAAGTAGACACAATGTTGAAGGAAATGGGAAGATGTTTTTCTTTTATTTTGTAAGCTATATTCCCTTTAGTATCTGCTCCTCCTAAATTGTGCTATACTATTTTAATGGAAGAATCAATTCAAATAATACAATTTGATAACAGAGTCTCTTACTTTACCAACACATTTAAACACTTTTCCTTCTTTGGCCACCTCCAATGGCACCCCACTCCAGTACTTTGCCTGGAAAATCCCATGGATGGAGAAGGCTGGTAGGCTGCAGTCCATGGGGTCGCTAAGAGTTGGACACGACTGAGCGACTTCAGTTTCACTTTTCACTTTCATGCATTGGAGAAGGAAATGGCAACCCACTCCAGTGTTCTTGCCTAGAGAATCCCAGGGATCCGGAAGCCTGGTGGCTGCTGTCTATGGGGTCACACAGAGTCGGACACGACTGAAGTGACTTAGCAGCAGCAATATCAGCTTATCTGGGAGCTCATACTTCCGTATGCTAACTAGATCTAAGAAAGAAAACCTGTTTCTAAGTTAATGAGCTCTTATGTTTTTAAAAAGAGAGAGGAAAAAAATAGTGACAGAGGAGAGAAAGAAGGGATAAATAGACCTTTTGGACGCTGTGATAAAATAATCTTGGTTTTCCTTCCCCTTCTCTGATTAGCCATCTCTGTGTCTCTTCTGTGTTAAACCCAGATCCCCTTAAGACTCACCTGTAGATCTCCTCAGTCTGTTATTCTCTTAAGTGGTGTCATCTTTGACCAATGGCTTCAGTTATCATCAATATGCATTCACAATCCCAGAGCCTCTTTTCTGAGTTCATATCAGTTGATTCAACTGCTTCCTAAACATGGCCACTTTGGTTCCCCCTTGAAAGGCAAATGGGGTTCTCCTACAGTGCTCTTTACCTTGATAAATGGCAGGTCCTAATAGGTATTAAGTACCTATTTGCTAAGTGAATGAATCAATCAATCAATCAGTCAAACCTACTGCACAAACCAAAAAACCTAATGACCATCCTTGGTAAGGCCTTTTTTCCATATCCAACTCCTCTCTATTTTACTTCCTAAACATTTCCTAGATTCATCTCATTTTCAAAATTCTCCCAGCCACTACTCTCTAAGCCACCAATCTTTGCCTGGATCACTACAGTAGCCTCTTAACAATCAGGAACACACAGATATAGTACAGACAGAAATCAGGCAATCAGTATCAATGGTTTATTAAACTAACTGATAAAGTTGGACTAAGAAAAGGGAAGAGAACATTTACTAAATGTCAACTCTATGCCAGACACTGATCTAGACACGTTACATATTCCACCTCACTTAATCACCACAGTGACCCATTTTCATAAAAGAAACTCAGCTGAGCACACGGCATCAGGGAGCCACTCCTGGTCACAACCTCTGCTTTGCTTGGTCCCAAAAAGCAGAGAACAATGATAAATACAAAGAAGAATGTGATGATCACAACATAATGAGAACATATTAAGCACTTTGTATGCATGATCTCATTGAAAGTGTCACCACCCTCCCATGAATCAGGGATTATTATCACATTTGCAGATAAAGAAACTGAGCCACACAGGACTTAAAATTACTTGCTTAATGTAAAAAACCCCAAAAGTGGCAGAGTGTTTATTTAATTTACTAAACAGCAAGTTAAAAGAACTGGTGAAGATACAGTGCTAGAAAAGACAAACCACTCCTGCCCTCAGGGGTCTGGTAGTGAACTTGAGGAGCTTGTCTCCAGGATCAGATCTGTTTTTTCATCCCGGCCCTACCCACTGGTGGGAATCCCCCAGCAATTTCAATCCCATTTCTAAAGGGCGCATTTCAAGCACAGGTCAGGCTGCCAGCCTCTTCCACATGCCCATAGATACCCAGTTCTCCTCCAATAGGATACCAGGAGGAGATGCTTTAGTGCTTATACTAATTTGGTCCCAATATTTCTCTTACAAAGTCTTAAAGGCATGAATACAAAGATTATTTTTACAAGGTCTAATCTAGTACTTACAATTTTATAACTCCATCTGGGCACCTGGAACAGAACTGCTGGCTGCTCTTGTCTTGTTTATGTTGACTCTGCCCCAGCTGCACAAATCTACAAATTATAATGTGTAAAAAAAAGTAAGCTAAAGGAACTACCTGCCACAAATTCAGTAGATCACACAAATTGTATGGGTGTTCGAATGACAGTAATATACTTCTATCAGAAAAGCACACAAGAGGACCCTATGTGACACAAGACTTGGTTTATAAATGACTGCCTGATGTTAGAGTGGGTTTATGAGAATAGAGGAGGAGGAAATGCTTAAAATTTAAGTCATAACCATGGATATAAAAATGAAAGAAAATGTTTACTTTGTTGCATTCTGTTTACTCAAACGTGGTATAGAACCTGAGCCGAAATGTTCCTGAGGCCAGGAATTTGACCATAACCCCTTGCGGGTCTGAGGGTGACCGCAGCAGGAAGCAGAGGGAAACAAGCGGAGGGGGATGGTGCTTGGGTGAGACAAATGACAAGGAAACGGCAGGATCAGGCTAGAGACCCAGCTCCTGAAGCAAGGATGCTGCTAAGATCCCAGGACAAGGACTTGGTTCCTCAGGACCACAAGAATCCCCACATGTACACCAGCCACTACTAAGGGTACTTTCAACAGAGACAGAGGGGGCTGAGGAGACCACCTGCTGAGCTTCACTGGCCCACCATGCCTCCTCAGAGAAGCCTCCAACAACACTAAACCGGACTTGTAGCTAAGGGCCAGAGCAGGCCCCAGGTCCACTCAGCAAGGTGAGAGGATGCCTAGCAATGGGCCCCTGATATTTCTCAAGTACACCCATCTGAGGTGTGGCCTGTGCTCCATGCATCCATCTGACCCTCAGGGATGCAGCCTGTAGTTTTTATTAGGTTTTTTAAAGGTCAGGAAAAGTGCTTCAGAAACTACCAATTATTAAATCATTACAGTGCTATGAAAAACTTTTAAATTAGCTTAGTCTTGTCCAGCTTTCATCTTCAGCAAGTGAACATCACTGACATGTACACTTATGCTGTCTGCAGTAAGTACAGTCATATTGGTCACTAACTCCAGATAATTCATTCTTCTAGACCATGTTGCTTACAGAGGTCTACTTCAACTACTATTAGAGTTAAGTGACAGAGTGTGGCAGCTGTTGTGAATGTACTGTGTGTCCAGGAGTGAGGAGGGTGTGGCTGAGTTCTCAATGACTCAGTTGACTTCCAGTAGGACAGTATACATAGTCATACCAGTGCTTCTGCAGTTAAGAAATGCTATGTATTTCTATATTTTACATATTCTACAGCAGATCTGACTAATTTGAAGTAGAGAACAAAAAATAATCAGCTCAGTGGATTCTGCAGAACAAATACCCTCCTTAAAAAAGACCTGAAGACTAGTACTCATTTATATTACATTTTATGTAAGCCAAACTTACATAAGTGGGACCATGTTCATTTGTTAAATAATTACGAATTCTTAATACATATATTAATACTAGGTTGAGGCGGTGTTTAAATGGGTGTTTAATCCTTAGGTTTTTGAGGATTTGGGGGTGAGGAATTCTTTAGAGAATCTGATAACTATTAATCTCTGCAAACACACACAGACACATTTTTAGGTACGTGATTTTATGGATACCTTTTGGTAGATCTCCACCTTTTAGCTAGATCTTCCTAATAAAAGTCTATAACACTCTGAATTGGTACCTTTTCATCACTGCTTCTTTTTCCTCCCCAGTCACCACTCCCACCAGGGCCACATCCACCCCCTCCACCCATCCCAAGCTAAATTGAATATAAAGTCCTCAACTGTCAATATCCCAAGTTCATTTTGTAAGAAGGTACTTGATCTTGAGAATTTGTTAATGCAAGAATGCAGAAATGAATTTTAATTTTGTTTCTCATGTCAAATATAACATGTTCAAAGAAAATAATAATGAGTCTCTGTTTATATTAGTTATGGATAGTTAATTATAATAAACTTTATACTAGGGTCTTCATATCTGCTGCTCTTTAAAGAGTCTTGGTTTGATGAGGTGAAAGATGTATTCCTGAAAAGATTCTATAGCACATTTTTGTGGCATGCTTTATAGCATGACCAAAAAGTCTAATATTTTCATGACTTTTGATAGCTATTTGTTGGATGTTAAAAGAGAACTTTGGAAAGTTTTGTTCTCTTTGCTTTGGCATTAAGAACATTTTACTTTTTTAATCTTTGTCTTTCTTGTCCATCCTATAAGGACAAAACATTTCTCTTTTTCTTCTATTTGGAGTGCATTTGTGAAACTCTGAGTATCATCAGATCTAGAAAATTTTAATCTAAATTGGTCTGATTTAGACCAATTTAGACAGGATCCAAACATTTTTTTCTATAGTGGTATTAATGTCAGCATAGGCACAGAATAGAATATCTATATCTAACTCATTTTAAAATGCAAACAATTTTCAGAATAATCCAAATTTAAATGCATAAAATCATCATTTGACAATATTTTATTGTAAATGTCTATACTGCTTCCTCTAATGAAATTTCTGAAGATAAGAATCAATCTCAATTGTATTTCAATTCTTCCTCTCGACCCCCACTTATCCAGTGAAAATGTATGATCTGGCCAGCCCATCATTACTTATAAATCTCTTTCTCTGGCCAAAGCACCAAACTCAATCTTACAAAAAAAAAAAAAAAAAAGAATGCAGAAATGCATTTGAACTTCGGTTTGCAGTTTATATTCGGGCAGTGAAAATATGTGTAAGTATCATAAACTGTTATCATTCAGGGGCCCAAGAGTCTCAGACAGTAAGAAGGGTTTTTAATTCCAAATGTAAGTTGTTTCAGAATCTGACCTAAATGCTACTATTCCAAGTGGAAGTTACTTCCTCCTGTATGGTTGACTACTTTCAATTTTTAAAAGTTATATTAGATGTAAGTTATTGTAATACATTTGCATTTGTCCTTAATTTCTCTTGAAAATACCTTACCTTAAATAAATGGAAAGATCTTCTTCTGAGAGGCCATCTGAGAGGTTGATTCCATACACCTCTTTCATGGGCTGGACTACATTCTGGGGTCAAAAATATGGGAATCAGGAAGAGTTCTTAGACATCTAGCACATTAATAATTTCCAAAAATGAAGAAAACGACCCTGTGAATTTTCCCATAAAAACCATCACAATGTTTCAACGTATTCATTAAATTTCTCAATGAGTTTTAAAATTTTTTATTTCATTTTCACTAAAGTAGATTATAGATAAAAATTAGTTGGTAATTACTAATTGCTTTTGTATAATGCAAGAGTTGGCAAACATTTTCTGTGAAGGGTCAGGCAGTAAATACTTTATGTTCTTTGGGTCACATCATCTCTGCCACAGCTGCGTAATTCTGCTGTTACGGGGTGAAAGCAACCATAGATAACATATAAACAAATTGGTATGGCTGTAAATAGGCATGGCTGGTTGTAAATTAAACTTTACTTAGGAAAAATGGCAGCAAGCTGCTTTGGCCAATAGGCTGCACGTTGCCAATGCCCAGAATAACAGATTTAGTTCCCATATCATTACATTTTATTTGCCATGTCTACCTCAAATGACTTCTGGCTCTTACTAGAAATCCAGTTCCCCTAAAGCTAAATTTGATTTTTCTATTGTTCACTTGCCTTTTGTTTTCCCTCAATATACTATCAATATCAAATTCAACAGGATGAACTTCCCACTGGGATTAGGCAGAGATTGTGAGGCCCAGGTGCAAACCCTGCATTCCCATAATGTGCTAAGCAAGGGAACAAATAGACCTCAAGTGGATGGGTTGCTCAAAGAGGGACAGGATTCGCCTTAAGAATTCTGAAGTGACAAGAAATTTACTATTACACGTGGAAGCAAAAATACCGATTTCAGAAACCATTTTCAGTAATATCTTTGCCAAATGTATTTGTCTCTGTAGCACCTCCAACATGGCGCATGAGAATGGTGGAGTGAGGTGATGTAACCCTTCCTCGCTCTCAGCCTTTTGGCTGAAAGCGGGATGCTGGAGCTGGTTGTCCAGAGCCTCACTGGACAGCAGCCTCTCCTGCGTCCCTCACCTCTGTCACTTTGGCACTGTCGCCCAGGTCGGTCATCTTCACTGGGGTGGAGCGCTGGGACACGGAGCCCTCCTCCTCTCGGTCGGTCCCGGAGTCGTCTTCCGAGCTGCTGGACACGGCCTCCTCGCTGGGTGGCGGCGGGGCACTGGCGGCTGTTTTCCGCTGTAACACGGCTTCTTCTCTGTTGCTCTTATTTCTTTAAAAAGATGAATATGGATGTGAAGCATCTGTAAACCGAACCCTCAGTGCTCACCGCGTATCACTCTGTCCCAAAGCCTTAGTCCTGGAGAAGTGTTAAGAAAATGACTGTGAGAAGCTAGCGTCTGGATTCAAGTTGTGCTGAAGAGAAAAGTTTAATAGTTTATCATGTACATGTACTGACCCTTCTATGAATTTAAGCTTTGCTATGAATTCAGAAAATAAGCAAGTATGTGCTTGCAGTGTGCAGAAAAGCCTTTCTACCACTTGGCTACTGTGTCTTCCCTTTTGGTAACTGAAATCAGGATTTTCAAAATTTATAGTACAGTAGAAGACTGTTATATCTGAGATATTAGTGAAATTACCTATAACTTGTAGAAGCATCAAAAAAGGGTCGATAGCCAAATCCATGTGTGTTTCTGGCCTTCCTATGAATTTTTATCAATCACAGTGGCAGCTGATTACTTGTACCGAAGTAATGAGCAACTGATGAACATAAACTAAGATTTTAAACTGTTTTAAAACAATTTATTAGTAAATAACTATGTTTGCTGATGATGTCTTCTAATAATAGAGAGTGGATGAGGGGAAACAGAAAAAAATATACATTATTTGCTTTTATTTCATTGCCAAATTTGACAGTAGTCAGAATACTGTTTTTTTCTTAATTAAAAAATGTATGGTAATATTTTTTGATTTTATGAAAAAATATTTAATATATTTAATATTCTTACTTGAAAAAATTATCTGCAAGGGACTTGAAATATTCTACATTTTCTAGAAAAGAAATATGTAATACTATCTAACCATGGGTTAGATATTAGAGAAAATAAATTCATTTCTGACTTCATGAAACTAAAAATTAAAGTTGATACATTTCAGAACTATACACTAATATAAATGGTCATTTATGTATTTGTCCCAGGAACACTTTAAATTCTAAATGTCCTGAGGCCGTTCCTTCTTTTAAATTCCTCATAGCACCTGGTCCAGGACACATATTTAAGCCACATAAGTGGTGTATCTGGGAAATAGTAATATCAGTATATATCTCATTGTATAAATCACACATGTAGTTAGAATCCAATTAAGACCCTGTACACACTCCCAAATACAATTAGGACTCAAAATCCACGGTCTGGCCAGGGCCTAGGAGAATTCTCATCACTGGGATCACTCAGGTCAGCGGCAGTAACAGAGATGCGCAGACTAGGACACATTTCATTTCAGTCTCAAAGCATAAAGATTTAAACGTGGTTTGTTCTCTTCCTCATACTGCTGTATACAATAAAATAACAGCCATCCCCCACACAATGTTAACGGAGTACACAGAAGATCTATTAAGTCCTCTGTCTGAGCGTTTGCTTTAATGTTTTCTCCGGGTGCCAGCAAAAATAAACACAACAAATACACATTTTTACCTAAGTCTTTTATGTTGCGGAAAACAGAGGATATGGAGTTATTAAAGGACATACATAACATCTGCTACCTAACTTTATGCCATCTACGGAACATCTAATTTAAGTAAAATGTACTGTGTTGCTGAAATTCCCATAAATTCTACTTAAGTGTCAACCATGCTTTAATAATCCCAGTTTTATAAATAAGCTATCTGTATAGATGCAGTGGGCTTCCCAGGTCGTGCTAGTGGTAAAGAACCCATCTACCAATGCAGGAGACGTAAGAGATGCAGGTTCTATCCCTGGGTCAGAAAGATTCCCTAGAGGAGGAAATGGCAACCCACTCCAGTATTCGTGCCTGGAGAATCCCATGGATGGAGGAGCCTGGCGGGCTACAGTCCATGGGATCACAAAGAGTCAGACATGACTGAAGTGACTTAGCACGCCCGTGGATGCAGTGTATATACTATGCTGTAAACTATATGACTTGAAGTTATTAGTTTTGGGTGAAAGTGCTATATTATTTTTATGTGAATCTTTAAAATTTTATTCTACATGTAAATCTTACCCCAATACTGATTTTCCGGTTTCATCTGGCTTACGTACAGTAAATGGACTTGGATCAATACCAACGGTCTTAGGCATGAAGTCACTGAAGAAAGGGGAAAAAATTCCATGTGAATCACTGTCCATCCAGATGGTATCGGCTTCCCTCTCTATTCACATTCTTATACTGTTCCTTCTTAGCCTTCAGAGGTATATATATTCTAAGTGAAATACTCAGGGGAGTTCAGGTGATCTGGGCCATAAGACCCCATGAATTAACGGCACTCGGTAACTTCAATGTTAGCAGTCTTCACTGTGAATTTTCTCTGATTAAGAGGCCCAACAATTTTGAATTCAAGATTTTGTTTTCTGGAGCAGAACTGATATCTGAATTACTATTAAGATTCACCTCTGGTTGTATATCATGATTCATTTTCAAGTAAAATTAAACTCATAAAACTGATGGCAAGACAGTAAGCTGCTCGGTTTTATGGACAATGTTTTTATTACACTATACCACCTAAGGAGGCAGGCACAATTATCAAAAACACAGTGAAATGAATTGAAGTATCAACATCTATTTCATTAGTCTGGAGTTAATTCATTATAACACTGGAACACTTTAAATAGAAACTGTTAATTTACCACTTACTGTGATAAGCTGAAGCTACTTCCTCATGATACAGGGGCTACCTTACTATTACTGCTGATGCCAGACAAAACTCCTTAATAGATGCCAAATAAGCAATCGTTACATGATTTATGCAGATAAGACTCATAACTTCTGGCAAGGATACTGCTCCAAGCATGTGACTCAGTATTACATTTTTTGAAGGAAAAGAAAGTAGTATTGAATCTGACTCAAAATGCCTACTTAACAGTTTGAAAATGCTCCTTTCAAATGTAAGTGGTTTAATTTTTCTTTCTTTTTGAACTACTCAGTTGATCTTCATGATTTATGGATGACATATTTGAGAATTTGCTACTCACTAAAATTTATGTATAACCCAAAGGAAAATGACAATAACCTCACAGTTAAACTGCTAAACTTTAACAAGTATAACTGAAAATCAAGCAAGTAAAAATTCCAAACTTTCTATCTGAAACCAAAGAAAAATGTAGAGTGATTTCTAGGAAACAAACCATGAAATATGTTTCACCATGTACTATATTAAGTTTAGGCACACGTATATCACATTTGAAGAAAATGTGAAACACAAAAGGTAAATACAAGAATGCAAACTTTAGTATAAAACATAATGGTCAAAAACTGATTTTCTGAGCCTCATTTCTTAATCTAGACCCATCATTTTCCTAAAAGGCCCCATTAAAGTCCAAAAGAGACAGAAAAATGAAGTATGTTCAAAGGTGACAGACCAGGATGGAGAGCTGTCCAACAATAGAAGGACTGCCTCCTGAGTAATGGGCTCCCAATTGCAGAAGGAATTTCAGAGGTTGGACAACCACCTGCAGGAGGCATGCAGAACAGTAAAGGAAGACATAGCTAAACAAACTAGGAAAACCACAGTTCCCCAATGCTTCTGGTTTCAGAGAATTCACAACATACCGTGCTGAACTCGTCATAGCCAAGCAAAAGGTGTCATCAAAGCTACTCAGCTCATATGGTCGAAAGAACTCATTGTGGATGTCAATCTCCTCTTCATATTTGTGAAATTTCTTCACTACTAACTTCTTTAAGTTCGCAGCACAGATAACTAAGAGAGATACTGCCTGTTACTCTTAAAAGTCTTCAGATTACATCTCCTAAACATTTCTGTCATGGCAACTGTGTTCACAGAGAGTACACTGAACGAGGCTCAGATCGTGCCTCTGGCACTAACACACTTGGAGCTGAAACCAGACATGTGCACAGAACATACATGGCAAAGCTGAGCAAGACAATCGCCAAGGAGGCAGAGGCCTCTGGAAGCTGGGGTGGGAGTGGGGAATTATTTAAGAAATCAAATCACTCAATTCTTTAAATTCCTTTTTTCTCTTAAATAAACACCCTCTGCCTTAGAGATAAAAATTATGCAGCTATTTTATTAAATTTTCCATTATATTTCAAATCCTCTTTATTATGGGCAACATTAGGTTGTTAAATTCCTATCTTTTTTCCTAGAACAACTGAATCTTCTTAGCAGCTGTATGATTTATGATTTTGTCCAGAATTTCAAGATTAACAAATGCTTTTTAAAAGATAATTAATAATTTGTGAAGAACTTATTTGCAATCTTCTTACTTTATGGCCTGCACCATACCATCCAAAAACAGGATGGTCAAACGTGACTAGATGGAATCTTCAACTGGAGTGTTTCAGATTGGCAATAGATCGTCGCATCCTTTCACAATTGAGAAAACTGGCTTGTCCATGGTCAGAAGAATCAATAATAGAATCAAGAATAAACTCTATATCAAACTGATCAATTATTTAAACTTGGAAACATTGTTCTAATATGTCAAAATACATCTGAAGGTATTCTTTGAATGTAAAAACTTTCCTGCCTTTCTGACAAATTAATATGTAATCTTCAGTGACTAAAATACAGTTTCATACATACATCTGTACCTTTTTCACTGCTTAGATATAGGGAGAGTTTTTATTTCTCCTTGTGAATGGGTCCTCACTTCCTCCCCTATTCCCCCCAAATATGTAGGAATATATTAAGTACTAATTTTAAATGATGAAATAATATATCCACTAAACATCTGAGTGACATACCTGATAACTGGTAAGACACAATACAAGGTATTGGCCTATTTAGACAAAAGAAGTATAATACAATCTCTACCCTTTAAAAAAAGCTAAGATGTCATAATCTCCTATCTATTATAACAGCAACATAACCCTGAATAGTCATTCATTTCCTCCTAATAAAATGTTATATGAAACGAATGCTTCAAGATCATTTAATAATAATTTCCAAATAGGTTGGCATAAAAACTAGAGAAACAGCGTACCTACCTTCATCATAAGGCAGTGGTAAATGTTTTATTACCTCTGGTGTCCACCAGTAAGTGTAACTATTAAAAAAAAAAAGGATTAAAATGCGCCAAATGTAAATGTTGGTTTTCTACAATTCACTAGATAAAATGTGTTATCTAGACAAACGAACTATGGTAGGGGGTGGTTAGTACTAGGATAACAGGAAAGGCTCCTAAAATTTTGCTTGAGACTGAAGTCATGCTTTAGAGCAGTGCTTCTCAAAGGCAGCATACACATGAATCACTTGAAAATCCTGTTAACAGGCAGATTCTGATTCAGTAGGTGGGGCCTGAGATTCTGCATTTAAGACAAGCCTCTGGTGATATCAAAGGAGCTGGCCCTCAGACTACTTTTTAAATAGCAAGGCTTTAAAGCATGGGAAAAAAAAAAAAACAACAACAGAAAAGGGATAAGTCTGCTGCTTACAAAGAATTCATTCAGTCTTTCACCATTTATTAAGCAATTTATTTATTGACTTACTGTGTGTCAAACACTGTTCTACACTTTAGAAATGCCATGTTGAAAATAAAGAGAAAGTAGAGCTACAGTATTGTTCTGATCTTCACCAGCACAAGTTTCATGCTGGAAAGAGAAATACACAAGATAAGAGGGAACTGTGCACAGCCCAAGAGGCGGAAGGAGACAGCACAGCATCTCTGGGAGCATTCAGGGGTCCTGATAGAGCTGCGCTCAATACTCTTTTTAAAGAGCAGAACTGACATTGGAAATGGGCAAATGCAGTCTTGATGTTCAAAAGCCAGAGGGTGAAAGACTCCAAAAACTATACAGCAATGAGTGTGATGTCAATGCAGGCAAGATAACAAATCAAGTATTTACTAGAGATGGGAGTAACCTAAGAAGATGACCGGTGACTTCTATGAATCCACATCTATTCATAAAAACAAGCCACACCAGGCTATTCTCATTTCCTTTTCCAAAAAAATCAGATTATTAGATCAAAGGAATGAAAAAGACATGGGCTAACTCATTTAAAAGGGTGTATGTGTGTTAGAGAGAGAAAGAACTCACCCACGAGCAAGCACAGGCATAAATTCTAATGATGGCAGACAGAATTGGCAGAGGAGGAAAGCAGAGAAGGTATCAACGCATATATAAATAAATAACTAAAAAACGGTTACTTAGGAAAAAGAAGAAGACATTATAAAGAACATGTTTTAACTCAGAATGCACCATGTGGAGAAAAAGAATTAAGAGAAAATTAAGAGATCAGGCCATAAATTTTTAAAAAATATTACTAAACTGTATCCTTATGCAAAATAAAGCTTAACAATACTTTTCAAAAAAGCTAGAGTCATCAAGACAGTATTGTACTGGCACAAAAATGGAAATATAGACCAATGGAACAAGATAGAAAGCCCAGAAATAAACCCACACACCTATGGGCACCTTCTCTTGGACAATAGAGGCAAACAATGGGGAAGAGACAGTCTCTTCAATAAGTGGTGCTAGGAGAACTGGACAGCTATGTTAAGAGAATGAAATTAGAACACTTCCTAATACCATACACAAAGATAAACTCAAAATGGATTAAAGACCTAAATGTAAGACCAGAAATTATAAAGCTCTTAGAGGAGAACATAAGCAGAACACTGTATAACATAAATAACAGCAAGATCCTCTATGACCCACTTCCCAGAGTAATGGAAATAAAAATAAACAGGTGGGACCTAATTAAATTTAAAAGCTTTTGAACAGCAAAGGAAACTATAAACAAGGTGAAAAGACAACCTTCAGAATGTAAGAAAATAATAGCAACTGAAACAACTGACAAATGATTAATTTCCAAAATACACAAACAGCTCATAAAACTCAATACCAGAAAAACAGCCCAATCAAAAAGTGAGCAGCTATGGAAGACGGTATGGAGATTCCTTAAAAAACTAGGAATAAAACCACCATATAACCCAGCAATCCCACTACTGGGCATATACCTTGAGGAAATCAAAATTGAAAAAGACACAAATACCCCAATGTTCACTGCAGCACACTCATGATAGCTAGAACATGGAAGCAACCTACATGTCCATTGACAGATGAATGGATAAAGGAGCTGTGGTACGTATATACAATGGATTACTCAGCTATAAAAAGGAATGCATTTGAGTCAGTTCTAATCAGGTGGATGAACCTAGAGTCTATGATACAGAGGGAAGAAAGTCAGAAAGAGAAAGAGAAATATTGTATACTAATGCATATACATGGAATCTAGAAAGATGGTACTGATGAGTTTATTTTCAGGTCAGCAATGGAGAAACAGACATAGAAAACAAACTTAAGGACATGGCTTGGAGGGGAGGAAGAAGGGGGTGAGATGTACGGAGGAGTAACATGGAAACTTAAATTACCATATGTAAAATAGATAGTCAGTTTTGCTGTATGACTCAAGTAACTCAAATAGGGGCTCAGTATCAGCCTAGAGGGGTGGAATGGGGAGACAATGGGAGGGAGGTTCAAGAGGGAGGGGACATAGGTATACCTATGGCTGATTCATGTTGATATTTGGCAGAAAACAGCAAAATTCTGTAAAGCAATTTCCTTCAATTAAAAAACATTTTTTTTTTATTAAGTGGGCAAAAGAATTAAACAGACATTTCTCCAAAGAAGATACACAGATGACTAATGTGCTAAGTCACTTCAGTTGTGTCCAGCTCTTTGTGACCCTATGGACTGTAGGCTGCCAGGCTCACCTGTCCATGTGATTCTCTAGGCAAGAATACTGGAGTGGGTTGCCACGCCCTTCTCCAGGGAATCTTCCTGACCCAGGGATTGAACCCGTGTCTCTTAGATGACTAATAAACACATGAAAAGATGCTCAACATTGCTTATTATTAGAGAAATGCAAATCGAACTGCAATGAGATATCACCTCACACCAGTCAGAATGGCCATCATCAAAAATCCAAAAACAATAAATACTGGAGAGGGTGTAGAGAAAAGGGAACCCTCTTGTCCTGTTGGTGGGAATGCAGACTGATACAACCACTATGGAAGACAGTACAGAGATTCCTTTAAAAACGAGAAATAAAACTACTATATGACCAGCATACTTTATGATCCCCACTACTAGGCATATACCCTGAGGAACCCAAAATTTAAAAAGACACATGTACCCCAATGTTCATTGCACCACAATTTATAATAGCTAGACACAGAAGCAACCTAGATGTCCATCAACAGATGAATGGATAAGGACTTTGTGGTACACAGATATAGCGGAATGTTAGTCATAAAAAGGAATGCATTTCGGTCAGTTCTAACGAAGTGGATGAATAGAGCATATTATACAGAGTGAAGTAAGTTAGAAAAACAAATATTGTATATTAACACCTATGTGTGGAATCTAGAAAGATAGTACTGATGAACCTACTTGCAGAACAGCCATGGAGATGCAGACAGAGAAGAAAAGCTTTATGGACATGGGCTGTGGGGAGGGAGATGGGGGGATGAATGGAGACAGTAGCATGGAAACATATACACTCCTGCCATTTGTAAAACAGAAGACCAATAGGAATTTGCTATATGATCCAGGGAACTCAAACCAGGACTCTGTGGCAACCTAGAGGGGTGGGAAGGGGTGGGAGGTTCGAGGGGGGGTTCAAGAGGGAGGAGACATATGTGTTCCTATGGCTGATTCATGTTGATCTATGGCAGAAATCAGCACAATATTGTAAAGAAGTTATCCTTCAATTAAAAGTAAATTTTTTTTTTTTTTTAAAGTCCAACTCTTCTAAGTGGGTCTCAGAAAGAAAGAAGCCCAAAGAAATACCTGCTCTGGGGAAGCTGGGCTGAGATGGATGGAGGAGGAGAGCATCTGAGAGGATTGAGCCCAGGACTGGGAGGCATCACCTCCTCCACCAGCACATTCACCCAGGGGAAGAGCACCTGCACCGGGACAGAAATCTGCTTCCGGACCAGGTATCAGAGGACAGGCGATGGCAGGTGGGCGCCACTTCCGCCTCTGCATAAACACCTAGAAAGTCAGCTTCTTTTCTCTTTTTCACTCTCCAGTATTAAGAGTATTCAATTCCACTGGCTCACATAGAAAGGTTATGATTTTATTTATTTATTTATTTTTTTTGAAAGGTTATGATTTTAAAAGGCTCTTTAACTCCACTAGTAAACTTTGGAGCTCTCTGAAATAATATATATGGATCTGAGCAAAGCAACTGATATATGTGAACAAGACAGAGACGTGGGCAGGATGATAGGACAGTCAAGTGTTGACAGCATGGTTAGTTACAGCTGTTGAAATGATTCCAATCAAAAATCACGTAACAGTGTCAAGGTAGAGGGAGTTGTTGGGTGGTAGCCCACAGGGCTCTGCTATCCTATTCTGTTAAAGGACTCATCCTATTTCATCAAGGACTTACATTAGGATCAAGATAGCCAACTGATTAATTCTGAAGAAGCTACAAAGCTAGAGGAAATAGCTAATAAATAGGATACGTGTTTATGTATTTTTCCTGGAAGCAGGCAAAGCATATACAGGCAAGAAAAGATGGCAGAGATAAGGCATGGCAATAGGGCATGTTAAAAAGACGGGAATTCCAGTGGATAGAAGCCCAGAGAATTAACATTACGATAGCATTGCTGCAAACAGTCAATGTAACTTTGTACTTCATGATAAAAAAACAGATTACCCAGGACAAGGGGAATGATGGCACCAATGGTCCCACAACACTTGGCACAAATTAAACCAGAGTCGGACTACTGTTGGACCCAGGTTTGAATTCAGTTTAAAAAGAGCACCGACATAAACTGGAATACAGAAGAAAGCCTTCCGAACGCTAAACAGACTTAAAACCACAGTACAGGAGAAACAGTTAAGAAAGTGGAGCTATTTAACCTGGAGAAGAAGAACTTTGAGAATGTGTGAACCTGTCTTCAAATATTTAAAAGACCATCAAGTGAATGAGAAAACTGTGTTCTTAAGGTCTCAGGGGATTAAACTAAGATTAGTAGGTAAAGTTACAGACAAACGGATCTCGGCATGATATCAGAAAGAATAATGTGAGTGAACTGTCCAAAAACGACTACCTCTCAATCTGACAGGTGCTGGTTGACAAACCGACGGCAGCCAAGCACAGTACAGCTGAGCCCCACCTGGGAAGATACAGAGGGAACTCATACATCAGACAGAAAATAGTGCCAGGAAACCTCCCAACTCTGAGTCAAAGAGACAATGTATAATGCCTAAAAATACCCTGGTGACTTTATTAACACTGATTCCAAAATGGCATCTGAGATGATATATGCCATATTAACCTATTTCAGACTTCCCTGGTGGCCCAGATGGTAAAGCATCTGAATACAATGCGGGAGACCCAGGTTCGATCCCTGGGTTGGGAGGATCCTCTGGAGAAGGAAATGGCAACCCACCCCAGTACTATTCAGAACAAAGCTTCAATCAGCAGTTTGAACAGATTCATAAATGTGGGATTTTGAGTCACAAAAGTAGTTATCTCGAGAGAACTGGTTTGGATGAATTCTGGGCAAAGCTAGTTTATCCCCCCTTCCCTTATCATTTTATAAAAATACTATTTCAGAATAAGTCATTGGTAAACAGTGTAAAATACAGATGGTCACAAAGTTTGGAAACACAGACAAATACATAATAAAATGTTCACTAATAGTATGTTATAAAATAGATCTTAATCATCCAAATAAGCACGATGGTATGGTCACTCACCTAGAGCCAGACATCACAGCATGTGAAGTCAAGTGGGCCTTAGGAAGCATTACTATGGACAAAGCTAGCAGAGGTGATGGAATTCCAGCTGAGTTATATCAAATCCTAAAAGATGATGCTGTTAAAGTGCTACACTCAACATGCCAGCAAATATGGAAGACTAAGCAATGGCCACAGGACTGGAAAAGGTAAGTTTTCATTTCTAATCTCAATGAAGGGTAATGCCAGAGAATGTTCAAATTACTGTATAACTGCACTCATTTCACATGCTAACAAGGTAATGTTCAAAATCCTTCAAGCTAGGCTTCAATAGTACATGAACCAAGAACTTCCAGACGTACAAGCTGGATTTAGAAAAGGCTGAGGAACCAGAGATCAAATTGCAAACATCTGTGGGATCATAGAAAAAGCAAGAGAATTCCAGAAAAACATCTACTTCTGCTTTGACTGTGTGGATGACAACAAACTGTGGAAAATTCTTAAAGAGGTGGGAAAACCAAACCACCTTACCTACCTCCTGAGAAACCTGTGTGCAGGTCAAGAGGCAACAGTTAGAATGGGATATGGAACAATGAACTGGTTCAAAATTGGGAAAGGAGTTCATCAAGGCTGTATATTGTCACACTGCTCATTTAACTTGTATACAGAGTACACCATGTGAAATGCTGGACTGGATGAATCACAAGCTGTAATCAAGATTTCTGGGAGAAGTATCAACAACCTCAGATATGCAGATGATACCACCCTAATGGCAGAAAGTGAAGAGGAACTAAAGAGCCTCTTGGTGAAGGAGAAAGAGGAGAGTGAAAAAGCTAGCTTAAAACTCAACATTCAAAAAACTAAGATCAAGGCATCTGGTCCCACCCCATCACTTCATGGCAAATAGATGGGGAGAAAATGGAAATTGTGGCAGAGTTTATTTTCCTGAGCTCCAAAATCACTGCAAACAGTGACTATAGCCGTGAAATTAAAAGATGCTTGCTCCTTGGAAGAACGCTATGACAAACCCAGTCAGCACATTAAAAAGCAGAGACATCACCTTGCCGACTAAAGTCTGTATTGTCAAAGCTTTGTTTTTCTTTCTTTCCAGTAGTCATGTACAGATGTGAGAACTGGACCATAAAGAAGGCTGAGCACTGAAGAATTGATGCTTTTGAACTGTGGTGCTGGAGGAGGTTCTTGAGAGTCCCTTGGACAGCAAAGAGATTAAACCAGCCAAACCTAAAGGCATTCAACCCTGAATATTCATTGGAAGGACTGATACTGAAGCTCTAATACCTTGGCCACCTGATGCAGAGAGCCAACTCACTGGAAAAGACTGATTCTAGGAAAGATTGAGGGCAGAAAGAGAAGGAACAACGGAGGATGAGATGGTTGAATGGCATCACTGACTCAATGGACATGAATTTGAGTAAACTGGGAGAGAGTGAAGGGCAAGAAGCCTGGCGTGCTGCAGTCCATGGGATCACAAAGAGCTGCACATGATTTAGGGAATGAACAACAAAAAATAAGTGATAAAATAATATTATCTAAGTTTCCAGACTTAATGGTCATTCGGATAAAGCATCGGCCTGCCATGCGGGAGATTCGGGTTTGATCCCTGGGTTGGGAAGATCCCCTGGAGAAGGAAATAGCAACCCATTCCAGTATTCTTGCCTGTAGAATCCCATGGATAGAGCAGCCTGGCGGGCTACAGTCCACGGGGTCGCAAAGAGTCAGACATGACTGAGCGGGTTCACTTCACTCACAACTAAGGAATGCAGTCGTTTTAAAGAACAATAACAATACTAGTATCTGTTGGACTACTATGTACTAAGGATTTATATGATCTCATCTGATTCTCAGAAAAACCTACAGGTCAGACACTATCACTATCTCTATTTTACTGATGTGGAAACTGAGAATTGGACCGGTTATATGTCTTGCTTCGGGTCACACAGGTATT
Organism: Bos mutus; assembly: GCF_027580195.1. NCBI lineage: Eukaryota > Metazoa > Chordata > Mammalia > Artiodactyla > Bovidae > Bos > Bos mutus. The sequence goes on from NC_091625.1 coordinate 40,559,510, forward strand.
AACTGCAGGCAGTCCCTCCAGAGCTTGGCTGCTCCCAGACTGCGTGGATCATGTGTCAGACCCAGTAGGAAGTACTTCCCATTCATATTTTATTTAATCCTTAAAGTGACCTGTGAGGTGTGTGTAGTCATTTCCTTTCTATAGTTGGGAAAACAAGATTTCCAGAGGTTTAGAAACAGGTCTAAGGTCACACACCTGCAGAAAATCCAACTCAGCTCTACCCTAGCATCCATGCTCCAGTCTGGTTGTAGCCTCTGGCTATTTCTTCTGAGAATCAGCATATGGATTTAACCCTCATCAAAATAACTAGTATCGGTGGGTGACTAGAAAGGCCAAAAAAAAGTACTGAAATTTATCCTACAGTCTTTATTAGTATCAGTTGTTGATGCCAAAAATCAATTTTTGGAATTTTCACATTCTAGAGAAAAACAAAACAAGGAGACCAAGTCAACTGTGAGAGCCACAGTACCTACTTTGATAAAAGTTTATTCTCAGTGGGAGGTGTTTAGTGTATTCACTTACTGTGCTGTCTAATTGGCTACATAACCTCAGTCAAGACACATTTTCTCTGCAACTCAGTTTCCTTTTTTTAATTTTAAAAATGGGAATGTAACATCAGCTTCCTTTTATTTCCACAAATAAGCACCAACACTGCCTGCCTCAGTTATGTAACTCTAGGTTTAACTTATGCTTGTAATTTACTAGCTAATTTCAGCAACAGAAAATTGAGTTTTGCTTGTTCTCCAAGTTGTATCTTAATAGCTTCAATACTTTAAGGTAATATAAAGTTTCAGAAAATCAACCATATTTACCCATAGTCAATTGCATCAACAAAGCTAAATATAGGCATTTATGTTTATCTCTCATCAAATAAACATAATTAGCTCCAGATTTTTTTGTCAGCAAAAATTCATGGCAATCATTGATTAATATAGTGGAAAAATCAGCACTGCTTCATTTATAGGGAAAGTAAGGTCAAGCATTAAGCTGGTTATTCCAAGAAAATACACTTAAAAGAACAAAGCTGAGAAACATAAACTCTGACATTTTCTTAATATTTGAAATGTTCCTGAAGTAATAGAGAATTTGGCAACATCTATAACATTAGCACTTGCTAATTCACCAGTTGCTTGTGGTCTGTCCACACAGTTAGCACAGACCAGCAATGAACCCTGTAGTGTTTGCGAGGCACTGTTGCACAAAATGAGGGCTAGATCACACGGATGCTGTGAGAGGAGAGCCTTAGGAGCAGACCTGACATCACAGGGCTCTGAGCAGAAGGGACCAGGCTCAAGTCTCATATGTGAAAAATGTAGCCCATTATTAGAACATGACTCTTCAATTAACAGTGCTAAAGAGTCCTCTCATTAAACCCTTACAATGACTCTGTAATGTGTGTCCTGTCATTTACATTGTGCAGAGGAAGGAAATGAGACTTAGAGAGGTTAAATAACTAGTCCAAGGTCACACGGCTACAGAGACGCCAACTCAAGTCCCCTGACCCTGCGGCCTGTGCTACACAGAGAGTCTTGTCCTATCCTCAGGAGATAGTTCATTTATTTGGGGACTGCTGCTGCTGCTAAGTCACTTCAGTCGTGTCCGACTCTGTGCGACCCCATAGATGGCAGCCTACCAGGCTCCCCTGTCCCTGGGATTCTCCAGGCAAGAATACTGGAGTGAGTTGCCATTTCCTCCTTCAATGCATGACAGTGAAAAGTAAAAGTGAAGTCGCTCAGTCATGTCTGACTCTTCGTGACCCCATGGACTGCAGCCCACCAGGCTCCTCCATCCACGGGATTTTCCATGCAAGAGTACTGGAGTGGGGTGCCATTGGCTTCTCCGTATTTGGGGACAACTGCTACCAATTTAACTGTCATCATAATAGCCCATACAGCGAATGACTCAAGAAAGCCCAGACTGAGCAACAGGGCTGGTGGGAGTGGCGCCTGCCACGAGCACCACGGCTCTAGCTTCCTGTCCTCCCCAGTGTCACCAAGAGTTCCCTGTGCTTCCTGGAGGAAAGAACATTGGAATTCCAAAGTGAGGCTGCCTAGACACCACACTTAAAAACCAAAGACGATTCCTTACATGTTAAGAGTTCTTTATCACCCCACATTTGTAGGAAGCACTCAAAAGTTATGTTACTGGTTTGCTCCAGTGGAGCTTCAACTTAACAGTTCAATGATGAAGCTCTGAAACTTTGTATCTTATGAAAATGCAAAACAACTGTATTTGTTAATGACAATTTCCCAATGTTAAGGCTGAAACTCCAATACTTTAGCCACCTGATGTGAAGAGCTGACTCATTTGAAGAGACCCTGATGCAGGGAAAGATTGAGGGCAGGAGGAAAAGGGGACAACGGAGGATGAGATGGTTGGATGGCATCACTGACTCAATGGACATGAGTTTGGGTATGCTCCCGGAGTTGGTGATGGACAGGGAGGCCTGGTGTGCTGCGGTTCATGGGGTCGCAAAGAGTCTGACATGACTGAGCGACTGAACTGAACTATCAGGACATCAACAATACTAAATTCCTCCTGGCAAACATGTAGCAAGGCTGACTACTTTAGCCTATATAATCATTTCTCAAAAAGAAAGTTCTCTCATATTCAAAATACTATCAAAGCTGAGTTTAACATAGTAGACCAGGAAGAAAAATACCTTCTTCTTGTTGGTAAAAGTCTCATGGTATTTTTATGATGCAAATAAAAATCTGTCGGGAGTTCCCAGAGATGAGGTTTCCCTTCAGTGGGATGGAAAACTCCCAGGAAGAGATTAATGGAATCTTGTCTGTCAGCATCTAAAAAGCAAAAATACATAATTCAGGAACTCTATTACTCACATAAACAACCCAGGGGAATGCTTTCTTAGGAGGATTAAGGGTACATCTGGAATGTCATAGAACACACCTCTGAAAATAAAAGCATTTATACTGTAAAAGTCATACACAACATCTAAAACACCCACCAAGATTTTGAAAATTAAAATCTTATTTCAAAATGTTTCCTTTTTACTCTATACGTCTCATAACATAGAGGATAGTGAATGTAAACTGCTTCTTGAATTTTGAGAGATTCTTAAAAAGTCTTTAAGAACTGCCCTAGTTACCTTAGTGATTGCATTTTTAGAATAAAAACATTCTCACCATTTGTTCATTTACCTGAAACAAAGAACATCTTCACTTTATGGCAAAGACAGAAGAGAAGTCAGACTATAAATAAAGCGGCCCAATTCCTACCCATATTCTGTGGCACATCCTTGAACAAGTCAGTTTCCAAGCTTCTGCTTTTAATCCATGAAAAGATACTCCATTTCTTTAGCAGAGACAACCTTTGCAACATTTGGTTTCCCCTACAGCTGTGTTTGATAAAGAAAGCAGAGTGTGCACACGGAAAACAGCGTCACTCTAACCATTCAACCTCTCCAAAAGTACTTTTTCAAAACAGACTACAAACTAGTAAAACTGACACACACACACACACACACACACACACACACACACACACACACACACGCTGTCTCTCCTCTTCTTTTTCTCAATTGTATTTTGGTAAAAACGATAAGCACTGAAGTGGTTTCATGAGCCATCCTTCCCGTCCTGCACAGCCCCCTCCCAAGCATCCTTCATTCTTTCCATTCTGGTCTCTGAGCCCTTGTATATTCAAGTTAGGGGCAGACATCCACAATATAAATAATAATCTCTTTCTGAAATTGAGCACAGAACCAAAAAGCTAACAGAAATGACTGCTTTTGAAACAGGATAACATCATCATAAAATCAATTTCCTTCCAACAGCTATAGTGAACACAGAAAAATCTGAAATTAGCAACACTGTTCTCATTGGGCTATTTGGTCATTTTGGCAGAAGCAATAAATGAAATCTGGTACATTAAACATGGGTTCCAGTTATATATTTTGACAGGAAGCATTCCATTAAAACAGCGCTCACCTTTTATGCTACAAGTAATATATGAAAGGGATGTGTTTATATGATGAGTATACTTGCAGCCTTTTTTCCATTTGTTGAGAGAAAACATCAAGTATTAAATGATGAAGGCATTACCACCCCAATTTGCACCCTCTTAACACAATATGAAAGTAAACATACTCCTTTTATAGTAATTATTTTCTTTATGATTCTTGGGTAGCCTTAATGGCACTTAATAATTCACACTATGCAGTACCTCAAAATATCTTAATTCTATTTAAAGAAGCTTTCCATTTTTCAGCCACATTTTCAAGGAGTTTCTTTTATCCCTAATTAAGCCTAATTAGTAGTTCCTTTAATTTTTAGCAAGTATGATAAAATGTAAGATTGAGAAACCTAACCAAATAATAGATATGCCTTCAAAGGATCATAATGGAGACTTCTTGAATGTACTGCTGTTACATTAACTTACAATGTATCTATGGTATTTATGGTCACTTACTAAGCTTGGATTTATTTGGAAGGAATGATGCTAAAGCTGAAACTCCAGTACTCTGGCCACCTCACGCAAAGAGTTGACTCATTGGAAAAGACTCTGATGCTGGGAGGGATTGGGGGCAGGAGGAGAAGGGGACGACAGAGGATGAGATGGCTGGATGGCATCACTGACTCGATGGACGTGAGTCTCAGTGAACTCCGGGAGTTGGTGATGGACAGGGAGGCCTAGTTTGCTGCGATTCATGGGGTCGCAAAGAGTCAGACACGACTGAGCGACTGAACTGAACTGAACTGAACTGAACTAAGCTTGGAATCTAAGGCCAGTCCTAATGAGCCTCAGGAACTTTTCCTGGCTACTTTTGACTGCAGATGAAGTTTTCGCCCTCTGGAAGACAGTAGTACTTTGGACTGAGACAAAAGCTTAAAATAGGTAGGTTCTCTGCAGTTGCAGATAACAAGAGGGCAAAATAACTACCTACTTTTATATTCAATTGTGCTTTAAAGGAAAAAGAATATGCACCTTTCAAACTCCATCCAGATGGTTAATCACTAACACACTGTATTTCAATAGGTCAGGCTTGAAGATAACAGTTCTTTTTAATTAGCCAAGAATGTCTATTTGGAAACTAGAGTATTTGTTGACCTAATATTAAATTAAGTCCATGATAAAGTGGCCTCTGAAATCAGTAATGGAATGGGATGCTATTCGATAAACAGTACTATTTAACCAGGGTGAGGAGCAGACAGTGAACTTGGACCACTGCCTCCTACTGTATGTTGAAATAAATACCAACTAAATGTCAGAAGGACAAAGATCAACACCCTAATAGAAAAACATGCAATTTTTAAAAGAAACAAATAGATGGTAAACATTCAAAAACTCAACTTTACTATTATTCAGTAAATGATGCAAACTGAGAACAATGCAAACCATTTTCTACTTATTAAGCTGGCAAATACTTTCCAAAATGGGCACTCCTATACTCTGCTGAGAGAGAACTGATTGCTACACCCTTTCGTTAAGGCTATCTGGCTATACATATACATATATGTCTTTAAAGATCCTGAAAATATGTATACTCTGACCTAATAAATATGGTGCTGAAATTTTCATAATATAAAAACATTCAAAAAAGATGTTCGTTTAAAAGAAACATAAATGCACAATAAAAACAGGTAACCTCACTGTGGTGTTTCTAAAGGACAGACTGCCACAAGGCTACCAAAAATTAAGTTGTAAAAGAGTATTTAGGGTCATAAAGATTACTCACATTATCTAAAAGGGAAAAAGCAGATATACATTACCTGTACAGTAACTAGAAGGATCATGTTCTGCTAAATATGAACAAGTTGCTACCTCTGAAAGGTGAGGATTATATGATTTATTTGTGAGTTATTTTATACTTTTTATAATTAGCATATATTACCTTCATAACTACAAAAAAAAAAAACCCACCATTCATTCATCCAAGAGCCTACTATGTCTGTCCCACACTAGGTATATGGTCTATACATAACTGATTCTGGCTTTCATGGGGCTTACATTCCACAGTGAGAAGCAAAAATAATTCTCAAGTAAATAAGGTACAGGGTACTTTCAGAGGATGTTAGTTCTTTGAAAAAATAAGAGTGACATGAGAGTGATGAGAGAGAAGAGGGACACTTAGGTCGGTGGTCAGGGAAGCAGGTGGAGGCTGCACAGTGTCCCGAACAGCACGAAGGTGGAGGGGGGAGCAGGGGGCTGGAGGGCAGGGGGCAAAGAAAGAGCAGGACTGGGGACAGTGAGGCAGACCACACGCGGCCTCGAAGGTCATGGCAAAGAGTCCGATCTTAAATGCGATGAGAAGCCCTGGAAGGGATTTCAGAGTGGGGAGTGATATGATCTAACTCTCGAAAGGATCACTGTGGCTGCTGTGAAGAGCAAGAACAGAAGAGGGGAGGCCGAGGGAGGAATCAGGAGCAACGGCAGCTGTTCAGAGCCACCAGCTGTCTGAACCAGCCCGGCAACAGTGGGGAGGAAACACAGCAGAAGGATTGGGGATATGCTCTGGAGGTGGAGCCAACCAGGTTTGCTGAGAGGTGAGACCGGGGAAGATAAGGAGAATAAAGAAATTAAGGATGATTCCTAGGATTCTGAACGGAACAATGGAAGCAGAGGTGAAAAAAGAAAAAAAGTAGAGAAACAAGTTTGGGGCAGAGTCAGTACTCTTGCCTGGAAAATCCTATGGATGCAGGAGCCTGGTAGGCTGCAGTCCATGGGGTCGCTAAGAGTCGGACACGACTGAGTGATTTCACTTTGACTTTTCACTTTCATGCACTGGAGAAGGAAATGGCAACCCACTCCAGTATTCTTGCCTGGAGAATCCCAGGTGCCGGGGACCAGCCCCGGCTGAACCAGGGTATTCGAAGGAGAGACGGCGTAGGCGAAGATCAGGAAACAATTGCTTAATTAAACGTTAATTAAGGATATAAAGAGTAATAGAATGAGGATAGCTCAGTAGGAAAATTCAGTGGAGAAAAGAGGCTGAATAATTCAGCCAGAAGGTAAGAGAAAGAACGACATGGTGAGACCAAGTTTCGGTGAACAAGGCCCGCACTTTATTTTCCAAAGTAGTTTTTATACCTTAAGTTATGCATAGAGGATAATGGGGGAAGGGGTAGAGTCAGGCAGCAAGCCAGGCTTTCTTCCTGCAAACTTATCATATGCAAAAGCTTAGGTGATTTGCATCATCTTCTGGCCCAGAGGCCTGTTAACATTTTAAGACCTTTTCTTCAGAAAACTTATTTTTCTCTAAAGGTGATTGGTCAGGAGCCACCCTCCAAAAGCATTAGATAAAGTTGCATTCCTACAGCGCAAAGGTGTGGTGGGCTATAACAAGAAAAAGAATTAACTCAAGGGTCCCAGGTTACAAACATTAAAGCTACTATTTACACCAATTATATTAATCAATACACTGCCAGGGACACAGCAGGTAAGGGATATGGAGACTTAGCAGCAAACATTGGCCCAACAAGTGAAAATCCCTTCACCAATACAATTTCTAATCAATCTTTTAACTACTCAAAAGAATCTGTGTTTAGACAGTTTAGAACATCTCCTACCTCTCACAGTTGGGAGGCTCTGAACAATCACATGTGGCCGGAAAACCTATTCAGGCAGGCTAGAGGATTTCCAAAGGAGTTTGTAGGTTAAACACTGTCACACCCAGGAATTATTAACTGGAGCTGTAAGCTAACTTTTTTTCAGAGAGGTAGTGGGGGACAGCCCCCCGTAAAGTCAGAGGTGTAGGTGAAAGCACAAAGCAGAAAGTAGGCAGACTCTGGTTTTGGGGGTAGATTGCTCGAGAATTTCCAGGGAGACTCCTGAGGCTTGATCCCGCCTTTGCGTATGCCAAGCCTCCTTCCTCATGACCTTTGTCATGGGTGGAGTTCCTCACGCTGGCTACCGGCAGTGATAGAATTCCAGTTGAGCTATTCCAGATCCTGAAAAGTGCTGCACTCAATATGCAATATGCACCCAATATGCAATATGCCGGCTCCCGGCACCCAGGGATGGGGGAGCCTGGTGGGCTGCCGTCTATGGGGTCGCACAGAGTCAGACACGACTGAAGCGACTTAGCAGCAGCAGCAGCAGCAAGTCATTTCCTGCTGGAAATGATTAGTTTGAGATTCTTCTCAGATATCCGTGGTAGGGAGAAACTTGGCCTCATGACCTTCCCTCCATAGTTTCTCATGAATATTTCATCTTAGATGGCAAAAGCGACTTTGTAGATGTAACTGAAATGACTAATCAATGACATCAACGTAGGAAAATTATCGTGTCTTACCTGGATCGGCCACTGGAATCATAAGAATCCTTTAAGGGCAGAAGAGGAAAGCAGACAGATTTTAGGCACAAGGGTTGATGTACCATTGCTAACTTTGAAGATGGAGTGGACCACAAGCCAAGGAAGGTAAGCAGCCTCTCAAACCCGAGAATGAGCCCCAGACAACAGCACATGGGGACAGCAGTCCGAGAACCACCTCGAGTTCTGCCAGCAAGCTGAATGAGCCTGGAGGCCTCCAGATCAGAGCCCACATTCTGACTTCATTGCTCTCATTTGAACTGCAGCCAGGTGAGAGCCTAAGCAGAGAACACAGGTGAGTAATGCTATTCCCAGACTTCTGAACCACAAACACTGGGACATAATAAACGGGTGTTGTTTTAAGCCACTGAGTCTGTGATAATTGGTTATGGCACCTGTAGAAAACTAACACAATATTCAGAAGGAAATGCCTGCAAGGTAGGCATTTAGTTAAGTCTGGAGTCAGGGAAGAGATATATATTTGAGTGTCAAACGTATGGTATTTAAAAGCTGGGTGAGATGCCCCTAAGGTAAAAGTGTAGAAAGAGAAGAGGAGAGTTTAGAAATAGGGTAGAAGTCACCAGCGGGACTGAGAGAGACAGCACAGAGGTGAGTTTCAAGAAAGAGTGCTCCATTGTGATACAAGCTGCCAAAGAGCTGAGCAAGATGAACACAGAAAAGGAGCCCTTGGTTTGGCAGTGGGAGATTGGGGTGATTGTGATAAGCACGGGTTTGGGGGCATGACAGGGCAAAGGCTCAATGAAGCAGGTGGAGAGAACAGGATATGAGAGAGGGAACAGGTGTGCAGATAACGCTTCCAAGAGGTTTTGCTTCAGGAGAGCAGAGCTTTTGTTAGCAGTGGGTGTGGTTAAGAACAGAAGGAAAGATTAGATGGAAAACACAAGGTGTGCCTCCATGCTCATGGAAATGAGGCCGCAGAGGGGGGAAACTGACCGCATACGGCAGTGAGCATGTAAGGACAGGGGTTCAGTCCCTGGGTCCGAAGACCCCCGGGAGAAGGAAATGGCAACCCACTCCAGTACTTTTGCCTGGGAAATCTCATGGACAGAGGAGCCTGGCGGGCTACAGTCCACAGGGTCACAGAGCTGGACATGACTGAGCAACTAAACAACACACACACACACACACACACACATATATATGTGTATATACTTGTGTATATGTATGTATATACAGCTGTTCTATTATTAACTGTGCAGGTATCTTATATTTTTTTCCTTAAAATAGGATTTCAATTCAATAAGCTTCAGAAAAAAATATTCAGGTTTACCTACATATAAATATAAAAGAAAATTAGAACTTGACAAGGAATTACAATTATAAACTTCTTCCTAACATCCAAAGAGAATACCTAGGTACTTGTTCTTCTCTTATTGACGTCCTACAACTGCTTCTGTAGCCAGTTATGAGAGAAACCAAAGGACATTTCTCAGAAAGAAAAGAAACCCCAGAACATGGTAATAGTATGTGAAAACTCAAAACAGTTTTTAAAATGAACCTGAAAGGGAGTCAGGTGGGTTACCCACATAGTCTCCATCTGTCCATATGAACCAAGGATAAAATTCTTAACAACCTAATTTCAAGAACCTTCCTGTCTACCTCAGAGACATGACATGGAGAGACTGATTCACAAAGTTATCTTGAGTGCTTAAAGAAAATGGTTCTATTAATATATTACCATTATATAATATCCATTGTAATTTTAAAATAAGTTGTACACCCCAATGGCACCATGCTTCTCAAAATACAGAAGTCTGTTTTAGCCATATTATTCATAAAATAATTCCTTTCATAATAGTTCCTCTTTCAGTTGTGCATAATTTTGCTTTACCTTTCCATCGTGTGCACGTTACTTATTTATGACCACCTTCTGTCTTTTAATTGTTCTTTCATTTTTAATCATGCACAGCTACACATTCACTCTCTGTGCTCTAATCTTACTGAAAAACACATGACTTGGTCCTTAAGTGTCAATCAGTTCAGTTCAGTCACTCAGTTGTGTCCGACTCTTTGCGACCCCACGAATCGCAGCATACCAGGCGTCCCTGTCCATCACCAACTCCCGGAGTTCACTCAAACTCAAGTCCATCGAGTCGGTAATGCCCATACAGCCATCTCATCCTCTGTCGTCCCCTTCTCCTCCTGCCTCCAATCCCTCCCAGCATCAGAGTCTTTTCCAATGAGTCAACTCTTCGCATGAGGTGGCCAAAGTATTGGAGTTTCAGCTTTAGCATCAGTCCTTCCAGTGAATACCCAGGACTGATCTCCTTTAGGATGGACTGGTTGGATCATAATGACTCCCAATTCAGGAACAACCCTGAACAGGAAGTTTTAAACCTTGTTCAACACATATCCAGAGGTATATGTACTTGTTGGCACATGACTTACATAGCTGTTCAAGCTGAACTGTGTTCCCCACAAAAGGGATATTAAAAGTCTTAAGCCCCAGGACCTGTGAATATGACCCTATTTGCAAATCAAGTCTTTGCAGATGTAATCCTGTTAAGATACAGCCACACTGGAATGGGGCAGGCCCTGAATGCAGTATGACTGGTGTCTTCATAAGAAGAGACACACACACACAGGGAGGAGAACACCACGGAGACACAACAGAGAGGAGAATGTCGTGTGACACCAGAGACAGAAATGAAAGCACCACAGTTTTAATTGCAAGCCAAGGATCAGCAGCAAACCATCGGAAGATAAGAAGCAAGTAAGGAACCTCCCCTGGAGCCTTCAGAGGGAACACAGCCCTGCTGACATTTGATTCCCAACTTAAAGCCTCCAAAGCTGTGAAACAGCACATTTCTGTTGTTTTAAGCCACCAAGCTTGTAGTGCTTTGTTACAGAAGTCCTAGAAAACCAGTACAATAATGAAGCATAGCCAGTGAGACTGCCTTTAGAGAGACTACCTTAAAACCATTCTAATTTACAAAAACAAGTGAAACCACGTGTTATTTTTAGTGTTTTTAGCTATATATAATAATCATTTGCAATAATGTTGTAGCCACTTGGAATACATCAATACATATTAATATCTTTATTGGGAACTACAGCAGTAAGTGTAATAAAGGATGATGGGAATACTTCAATATTTTTGCTTTAGAAATCTAGAATTTAAACTTACGCCACTGACCTGAATTTCTAAATTTGACTTTCCTAACTCTTGATTTTTGTTCAGATTAATATACTTTGATTGTAAAGTTCCTAAATCCAGCTCAAGGAGTCATGCACACAGAGCAATATCCAAACACTCTAAAGGTCTATAGTGGCTTTGTGGTTTATGTTACACATTGAGCTCACCAGCTGTATAAAGGCCATAATTCTCAGTGAATTCGAAAGACATGATTTGAGCAGTCTAAGAGCATTCCTGATAAGCCACATGTTATTAGGCTGATACACTTAGCCCTGTTGATTTCTGAATTCAGGGAAAAGGGGAAGCTGGGGAGGGCATAGGTAATGAATTAACTCGTGCATTTATTAATTCAGTCCATAAACAGTTTATGTGCCATGAGCAAGGCAGCAGGGACACCATAGTGAACCAGTAGTAAATAAGATGCTCATGAGCTCTTGGGTCTCACGGTGGGGATACAGGGACACACAACCCAACTAATAGCACAGTCAAGGATTTAAGTGCAACTGTGCCAGGTGCTGCAAAGGTGCAGAATGCTCCAAGAACAAAAACAGGAGCACCTTCCTTGAGAAAGTGAAAGCAGAGTGAGCTCTCAAAAGCTCAGAAGACTGCAGTCTTATGTTCCAATGTTCCAAGGGGCACAGCAAGAGCCTCTGGCAGAGGAAGCCTAACCTAGTCAGGAAAGAGTGAGAAGGTCTGTGTGTCTGGAGAGCTGTGATGGGGGAAGGGGATGGCATGAATGGCAGAATGGCAAGGTAGGTGGGGCCAGACCACACAGGACCTCTAGGTCTCTCCTGCACATCCCCCCACACCCACCAGGCTGCCAACCAGCTTCCAACCCCTCTGCAGTGTGGTAATGGGGATGGTCTTACTTGATCTCGACTCCAAAGTGACCCCCATGCTCCCCACTTCCTGCTGTTCATGCTTTAGTGTGATAGATATCCTGTGTTGTGTAGTGAATTGTTTCTCTCTAAAAAGATATACTGAAGCCCTAAACCCCAATATCCACTAGTGTAATCTTATTTGAAATTAGGGTCTTTTCAGACATAATCAAGTTATGTGTGCTCAGTTGCATTTGATTCTTTGTGACCCCATGGACTGTAGCCCACTAGGCTCCTCTGTCCATGGAATTTTCCAAGCAAAAATACTGGACTGGGTTGCTATTTCCTTCTCCAAAGGATCTTCCTGACCCAGGAATCAAACCCAGGTCTCCTGCATTTCCTGCATTGGCAGGTGGATTCTTTACCATTACGCCACCTGGGAAGCCCAAATCAAGTTAAGATAATGCCATACTGAATTAGGGTAGACCCTAATCCAATTAGGGCTTCGCAGGTGGCACTAGGGCCTGCCAATGCAGGACACGAAGAGACACAGGTTTGATCCCTGGGTCAAGGATCCCCTGGAGAAGGAAATGGCAACCCACCCCAGTATTCTCGCCTGGAAAATCCCATGGACAGAGGAGGCTGGCGGGCTACACCCCATGTCGCAAAGAGTCGGACACAGCTGAAGTGACTGAGTGTGCACGCATGCTAACCCAGTATGACTGGTGTCCTTACAGGAAGAGGGAAACTTGACACAGACCTAGACACAAAGAGGAAGACCATGCGACAATGGAAGCAAGACAGCTGCAAGCCGAGGAACACCAAGGACTGCTGGCAAAATATCAGAAGCTGGGAAGAGGCATTCTCCTCTGTGGACTTCACAGTGAACTTGGTTGGCTCTGCTGACAACTTGACACTGAACTTCTACCTCTGAACTGTGAGATAAGTTTCTGTTGTTTTACATCACCTAGTTCTTAGTATTTTGTTGCAGCAGCCTTAGGAAACTGTCACAGATTTTGCTCGTGTGTGGGTGGGACCACAATTTGCTTCTGAGCAATGGTATATGGCAAAGTGATGGCATGACACCCCATGATTACATTATGTTATATAAGACTGTTTTGCCAGAAGACTCATTCTAGAGACCCTTTCCCATGCCAGTGATGAAGACGCAAGCTGCCATGATCCCTACAAGGAACAAGTCCACAAGGAACTGAATTCCCCCAACAAGCACATGAGCAGGGAAGCAGATCCTCCCCGCATCAGGCCTCCGGATGAGACCACATCTGACTGACATCTCCACTACAGCTTGGTGAGACCCTCTGCAGAGGACCTGGCTAAACTGGGCCTGGAATTCTGACCCACAGAAATCGTGAGATATGAATATATGTTGCTTTAAGCTCTCAACTTTTCAGTAATTTGTTAGATAGCACAGGAAATGAATATGCCTGCACAGAAGTATAGCAAACCGCCTTTGCATTCTCTCTGGGCACGGAAAAGGCTGAAGGCTGATTCTTTTGTGGATGGTTTCACGTACTCTCCTGAGGTTCCCAGCGCTGGAGACACCTGCAGTTCCCTTGGCGTGAGCACAGGCTTCTCACATCAGGCATTTTCCTGCTACCCTTCCTTGGGAAGCCAGTGATCAATCACCTCCTGGTTCCCGCTGCTATGGTCCCTCTGGCCAGGACCTAGGCCAATGCCATGCCAGCACCCTCCCCCACGGGGCCACCTCTGGTCACCTGGTAGGCCTACTGATCCTCTGGCCTCAGCAACTCTAGGAGGGGAGGCCATTCCCAACATGGCAGCCCACTCCTCAGCCCGTCCCTCTGCTTCAGCTTTGCTACACAGCTGCCCGAAGCCAACAGCTCCACGGGGTCCCTCCATTAAGCCTGCCCAGAATTCAGTTCTCTCCAGGCTGGAGGTAAAGGAGCAGGGGTTGGGGACAGTCACTGCGTAGCAAAAATTCAAAGAATCTCTTTGCTGATTTCTCTTCTCTACATTTTGTAAACGTTTTTGTCTTTAATCTAGTTTAAGAGTCCAAGACTCACAAAATCAACTTGAGCTCTTCCTTTAAAAATTCTGTGCACGGGACCTGTCTCACAGTCACTTTGGTGGGTGACATCAGAATGGAGGCAGAAAAAGTGCCCTTTTAACCACCTGTTGCTGTTAGTACTCCCAAGTCATAAAACGAGAAAAGACTAAAATTTAGTGCTAATGTTACTTCTCATTTCTAGCTGACATTTAAAAGATACAGTGATATTCACATTCTTAGACAACTGTTAAAATGATGAACTCTATTTAAAAATAATTACTCAATACTCTTAAATTGATTTATGTATTTCCAGGGCTTCCCTGGTGGCTGAGCTGGTAAAGAATTTGCGTGCAATGCAGGAGACCTGAATTCGATCCCTGGGTTGGGAAGATCCCGTGGAGAAGGAAAAGGCTACCCACTCCAGTATTCTGGCCTAGAGAATTCCATGGGCTGTATGGTCCGTGGGGTCACAAAGAATCGGACACGACAGAGTGACTTTCACTTTCACTTTCATTACAAGCAGAAACTAGGAATGAGGCAGAAGCCAAGGAATCACAGTACTGTGAAGTATACAAAAGCTCCAGTTATGGGTGGCCAAAGTGCCCTACTTAAAATACAAAGTTTATTCATTCATTTACTGCATATTTACTGAGCACCTCCTAAGCGACAGATTCTGTTTTATTTAAACTTTTAAAAAATATTTAACTTTGACATTACTTTTCCAGTTAGCTTTAAAAACAAGGATATGTAAAAGAGAAAAATGTGCATCAGGATAAGTCTCAGAAATGCATATAACTCCAGAATTACCTGAAAAAGCATTGCTGTAATATCGAGATAGGGTCTGCATGATGTCTTTTGAGTGCTGGGTCCACGGTGCTATCTTTCTGTAGGTTTTTACACGATGAACAAGTTGGGAACCACCATACTGAAGGGACAGGGTATCCCCATGGTCTTCATAGAGTTCCTCAAACAACCTAAGAAGCCCAAGTAAAACACACAAACACTAAAGAATTTCATCCAAAGTATTATACACCTTATTCACTTAGCTACAGATTCAAAACACGTCTTTTCCTACATGAATTCCTTTGAGACTTTCTTTTCAAGTAGACTCTTCAACATCTTGGAAGATAAATGCATACACAAAATGTATTACATTTTAGAGTAATAGTCCAATAAACAACAAAATCACAGAAAACTCTAAGGGGAAAAAAAAAAAGCTGGGGGACCAAAAAGCATAATCCACCCAAGCCTAGACCAAGATGGCTCTACTCTCTTAAAAGACTCCTAACTTTCTGCAGCCTGCCAGCTCAATTTACCTCCCATGACAGAATTTTCTGTTCTCTCTGAATTGCCTTTGGAAGAAAGGACAAGCTCTTGTCACATCAAACCATATTCTTTCCTAGAAATATATGTTTGAAACTTCTGTTTCTTCAAGTGCCTGTTAAGGTTTTTTAATGCACTGATGGCTGAGATCTGGCCATTTGTAAGCTGAGCACTCTTTTGGACAGAGCCTTTATGACTATCTCAGAGGACTGATAATAGCGATCACTGCATTTCAAGAAACAGTACTTCATGCCTGTCATGGACTCAGTGGGCAGTGAAATAACAGTATTTCTTCAATCTTTTATCTATCTGACCTGTTTAATTCAAAATATACGAAGGCATATTACTTTTTTTCCTAACACAGCCTGAGATTTTTTTTTTTCCAAAGAAACTCACTAGTTTGGATTTATCTAAAGTACACAGCGTTTTTTGATAATTAACATGAATAGGAAAACAAAACCATGGCAACAACACATAGGGCTTTAATAGAAATAGATGATACCAAATTTAAATTACGTCTTTTAACAACATAATTTTTGGGAAGCCAAAAGGGGAAATGAGTTCACAAAAGTCCTTTATGATTAATCAAGTTTGCTTTCTGTCATTACCAGCATTTGAAAGGCAAAAAAAATAAGGCTTACCTAACTGCATCTGTATCAAATTGTAGATTGGGTTTGTCAATTAAGCCCAAGGAGTACAGTTGATAAGCCAGAGCACATTTCCCCACCATAAACTGTGCTGTGTTGGTGCGATCCAAACAGTCCACACAGTTGGTTCGAAGAACACCAGTCTAAAGAGAAACACCTTGAACGGTCAATCATTATTCAGTCACCAGAACTACTTTCAGCCTACGCAAGATTTCTTTAAGAAGACAAGCTGCAAGTAGGGTGTTATTCCTGAGCAAATAATGAAGCATTTTTTTTCACTATAAAAGGTTATATTTGGTAGTCACAATATTGCTCCAATAGCATCATTATACCTTCTAGTCTATATTTGAATTTTTCTTTAGTTTAATAAGATAAAACAAACAGCTAACATTTTCCACCTGTGCCAATTAGTTAAATATGTGCTTTTCCTCCTGGTCTGTCTCCTTTACTGTACAAACCAAACCATTTAGTGGCTGAGGCAGTTTCATTCTTAAAGCATAATTAATAGATATAGTGATTATCTGGCTCATTTTCCAAAGTCCTTCTAATTTGTTCTTTACACATTTCTGTTTGTTTCTATTTCCAATTAATTTTATATTATATGAAAAAAGTCTATGAAAGTGAAAGTTGCTCAGTGTGTCTGACTCTTTGTGACCCCATGGACTATACAGTCCATGGAATTCTCCAGGCCAGAATACTGGAATGGGTAGCCTTTCCCTTCTCCAGGGGATCTTCCCAACCCAGAGATCAAACCCAGGTCTCCCACATTGCAGGAGGATTCTTTACTAGCCGAGCCACAAGGGAAGTCCAAGAATACTGGAGTGGGTAGCCTATCCCTTCTCCAGTGGGTCTTCTCAACCCAGGAATCGAACTGGGGTCTCCTGCGTTGCAGCAGACTCTTTGCCAACTGAGCTATCTGGGAAGCCCCCCCAAAAATCTATGGGCCATTACTATTTAAGCTATACATCCTTTCCAAGAGTTAAACACTAGCTGTAAGGCATTAAAACTTGTTCTCAAATGATTAATAATGTTGCATTCAATAAGAAGTATCTCTCTCCATGGTTGATTTCAGAAAACATCACACACAGTGGATACAAATTCTGTTCATTATTAACACAATGTCATCTATACCTGCAGGCGACCAGTGGGAATCACGCATCCTCCTAGTTCATTCCACCTGTGTTTAAAAATACATGCTTTAATTTTAAAATATTTAATAACATAATCTATATTCATATTTGGTACCAGCTCTTAATTAAGAATGAAAGTAATAGGGCTGAACGCCCCTGAACAATCCGTGATTCAGTTTACTTTCTCAGGTAAGTGAATTTGCAAATAACAGAGATGGAATGCTACCCATGCTCCCCTCAAAGGGAGGCCAGGAAAGGAGCATCTTAACCTGCTCCAGCCCCGCACACTAGCATTTCGTCACCCACGTTCATCCAAAGTCTCTTGCTTTAAGCCCATTTCCTGTTCAGTCTCTACAGACATGAATAATTGCAGATCAACTTTATAATACAATCTACCAAGTCTGGTCCTTCTCCCCTTGATTTTAGGAGGTTCTACTTCCTCCAGCTTTTCTTCATGGAGCTTTGCTACAGTCCTTTCATTGTTTTTACAAACTTCTTTATTATTTTCCTTCCCACATGTTTTCTCCATGCCTTCGCCAACGAAGGCATGGGGAAATATTCTATTATAAGTACTATGTAATGACATTAATCTTTTAATTATTTAAAAGAAGGTGCAGTGCAGAAAAAGAGTTAACACAGCAGGCCTGACTGCTATGCTCAGAAAGGCCCGCTTACAAGGCTGCCCCCTGGCTGGTGCCGGGAACTTTAATTCCCACTATTCCCAGAACAGACAAGCATGGCTCACAGTGCTTAAGCTGTCTGTAGAAGCAACATGGTTTGCTGAACAGCCTTTTCTTCTGGGAGCCTGAAATTTTGGTAGCTGCCAGGCAGAGCTGCCTGTGGGACCACTTCCAGTAAAAACCCTGGCACCAAGTCTTCAATCATCTCCCCTGGTTGGCAACACTTCACATTCGCTGTCGCAAGTTGCCGGGGGAATTGAACATACTCCGTGTGACTCTAGCAGGAGAGGACTCTGGAAGCAAGTCCCTCATTTCCTCTGGACTTTGTCCCATGTGCTTTCTCCCTCGGCTAATTTTGCTTTGTTTTGCTTGTTCATATTAAATCACAGCCAAGAGGACAACAATACACTACAACTCCTGCGTTCTCTTAGGAAATCACCAAGCCTGGGAGGAGTCCTGGGGACCCTGGTCACAGGTGCCCTGAAATTCAAACTATAACAGAAGATGTACACATTAGTAATTGGTTAGGTTTTTTTTTTCCTTGCTTTTTGCATGTTTTTTCTTTACCATTATAGTTAGCTTTTTTAACTGAAAATAAAATGTTGGAAATACATAACATTGGTTCTTTAAAGATAAATTAAGCACAGATGCTTGATCTAAAGAAGCTCACAAAGTAGTAATGAAGAAAGATTTGTGGGCAAATAACTATAATACAGTGATAAATTTCGTTAAAATGTTAGTATAGACTGGTCTGACTCTTTGGGACCCCATGGACTGTAGCCCACCAGGCTCCTCTGTCCACGGGATTTTACAGGCAAGAATACTGGAGTGGATTGCCGTTTCCTTCTCCGGGATATCTTCCTGACCCAGGGATCAAACCCAGGTCTCCTGCAAGCAGATTCTTTACTCTTTCAGCCACCAAGGAAGCCCCAATGAAGAAAGATCTGCGAGCAAATAACTAATACACTGACAAGTTTCATTAAAATGTTACTATAAATACTAATCTATAGACGGGTGCATAAGAAAAAATTTTCCTGCTCCTATTTAATACTGAAACACAGAATTCATTACAGAAAGTTTTATTTTACAGAAATACTTTATGTAACATTTATTCTAAGAAGCAAGAGATTCTGTGGCTTCCATCTCAAGGTATGTAGCTGCCAAGAGAATCTCCCACCCTCATGAACGTTCATTCCACAGACAACGTGGGCAGGGTGTCGTCTCCCCAAAGGAATAGTCATCTATCTTCCAAGGAGTACAAACTGCTCATGTCTAGAATATTTTTTGTCTATAAGCGCTAACTTCTTGATATCTTAGGTTTTAAAACACCATACGTACTTTTCATCTGGCCGCAGAATGCTACAGTAAGAATCGGGGCGGTTTACAAAGAAGCCTGTTTTCTTCACCACACTTTCTGCAATCACGTTCAGGCGATCTAGAACATTACACAGCTTGCTGAGAGCAAGGAGGAAGAGTAAGAGAAGTGAGAATGGCCCGACTCTTAACATGCACCTATGTTTATACCCAAAGCCAAGGCTACAGTAATGGTACTTGGGAATGTAATTTTTAAATCTCTGGTCTGTACTCAATAGGCTCATTGTAAGAATTAATTTCTAGAATGCAAGGTGTACTCAATAACTAGCAAGATTTGGCACAAGAAGGGCCTGTAACTCAATAGCAATTGTTGCCAAGCCTTAAACTTGGCACATGGCATCTCCCAGCAAGAGCTTTTTCCAAAGCCTTTCACTCCCCAAGAGTGGAGTCAGTGAAGTCAACACACAGTCATGAAATGTGAAGACAGCACAATGCTCAGTGCGGCTGTTTGGGAAGAAAACACTGGGAAATACATTACTATGAACGGCACCAACCAGTAACCAGGCTTATACTCTGGGAAAGTGTGTGTGTGTGTGTGTGTGTGTGCACGTGCATGTATCTAACTATGTAAGATGATTCAGAGAAAAGTACAATGAGTCAAGTGCAAAACAACACAGTGACATTAAGAAAATGAGAGAGAGACCTTGATGTGAACCTAGTGTTTGTAGGACGCCCAGCAAATGAGTCAAAGGACAATGCAAGGTTAATGAGAGCTCCTTGGAAGAGATGAGTTTTGAATCAGAACTTGACGGTAAGAGAGGTGGGAAAGCACCCTGGTGGGTAGGGAGGAGGAGTGGAGGGAGAGGAAATAATAGGAACAAAGGGTCCAGAATTGGACCTCAGCTGCTACACTGGAGACAGAACCTGCTGGATAGCTTTGCAGGAGCAGAATAGCCCTGGGAATAAAGAAGGAGTTATTACATTCTGGAACCAACCAGATGTTGGGGCTTTCACATTACACCAAGGGGTCTGGATTTACTATAAACAGTCGGGAGTTAGTGCTGGTTCACCCACGAGTGAGAACGTCTGAAAGTGGCATCTGAGAAAGGAATTAAACAGGGAGACAGAATGAAATAGAAAGAAAAGGTAAAACTAACACCTTTGAGGAAAAGCAGCTGAGGAGAGGTGTTCTGAAGTCACTAGGATACTTCAAAGAGAATTTGCAAATGGAAAAAATGGTGGGCAGAGAGTTTGATCAATTAATTTAAGCCCTCTAATTATACACCAGCAGTTAAACAGCCCATTAAGCAGAATCACAAAGGAAAATAAGAGTGACTTTACGGGGGAGGTCGCTTCCTGCTATTCTCCATCACAAGAGGAAAACCTAACCAGACAAGACGAGCATCTGCTCACCTTTTGGTGTACTTGGCCATGTCCCACGGAATATAAATAATCGTGTGCTCGGGAGGCAAAAACTGGTTGAGGTAGGTCACAGCAGCTACAAGCTCTTCGCTCAGAATTCTTTCATGCTTCCTTTTTTCTCGTTCCTTTTCCAAAAATTAAACATCGTCAGTGTTCAAACTGCCTTAAATTGGAGGAACAGACTTTAAACATAACTTTGCTACTAAGGCAAGACAAAAAGATGAAGTGCTAAATATAAAAAAAAATGAAACCTACCTTATTAAAATTAAAGTAAATGCTAAGATATAAATATGCCACTGAATTACAATCAACAGATAATGAGCACTAAAGACTCGAGGAGATCAGATTTCTTCCTCGTAACCTCCTGCAGTCTCAAGTCCAGCTCACCCTACACAGACCTGTCCTACACCCTCCACACCCCACTGTGGTGAAGGAGAACTCCCCAAAGACCAGAAGAAAGGACCCCCAAGCCCCAGCCAGTTAAGGACCAGACAGAAATCAACTGGGCTTGGATGGATAATCCCCAAACTGGCAGAGTGGAGAGTGTTTTCATAGCCTTCATATGCTTTTAAACTTGACTCTCATAAAATCCCCTGGAGGTAGCCAAGGCAGCCTTGTCTTCGCCTTTCACACTGTGGCTGAAGGCACTGAAGCTGAGAGGCGTGACTGGGACTACATCTTAGCGGTCCACCTCCTCGCCTGCCTGCTGTAGCTCTGGAGAGACCGCACCGTCTCCCATTCAAGGGGGCTGGTGTGTTATTACTCAGCTGTGAGCTTGGAGCTCACTCTCTGCCTCCTACCAGCTCACTCGCTGCCTCCTGAATTCCTCATCTATAAAATGGGTAACAGCAGTACCTCTCTTAAAGGATTAATGTGAGGTTTAAAGGAGATGAAACATGGTAATTTCTTATCAGAGCATCTGACGCATGGTAAGTATTAATACAAAACAGACCATTTGTATTATTATTCTGATCAGGACTTTACTCAGAAACAAACATGCAAACAAAAAGTAACTCAGTAACAGACTATTATGGCATCAGGATAGGTCTATGCTGTTTTCAACCATGCTGGTTACTTTTCAACTGTCATGAATTTAATCAGATAATCACCAAGGAAACAAAAGAAAAATATCTATTTTGCATAACTGTATATATCAAACGGAGGAATTAGAGTTGATTAAGACCAGTGATAAATCAGTTTTAGATGAACAAATATTAGCTTATTTTTACATCTGAGAAAATTAAATTACATACCTGGAATTTTTCTCAAAAGTATTTTAAACCAACTAGAGAAACAAAAAGTTTGTGAATTTCTTATGTCAAATCTGACATTTAAGGAGATGCAGAAGTAAGGTTATTGCCATCAACTTGGGATCAACTCTATGCAAAGAGCATGCTTTATGCAGTCTGCCCACAGTGGATTTGTTACTGAATTGTTTAGTCGACTGCCTTTGGGTCATGGACTCGTTTAACAACCAGATGAAAATTTTATTATGCAAGTGAGTTTGTACATCACTTCAAAGGGTTCAGAGATCCTCCCAATAGGCGTCCAAGGCCCCCAGATTAAAGTCCTCTGATGGATAATGACATCAGACCCTTGGCTGGCTTCCTATTAATCCTGAGCAGCAGCACTGACAGTGTAAGGATTGCTGCAAAATTTTTGTCAAGCAGTGTCTCAAACTTACACACGGTGGGGAAGGGGGTGGGAAGGAGATAGTTCACATACAGGACCAAAGAGAAAAATCAAGAAAGGTATTCCACTTTTGACACTTCATACAGAGGCAGAACAAAGAGTGACTATCCCTTGGTATCTATACACACACACACACACACACACACACACACACTTTGACTAGTTAATATGTTAATATTCTTCCAAGTGAACTGAATAAACATCTTCTTCTATCCTATGAATAAAGTAACTGATGACAAAAACAATCAAACATTTTTTCTATTCTACAAAACAGCAACTTAATCTCCAAAGTATTTTCTCGTTATTGTCAGGATTTTTATGACAATGAAATAATAAACTACAATAATTTTAAAATCTGTTGACTGGCATTTAAATTTAAGAAGTAAATGTTCACTCAAGAAATCTGGGCAGGAACACTTTATAACCACATGTATCTGATATTATATTTTGAACCTGCATACTTAATAGAGAAATAGTTTATTTCATACATCATGAATCTCCATTTAACCATAGCTTTTAACTACACTAAAAGGACTCTAATATATGAAGAAAATTCACTAACTTAGGTTGACATTTATATTCTAGTGATAACTTTTTACTTTAGTGCTTCAGCAATAATTTATTTCTATACAAACAATATCTTATTGCCTATACATTTACTAGAAAATTGTTCATGAAGGTTCTTGTTAGTAGAGTGTTGCTTCTTGAATTATTTTATGTTTCTTATAGCTACTGTGTAATATCAGGCTGAGGCTATGGGTCATCCAGCTATTGTCTTATATTATTCTGAGTTGACAGCGAGAGAGATGAAATTTCTGAACTGATGTGAACAAAAGTCTAAAAAGTTATTTATTTAATACTTGATTTATTTTACAGAGTCCATCCTTGATTATTTTTATATTATATATAATAATATTACAGGAGTTTTGGGTGTTGGCAGTCATCTAATTGAAGCAGACCGATAATTTCCTAAGCCAAAGAGCGATAAAGAGAGAACTAAAGCTTCCTGCCTCGCTGTCCACAGCTCCCCTCATCACCTTCCTCCCCTGACACATACACACACACACACACACCGTATGCCACACACACCGTGCACCACACACACTGTACACCACACACACACACCTCCTTTGAATTTGTGCACTAAAGCTTCCTGCTTCACTGTCCACAGCTCCCCTCCTCATCACCTTCCTCCCCTCACACACACACACACACACACACACACACACACACACGTACACCACATATACACACACACAAACACACACAACTTTGAATTCATGCACTAAAGCTTCCTGCCTCACTGTCCACGGCTCCCTTCCTCATCACCTTCCTCCTCTGACACACACACACACCACACACAGACACACCCCGCTCCTTTGAACGCATGCACTTAGTGCTATGGTCCTCTCCCAGCAACTGGCTCACAGTTTGCATCCCTACCCCACGCTCCGCCTCCACTATGGCTAGGCCATCATTCCCACCCTCTCATCTCCAGCTCAAGCCATTCACCACAGGTAACTCCTCTGCCCTCACCATTTCTTATCCAGAACCTCTTTTATTTTCAGACAGTTTGTTTTAAACACCCCACCTCACAAGAACCCCAGTCCACTGACAGCTCTGCTTTCTCCACCACCCTCTCCATTATTCACCCTCCTCCAGCTCAGGTTTTGCAGTCCGCTTCAATTAGACAATTGCCAACACCCAAAACTCCTATGATCTGTCTTTTATGTCACACCTGTATGGCAAAACTAAATGAACCCAATTATTTACTTCCTCTGTGTGTCTGGGCTTCACTGATAGCTCAGCTGGTGAAGAATCTGCCTGCAATGCAAGAGACCCCGGTTCGATCCCTGGGTTGGGAAGATTCCCTGGAGAAGGGAAAGGCTACCCACTCCAGTATTCTCTCCTAAAGAATTCTATTGACTGTATAGTCCATGGGGTCGCAAAGAAGTCCATGGGGTCGCAAAGAGTCGGACATGACTGAGAGAATTTCACTTTCTGTGCTTATACCCATTCCCTAGCACTGCCAGGAAAAGTCAGGCAATAGCATGACTTAAAAAATCCTGGAATTTGCCCCCACCAACCTGGAATTTGCCCTTAGCATTGCC
This sequence comes from Bos mutus, assembly GCF_027580195.1. NCBI lineage: Eukaryota > Metazoa > Chordata > Mammalia > Artiodactyla > Bovidae > Bos > Bos mutus. The sequence goes on from NC_091625.1 coordinate 40,584,105, forward strand.
TGGAGGTCTCTGGTCAACCCACCTTCCCACATATATGAAGGCTGTGAAACTTCCACCACCCTCAAACTTCCGCTCTGAGCAGGTAACCTTCCCTCTGACCTTAAGGACAAGTTAAAGCCATCAGGAGGGAACGAAAGTGCATGTGGATGCATATACAACACACACACACACATACACACACACACACATACCCTTATGATTCTGTCCTCCCATTAAAATAACTCCTCCCTCCAGGTTTCAGATTTCCTTTCCTCTCAAGTACATGATGCCCCTGATCATCCCTTCTCTTTCCTGTATTCTCTCCTCTCCTTAAGGATCTCAAATGGCTCCTTCCCAAACACTTTTAAACACATCATTATGATCTCTTCAAGAAACAACAACCAGATGAAAACACCAACTCTTCCACATTTCTCACTAGGTGCTTCATTTTTCCAAGAGGATCCAACCAGTCCATCCTAAGGGAAATCAGTCCTATATATTCATTGGAAGGACTGATGCTGAGGCTGAAGCTCCAATACTTTGGTCACCTGATGCAAAGAACTGACTCACTGGAAAAGACCCTGATGCTGGGCAAGATTGAAGGCAGACAGAGGGAACGACAGAGGATGAGATGGTTGGATGGCATCACCAACTCGATGGACATGAGTTTGAGTGAGCTCCAGGAGTTGGTGATGGACAGGGAAGCCTGGGGTGTTGCGGTCCATGGGGTTAAAGAGTCGGACACAACTGAGCAACTGAACTGAACTGAGGGAAAAAGTCCTCCTGCAGCTCAGTCCAGGTCACTCAGTGCCCTGGTGCTGGGAACATAAATGAGCATATTTTCCATTTTCATCTTACCTGGCCCGTCAGCAGTCTTTGCTACAGTCAACTGCTTGCTTCCTTCACCACAAAACACGCCTTCTCTTAGCTGTCAGAGCACAGCACTCACCTGGTTTTCCTCCTACTTTCCCATCTGTCCTTCCTCTGACTCCTTTATGGATTCAGCCTGTTCTGCCTGGACATCAGGAGGCTGGAGGTTCTCAAGTCAAGACCAGGGGCTCTCCACTCTTCTCTCTCGGTACCCTCAGTTGGGCATCCTCTCCACACCCATGTCTTCAAATATTGCCAGGACTCAGATGGGCCATAATATCATATCTCAGCCCAGACCTCTCTCCTGAGCTTCCATCTCACACAGCGACCACCTACTTACCATCTCCTTTGATAGGACTCCATCCATCTCAAACCTCAACACATTCAAACCACACTCATCGCCTTCCCTCACAGTCTGTGTTCCCTGGCTCAGTGCCTGGCATCACCACCCATTCACCTGAGTGAGCCAGGAACCTGAGGATCAAGTCTCACCCCTCCCTCTCCCTCATCTCAGACCCAGCTCATCACTGGCTCTACTGCCTGTGTGCACTCCTCCCCACCTCTGCATTGCCACCCTAGCTGTGGCCAGTTACCCCTTTTCTGGATAATTATAACAGCCTATGGGGTCTTTCAACATCAACTTTAGTCTGTACCAATCCAATCGTTCTCTACGTTGAGATCAGGATAATTTTCTCAAAACAGAAATCTGATCACCATCTTCTCAACTCTACAAAACCTTCCACGGTTTTGGAAAGTCAAGATAAGACCTGACTCATTAACACACCCTACAAGGCTCTTCAAGTCTGGCATAACTACCTCTTCAGTCTCTTCTCACAACAGGCTCTCCTGCCTGCATTCTCTGGGACCCAGTCAGAGAGGCTTTTTCTTCCTCAAACGCATGTTCTGCCCTCCTTTCCCAGGGCCTTGCGCTTGCTGCTCTCTTTCCTCTTGGCCTTGTAAAGGCCTCTTCATTCAGAGGCGTTACACTGACTCATCACTTCTTCAGGGAAGACTTCTCTCCCAGAATCGTAACCCTGTTCTGGTACCTCTGCCTCACTTTACCATCTCCTGTTAGACTGTGAGCCCAGAGAAGACAGGGACTGTTTTTATGATTGCCTTGGGCACAAAGGAAACCTTCAAAACTGTTAAACAGTGGCTTCAAATAGACATAGGATTCCTTGGCTTCTAATTAAATTGAATTATGCTTATTATAATTGATGATCTCGGTTATCCAGGTCATACAGTCAGCAAAAACAAGACTGGGAGTGACTAGGACTCAGATCATGAACTCCTTATTGCAAAATTCAGACTTGAAGAAAGTAGGGAAAACTACTAGGTCATTCAAGTGTGACCTAAATCAAATCACTTACAGTAGAAGTGACAAATAGATTCAAGGGATTAGATCTGATAGAGTGCCTAAAGAACTATGGACAAAACTATGGACATAGGATTGTATAGGAGGTGGTGACCAAAACCATCACCAAGAAAAAGAAATGCAAAAAGGCAAAATGGTTGTCTGAGGAGGCCTTACAAAGAGCTAAGAAAAGAAGAGAAGCGAAAGGCAAAGGAGAAAAAGAAAGATACACCCATCTGAATGCAGAGTTTCAAAGAATAGCAAGGAGAGATGAGTCTTCTTAAGTGAACAATGCAAATAAAGGAAAACAATAGAATAGGAAAGACCAGCTATCTCTTCAAGAAAATTAGAGATATCAAGGGAACATTTTATGCAAAGATGGGCACAATAAAGGACAGAAACTATGAATAAAACAGAAGCAGAAGAAATTAAGAAGAGATGACAAAACACACAGGAGAGCTGTACAAAAAAATTCTTAATGACCCGGAAAACCACGATGGTGTGATCACTCACCTAGAACCAGACATCCTGGAGTGCAAAGTCAAGCAGGCCTTAGGAAGCATTACTATGAACAAAGCTAGTGGAGGTGATGGAATTCCAGCTGAGTTATTTCAAATCCTAAAAGATGATGCTGTTAAACTGCTGCACTCAATATGCCAACAAATTTGGAAAATCCAGCAGTGGCCACAGGACTGGAAAAGGTTCATTCCAAACCCAAAGAATAAAAATGCCAAAGAATGTTCAAACTACAATACAACTGTACTCATTTCACATGTTAGCAAGGTAATGCTCAAAATCCTTCAAGCTAGGTTTCAATAGTACATGAACCTAGACCTTTCAAATGTACAAGCTGGATTTAGAAAAGGCACAGGAACCAGAGATCAAATTGCCAACATCTGCTGGATCACAGGAAAATAAGGGAATTCCAGAAAAATATCTACTTCTGCTTTATTGACTATGCCAAAGCCTTTGACTGTGTGGGTCACAAACTGGAAAATATTAAAGAGATGGGAATACCACACCACCCTGCCTGCCTCCTAAGAAACCAGTATGTAGGTTAAGAAGCAACAGTTAGAACCAATTTCAAACTAGGAAAGGAGTACGTCAAGGCTGTATATTGTCATCCTGCTTATTTAACTTCTATGCAAAATACATCATGCGAAATGCCAGGCTGAATGAAGCTCAAGTTGTAATCAAGATGGCCAGGAGAAATATCAACAACCTCAGATATGCAAAAGACACCACCCTAATGGCAGAAAGTAAAGAAGAACTAAAGAGCCTCTTGATGAAGGTGAAAGACAAGAGTGAAAAAGCTGACTTAAAACTCAACAGTCTAAACACTAACATCATGGCATCTGGTCCCATTACTTCTTGGCAAATAAATGGGGAAAAAATTGAAACAGTGACAGACTTAATCTTTGGGGGCTCCAAAATCACTGCAGACAGTGACATCAGCCATAAAATTAAAAGATGCTTGTTCCTTGGAAGAAAAGCTTTGACAAACCTAGAGAGTGTATTAAAAAGCAGAGACATTACTTTGCTGACAAAGGTCTGTATACTCAAAGCTATGGTTTTTCCAGTAATCATGTACAGATGTGAGAAATGGACCATAAAGAAGGCTAAGCACTGAAAAGTTGATGCTTTTGAACTGTGGTGTTGAAGAAGACTCTTTAGAGTCCCTAGGACAGCAAGGAGATCAAACCAGTCAATCCTAAAGGGAATCAGTCCTGAATATTCATTGGAAGGACTGAAGCTGAAGCTCCAATACTTTGGCCACCTGATATGAAGAGCTGACTTTTGGACAAGACCCTGATGCTGGGAAAGACTGAAGACAGCGAAGGGGGTGACAAAGGAGAGATGATTGGATGCTATCACTGACAACAGACCTGAGTTTGAGCAAACTCTGGGAGATGGTGAAAGACTGGGAAGCCTGGTGTGCTGCAGTACATGGGGTCACAAAGAGTCAGACATGACCGAGTGACTGAACAACAACAACAAATACTTATTAACCAACTTGTCAGAATAATCTCAGATACTAGAAGGTGTTGGCCAACTGCCATAGGCATAATAAACAAAACACTTGCTTCTCATACTCAGGGTTTTCCTAGCCACAGAATGAGATTCCTCCATTTCATTTGGTTGCAACAGACACAGATACAATTTCCTACCTGGTCTCCTATACTCCGTGCCAGGCCTTTGACCTGGCTGCCTACTCATATACACAAGACATGCTGACCAGTGTTCTCTGACATGGAAGCACAGAAATATGAGACCAGGTCACCATGCTGTCCACCAGATTCCTGAGCCATAACTGCACCCCAATTTCTGAATCTAGTCTTTAGATCCTATTACCACATATTATCTTGCCCAGCTGATCTTCTGGATTGTCAAGGGAAGTTACTCTATCAAGGCTAGCCTGTGAGTGTTTGATCTCCATGCGTCCTTCTCCCAGATGTCCTGGAAACTGAGGCAGAATTTCACCCATACCTAGCTCACCCCAGGAAATTAGAAGACAGACATGCTCATTTCTCTTTTTCCTAGAAAACCCACCACAGAGTCTCTGAAGTTACCCAGGGAAGAGGCCACGTGGACTCTGAGGCCAAAGGACAGAGGTTCAGACAGTTCAGACACGGTGAGTCGTCACAGCACGATCAACCCACAACCCTCTCCTCCTTTAAAGCAGGCTAGTTAAGCCCCTTCATGTTGTCCAGTGTGATTGAATTTCATAAGCAAACAGAGAGCATGTCATACCTTCACTAAATTCAAGACGATGATGGGCGAGCCAAACCTCTGAAGCATCTGGTCAAAGTGAAGGGCAGCCACGTGGGCAAATGGATCTGCCTGATCCACTGGGAGGAAAAAACAAATAAGTACCAGAATGAAAATTATACAGTAAGAATAAAAGCAGCACAGGGTCTTGTTTCACTTTATAATGGTTATAGAAATGTAACTCAATTGATCTTCTGGTAGTTTCATGTCTCAAATTCCTCTTCAGTGCATCATTCTTCATATATTTATTGAATTTGAATGATTCTTACATTTCTGAATATAATTAATTATATTTACATATTTTAAAATATAAATAATTTTCTAGTGGCCAAAATTAAAAATGAAAGTATATAAAGCTGTTGCATAAAAAATACCAGTAGTCCTGATTCTAAATTATCTACTTTTCAGAACTAAAACTCCATGCTTTTATGAAATTTCTGTTGGCAGCAGTTTACTCTCTAATGTGGGTAAAGGAGAGTTACTACTGAAAAGACTGTTCCACTCACAGGTAATAGGTGGCTTAGGCATCATAGTTGAAATGTCCTGTGACCAGTATAAGGGAACTGATCCCCTAACTTGCACATAAGAAGAATAACTTCCTGCAGTAAAAGACATGACAGAAGCGTCGCAGAGCATTTGTTCAGTCTCCACTTCATTTGCAACATCACCCTGGAAAGAAAGGTGCATTTACAGGCGTTTTATATTCTCAGAATTTTTTCAGGGAAAAAAATGTCAAGTACAGAATGAAAATATAATTCCTATTCTTAGGCAATGGCACCCCACCCCAATTCCTATTCTTAGGATATTTTAAAAGAGGTAAGTGCTGATCAATATTTGATGCATATATTAAAAAAGGAAAATCATTAAGATACAATAAAGGAAGGCAATTAAAAATAGCAGAGAATAGACGAGGGAAAAATCAAATTAATAGCTAATAATACAGATAATAGAGTACAGAGAAGGAGAGAAAAGGAAAACAATTACAAGATATTACAGGAGATTAGTAAGACCAGTGAAATATAAAAATTCAATTCTGAAGACCAAGGAGGAATGAAAGGACAAAAAGTAAGATTCAAATAAAATGCCTGATGGACACAAGAAAAAAAACCTTGAGACAGCTTTACTTATAATGTATATGAGGATTTAACAAAGAATAATTTTAGAGGCATTAATAACGTGACTGTTTAATTACCCTTGCTATATCCAAAACTACATAACAGAGCTGCAAAACTCTATTCTTGTCCAGTTGCTCAGTCGTGTCCAACGCTTTGTGACCCCAAGGACTCCAGCTCGCCAGGCTTCCCTACCCATCACCAGCTCCCGGAGCTTGCACAAACTCATGTCCATTGAGTTGGTGATGTCATCCAACCACCTCATCCTCTGTCATCCCCTTCTCCTCCTGCCTTCAATTGTTCCCAGCATCAGGGTCTTTTCCAACGAGTCACTTCTTTGCATCAGGTGGCCAACTACTAGAGTTTCAGCTTCAGCATCAGTCTTCCAATGAATATGCAGGACTGATTTCCTCTGGGATTGACTGGTTTGATCTCCTTGCAGTCCAGGGGACTCTCAAGGGTCTTCTCCAACACCACAGTTCAAAAGCATCAATTCTTCAGCACTCAGCTTTCTTTATAGTCCAACTATCACATACATACATGACTACTGAAAAAACCATAGCTTTGACTATACGGACTTTTCTTGGCAAAATAACATCTCTGTTTTTTAGCACACTATCTAGGTTTGTCATAGCTTTTCTTCCAAGGAGCAAGCATCTCTTAATTTCATGGCTGCAGTCACCATATGCAATGATTTTGGAACCCAAGAAAATAAAGTCTATCACTGTTTCCATTCTTCTCCCATCTATTTGCCATGAAGTGATGGGACCAGATGCTATGCTCTTAGTGTTTTGACTGTTAAGTTTTAAGCCAACTTTTTCACTCTCCTCTTTCACTTTCATCAAGAGGCTCTTTAATTCCTCTTTGCTTTCTGCCATAAGGGTGGTGTCATATGCATATCTGTGGTTATTGATATTTCTCCCACAATCTTGATTTCAGCTTGTGCTTCATCCAGCCCGGCATTTTGCATGATATACTCTGCATATAAGTTAAATAAGCAGGGTGACAATATACAGCTTTGATGTACTCCTTTCCCAATTTGGAATCAGTCCATTGTTCCATATCCAGTTCTAACTGTTGCTTCTTGACCTGAATACAGGTTTCATAGGAGGCAGGTAAAGAGGTCTGGTATTCCCATCTCTTTAACAATTTTCCACAGTTTGTTGTGATTCACACAAAGGCTTGAGCATAGTCAATGAAGCCGAAATAGATGTTTTCCTGGAATTCTCTTGCTTTTTCTATGATCCAAAGCCTTTTCTAAATCCAGCTTGAACATCCGGAAGTTCTTAGTTCATGTACTGTTGAAGCCTTGCTTGGAGCATTTTGAGCATTACTTTGCTAGCGTGTGAAATGAGTGCAATTGTACAGCAGTTTGAACGTTCTTTGGCATTGGGATGAAAACTGATCTTTTTCAGTCCTGGGGCCACCGCTGAGTTTTCCTAATTTCTGACATATTGAGTGCGGCACTTTAACAGCATCATCTTTTAGGATTTGAAATAACTCAGCTGGAATTCCATCACCTTCACTAATTTTGTTCATTGTAATGCTTCTTAAGGCATACTTGACTTCACACTCTGATGTCTGGCTCTAGGTGAGTGATCACACCACTGTGGTTTTCTGGGTCACTAAGACCTCTTTTGGAGAATGGCAACCCACTCCAATACTCTTGCCTGGAAAATCCCATGGATGGAGGAGACTGGTGGGCTGCAGTCCATGGGGTCACGAAGAGTCAGACACTTACTGAGCAACTTCACTTTCACTTTTCACTCTCATGCATTGGAGAAGGAAATGGCAACCCACTCCAGTGTTCTTGCCTGGAGAATCCCAGGGATGGCAGAGCTTGGTAGGCTGCCATCTACGGGGTCACACAGAGTCAGACACGACAGAAGTAACTTAGCAGCAGCAGCAGCAGCAAGACCTCTTTTGTATAGTTCTTCTGTGTATTATTGCCACCTCTTCTTAATGTCTTCTGCTTCTGTTAGGTTCTTACCGTTTCTGTCCTTTATTGTGCCTATCTTTGCATGAAATGCTCCCTTCATATCTCTAATTTTCTTGAAGAGATCTCTAGTTTTCCCCATTCTATTGTTTTCCTCTATTTCTTTGCATTGTTCACTTATGAAGGCTTTCTTATTTCTCCTTGCTATTCTTTGGAACTCTGCATTCAGATGGGTACATCTTTTTTTCTTAAAGCGACAGTTATATCTATGTTCATTGTTGATATGATTTTAAGAACGAATGTTGCTATATTAAGGCAGGATCAAAACCCAATGTCTCACCCAGTCTATCTACTCGATCACACATCAGTGTAAGACTCCAGTTGTCTGTTGCAGAAAGAGACGAAACACTCAAAGCACGCTACATGACCAAAGGCAGAACAGATGAATATGTTGTTTTTTTCCTAGGGATGAGTGGAAGGAGTCTGTCTTGAGCCAAACTAAAGCAGAGGGAAGCGGGTAAAGGGTTTCCAGGCCTTGCTTTACTCAATTTTCTCATCAAGGATGCTTTTCCAAAGAGCGCTCCCCTCCATTTATTCCTTGGGTGGAGATGCTTTGCTATTTTAGTCTCTCCACTAAATATGTACTGCATTTTAAAATCTATTACAGAAATGGCTCATCCTCCAAAACATTAGACATTTTATAACTCCCTAAGGCACTGCATAACGCTATGATAGCTGATTTTTCAGAACATCTATACATTAGTCATATTCCTCACAAGTTTCAGAGGCTCTAGAGAATTCATTATTCTCTTGATAATGTCCCAAACTGAGATATTCCACTTTCTAAAATTCCACTTTGCTTTATCTGTCACCAGAGCTGAAATAAATAGTTAAATTGCCAGCAGGAATCTTACCTCACAGTTTGCACCTCTTTTGAGAAAACGGGTCCCAGCGAACTTACTGGATCTTCTAGCTATTAAAGTGACATACACAGGTCGCCCATAGATCAACAGCTCTTAGAAATCTAGTTAAAGCTGTTTAGCGCTCATGACCATCACACCCAACCAAGAGAATCATTCTGTGTTAAATATATTTTGTTCAGCAGGTTAAAGAACACCAAAAAGCTTCACCCAAGAAATGGAACAGCACTGGGTCTAACTGCTCTTTTGAAGTATGAAGGTATTAAGGTAAAACCAAACCTTACTAAAGAGTGGTTTCCATGAATTTCAGAGGAAATGGTAACCGGATGTAGGGTTATTGGTCAAGGGAAGACCTGTGGTCCCTCCTTGCAGCCAGGTAAGAATGTAAAAGGTACAATTAATCCTTCTTCATTCTTCAGAGACCATACACCTATCAAAGTGACCACCCTCCATTAACAGGGTGTTTAAATTATGAAGCAATAGCTAATTCTGAGGGAATGGAGTTAGCATAGTACTGTGAGAGCACCCAAATTTGTCACCTAATTGCAAAACTGAACACTGGGAACTGTATAACCAAAATAAAGTTTCAATTAATATTGTCACCTTAGTTAACTTTCTGAACCTCAGTTTCATCTTCTGTAAAATGGTGTAAGTGCAAAAAAAAAAGTAACCAATTTTATTAGGTGGTTGGGAAGACTGGGTTTGGTAATGTGCGCCTGGCTTGTAGCAAACATTCAATGAATAGCAATGACTGTTACCATCATATACATTCCAGAATTCATTAAATGCTTGTTAACTGGGAGACTGGATTCATCATTTCAACTAATGAGCTTTAAAATTATAATCTATGGTGCTATTTACTACTTTAAAGAAACAACCATTTATTGTACTTAATACATGCCAGGCCTGAGTTAGCTCTTGAGAAATAAAAGACAGTTTAGAATTACTTTTTAGAAACTGCCCTTAGAAACTGTAGCACCTTCTCTCTCTTTTTTTTTTTTTTTGGATCTGCAGTGGTTTTATTTTATTTTTTTTTAATGAAGGTGGTAGAAACTGTGTGTTTTTTCCAGTTTAATTCTACTTTTGGAAAAATATATAGTAATTTGGGGCCAAATCTCATTATTCGGTGAATGATCAAGCAGATAATACCACTCACTGGTTGAAAATGAGTATAAGGTAATGAGCCATTTTACGTGTAACACGTAAATCTCACCAAATTCATTCCAAAAGTCCTCTGCATCTTCATCTAGCCTCTCCTCACCCTCACTTGCCACAAAGGAAGCAAAACAGGTCCTCTCCAAGGCCAACCTCTCCAACTCTACCCTTTGACTCCCTGACTCCACTCCTGTCAATATTCTGGTGCAAGAAAGCACATTATTGGTTTATCACATTCACCCATTCAGTGGTCTCAAGACAACCACTCCTTTGAAGTGTTCACTCTAGGTTTTTAACTAACCTAAGACACAAGGAAGAATGTCAACCAGAAAGCATGCTAAGTGCACAAATGTTCTTCAGGATCTCTAAAAGGGGCAGGAAAAAACTTAACACCACTTCTAAAAAGTAGACATTGCCTTCTTAAGCCTCATAAGAACACATTCACTATACCTAGAAATCAAATAAAACAACAAATGATATTTATAAGATTGATTTACCAGCTTAATACCAAGCTCAACCTATGTCTATTTAATCTATTATGACTCTTCTCAATCCAGATCTTCATTACATTATGCCTGAACCACTGCAATCTTGTCCTAATGCATGTCCCTTGGTCTAGGGTGGATCAGATGGTAAAGAATCTACCAGCAATGCAGGAGACCCAGGTTTGATCCCTGGGTTGGGAAGATACCCTGCAGGAGGAAATGGCAATCCAGTCCAGTCTTGCCTGGAGAATTCCATGGACAGAGGAGCCTGGAGGGTTACAGTCCACAGGGTCACAAATAGTGGGACATTATGGAGTGACCAGCACACTTTGAAAATGGTTACCCACCCAAGCTTCCTAAGTACTAATTTGTATGTTACCATTTGAAAAAAACTTTCAAAAATTCTAGCACCAAACCGAAAGTCCTTCATCCGACCATCAAAGTAATCTGGTGACTGGCAGTCTGACTCCTCCCTAACCCATCTCCTTTCCACCCCATTGTGCCTCCCAGGCATTGTATACACAAACCACAAGTACACTCCCATAAATTTTTCCAACTCTACACTCACGATGCTTCCCCAGCCCACAGTCTCACTGCTGAGGCCTGCTTCTTGATCAAGTCAAGCCAAGTTCAACTCTTCCTATGAGCCTGGCCCCATCCTCCCCTCCGGTTAGCGATTCTGCTCCTGCTCTTAGGTAAGAATGACACTTACTACCCACAGCACTTTCTGTGCCCAGAACATTTTCTTCCTTGTTATTTACCTGTCTGTAGACATAATAGATCTGCATTCCTTTGTATTTCAACCACACAGAATGCATAATTATAATCTATCTGCAGGATGCACAGATAATTATAATGATTGTATAATTCACATACAGCTTTCTACAAATGTTATAGCATAAATTTAATAATATCTTAATGCTTTAAAAAAGGATACTTGACTGCCCACAGAATCCATGAATAATGTATAGCAGCCAGTCACGATGGACAGTATTTTTAATTATATCTAGAAGTTCGCCGTTCCACACGTACTTCATGTAAGGCTCACTAGAGATCCCAAATACACCTGAAAAAATAAGAGTTGGTATCAGGAAGATAAGGAAATTGGTTGACATTCAATTCATTTTTAAGCTCTTAAACTTTTGTTTTTTAATTTCAAAATGTCTGATAAATCTCACTGCTGTTTTCAGTGGATATAACTCATCTCACTGCCCAGAACACTGTGCTGATCCTGTACAAAGTTAAAGAAAAAACACATTTTTCTGATCTATGAGAGTTTTGAACCTAGAGAAAAGCAAGCAACTGGGAAATTAAGGACACACGTACAAATACATGAATGAGGCTGACAGCAGGAGCAGTGACTAGGAGCATGGCTCTGGTGTCACAGTGCTGGGTCCACATCAGAGCTCTGCCTCGCCAGCAGGGTGACAGGTGTGACCAAGAGGGTCACTTATTTCAGTGCCCTGTTTGCTCTTGCATGCCCCTTTCGTGTGATTGTTGTAAAGGCAAGTTGATAGTGCACATGAAATGCTCAGAACAAGTCTCGTGTCTTACTCATAATTCCATAAGTGGTAGTTATTACATCAAGCTTTTTTGATATGAGAAAATTAATTTCATCAAGCATCATTTCAGGATATCCAGATAAATTTACTAAATATCAGTAAGTTTTACAAAACTTATATAAAGTACAAAATAAGAAATAAGTATAAAAGCAATGGCTTAAAAGATTGTAACAGTTCTGCTTAGAGACAATCAATACTATTTTTCTTCTCAAAACATGTATGTTAAGAGTGTTTATATATACTCTGACAAATACCCTTTGGTTTTATTTATAAAAAGTAAGCCTTCTCTGCCCCTTCAATGACATTACATTGAGTATGAATAATGGAAAGGAGTCCTGTCTTTGTTACTTACCAGCTCTGTGACCTTTGGCAAGTTACATAACATCTCAGAACCTCAATTTTCTAAACTGTAAAATGATGATACCACTCACCTCAGAGATATAATCCAGATTAAAAAAATATATAATATATGCAAAGTGACTAACATGCTGCCTGACACGTTAGAGACTTTTTAAAAAATGTATTATTTTCCTTTTCTACCTACGCAGACAACTTTTGCCCTCACTTTCTCTTTCCTATCAGTTTCTCCCTGTGTAGTAGGAGAATAATGCGTCCCTTCCCCACAGAAAAATATCTATGTTCTAATCACTAGAGCCCATGAGTAAGTTATGTCATGTGGCAAGGAGAAATTAAAGCTGCAGATGGAATTAAGGTTGCTAATTAAGATGGGCAGACTATTCTGAATTGTCCAAGAGGGCCCACTGTAATCACGTGGGCATTGTGTGTTAAAGAGGGGAACGGGAGTGAGAGTGTCAGAGTGACGTCATGTGGGCAATCCTCGGCCAGCCATTGCTGGCTCTGAAGATGGAAAGGGCAAGGAAATGGCTTTTTCCTTAGGGTCTCAAGAAAGAAATGCAGCCTTACCAACACTCTAACTCTAGCCCACCAAGATCTCTTTTGGACTTTTGACTTCTGTAGGATAATAAATGTGTATAGTTTTAAGTCACTTAATTTGTGGAAATTTCTTACAGCAGTCATAAAAACCTAATACACAGTGTATTCATATCTATCAAGCAGAACTGCTCGAGCGATAGTAAAAAGTTAGGTAGATTTTGGAGTCTTAATTCAGATCTCAGTACAGATATTCAGATTCGCATGGGAGATGACACACACTGCATACTTACTAATGCTTTTAGCTTTTCTATCACTAAGCACAATATTTAGAAGAAATGATGTGACAAATACTCAGGTACACATTATCTTACCCTCCACCTGCCTCGAGTGGCACAGATCACAATTCAGATGAACCACAGCAAATTTCTGTGATCTAGATGTTTTGGGGTAGGGAGGGTGCACAGGGTTTTGCTTTAGCTCAAGTGACAGTCAGTCTAATAAATGAACAAGAGTCAAAGGCAATGAACAGAGATGGCATTCAGTTGAAGTAAGTCTCAGTCTTCTTAGAGTGGACCAGAACTTCTGGCAAAAGGCTAACAGAGCACAGCCTCTTCCTGAGTGTCCTGCAAGGACAAACCTTCTGGAACCTACCTTCGACCTCTGCACCCACATCTTCATCGCTGTCACAGAAGTGGCACTGAGGAAGGGACCCAAAGACACTACAGACTTTTCGTTTCCACAGTAAGGCCAATTCAGCTAAACTGTCTTAACTTTACGTTTGAAGCAATGCCTTCACAACATTCACTCTGGCAATGTCTCTGGCCTTAGAGTGCTAGACCAATCCCTAAATCTAGAGATAAAGGTATCCATTCTGCTGTGTGGCTGGTCAGTCCCAGATCCCCAGGGTCACCCTAGACCAGTCACACACAGGTCCTGCAGTAACCCCACAACAGTCCTGACAGAAGCAGGCTGTGGGAGGGACAGGTGGGTCAAACTGAGACCAATCATGTCAGAACAGCCTCTGACCTTCTGCAAGGGTTCCTCTGGACACTGGCCTTGTGATCTTAACCTCTAGGTCTCGGCCTCCTACTTATCATGTATTTATTTGAAAGCAGCATTACACCTCCTGAGTAGCTTTTTATGAGGATTAGAGATATGATACATAAATGTCTAGGCTGCAACAGGAAACCCAGGGTAACTTTTTTCTACAATTCAAGTTATACACAATTGGTCTCTATAAAGAAAAATAGGTGGTGGTGTGTATTCTTCAATATTTAAAAAGAAAATTCTCCAGCCAAAGACTAAAGTTGAATGAATTCCATAAAAGGTGCATAAAATTTTGCTAGAAAACATCAGCATACAATTTTCTGCCTTTCCCACAAATGAAATCAATTTGGTGATACATGATCTCTGGACTTCCCTGGTAGCTTAGGCAGTAAACAATCTGTCTGCAATGCAGGAGACCCAGGTTCAATTCCTGGGTCGGGAAGATCCCCTGGAGAAGGAAATGACAAGCCACTCAGGTATTCTTGCCTGGAGAATCCCATGGACAGAGGAGCCTGGCAGACTTAGCGACTAAACCACCACCATGATCTCTATAAAAATGAATTCATTTATATGAATTCATATATCTGAAGCAACTTCATGAAAAGACAAAGAACAAATAAGAAAGGAGAAATATGAAGGAAATGTGAGTGAATTTAATGAGATGCCGTTTCATAGATGTCACATTAACATATATTGGATGTGCTGAAAACCACCTACCGTTTCCACCCTGTGTAATCAATCCTTCATCTTCAAAGATGTCGAAACTTTCCTGGCGAGTCTGGGTGGTTTCTGACTTTAACATCTCCAGGGGCATTCGCAAGACTGTGAGATTATACTGAAGTGAGTGGGACAAATCATAGCTATAACTGAGAAGAGAAAGCTTAATAAGAATTAGAAAAGCAAAACATATTTCATAATCTTGGCTCCCAGAAGGAATTAAAACCTATGAACTAAATTAGTTAGCACCTAATTATGAACTGAATTATTAGCACCAACAACAGAAGCGATGTTGTTCAAATAAGCACCTTAAACATAGTAAATCATGAATATAATTGGAAATTTAAAAATCATTACATGACTTAGGCATTTGCATAACTAGAAATACACAATAAAATGTTAGTAACCTACATTCACTGATTTGCATATGCACTTTGTGCTTCACACTGAAATTAATCTAACTTCATAGTTTTGTATAACAAAGTCACACTTTTATATTTATCTAAATGGACTATTAAAAATGCTATAATATCCACTCTAATAGTATTATACAAGGTCTGTACTCTAGTTTACCTGAATGAAAATAATTATATTAATTACTAAAGGTGGCACCATAATTTATTTAGTAATAAAATAAGAATAAGTGAATAACACAAGCCACTAGAGTGATACATGTTTGAGAAGCATGTCATTAAAAAAATTATAAGTCTGTGCAAATAAAATTTATACAAAATCAACTTTTATAAGTATCTTAAGCTATATATTTTTAGCACAGAATTTCAGACAGTATCTAGAATTTCTTAAGTTATACAAATTTGAAAGTATTCTAGTCATACTTTAAAATAGTTACAACTTCAGATTCTCACACATTATTATTTCTTCTTTAGTTTATTAATATAATTTGAAATTGATTTTTATTTAATCTGTTAAATTTAAATCTACCACATTTTCTTGATAGAGCCATTAATTTTATTAGCATTTGATCTCAGAGAGATAAAAACTGTATTAAGAAGTTGGTTTCTCAATCCCATATGCAAGAGCATAAAAAAACCTTTGCAATAAATTTAACCAAAGAGGTAAAAGATCTATATACTGAAAATTATAAGACATGAATAAAATAAACGAATAAGACACAAATAAATGGAAAGGTATCCAGTGTTCATGGAGTGAGTGAAAGTCGCTCAGTCGTGTTCAACTCTTTGTGACCCCATGGACTATATAGTCCATGGAATTCTCCAGGCCAGAATACTAGATTGGGTAGCCTTTCCCTTCTCCAGGGGATCTTCCCAAGCCAGGGATCAAACCGAGATCTCCCACATTGCAGACAGATTCTTTACTAGCTGAGCCATAAGAGAAACCCAGTGTTCATGAAACAGAAGAATACTGTGTAAATAACCATACTACCCAAAGCCATCTACAGATTCAATACAATCTGTATCAAAATTCCAATTACATTTTCCACAGGAATAGAAAAAAACAATTCTAAAATTTGTATGGAACCACAGAAGACTCCTAATAGTCAAAGCACTCTTAAGAAAGAAGAACAAAGCTGGAGGTATCAAACTTCATCACAAAGTTACAGCATCAAAACAGCATGTTACAAGATAAAAAAGACACCTAGACCAATTGGAGAAGGAAATGGCAACCCACTCCAGTGTTCTTGCCTGGGAATCCCAGGGATGAGGGAGCCTGGTGGGCTGCCGTCTATGGGGTCGCACAGAGTCGGACACGACTGAAGTGACTTAGCAGCAGACCAATGGAACAGAATTGAGAGCCTGAAATAAAACCACTCGGATACAGTCAACTAAAAATTTGACCAGGCAGCCAAAAAGATGAATGGAGAAAGGATGGGCTTCCCTGGTGGCTCAGACAGTAAAGAATCTACCTCCAATACAATGCAGGAGACCCAGGTTTGATCCCCGGGTTGGAAAGATCCCCTGGAGAAGGGAATGGCCACCTGTTCCAGTATTCTTGCCTGGAGAATTCCATGAACAGTGTAGCTTGGCGGGCTACAGTCCATGGGGTCTCAATGAGTTGGACATGACTGAGCGACTGACAACCCCTTTTCCAAAAGACAAATGGAGAAAGGATAGTCTCTTCAATAAATGTATTAGGAAAACTGGACAACCACCTGCAGAAGAATGAAACTGGACCCCTGTCTTACACCACTCACAAAAATCCACTCAAAATGGATTAAAGACTTAAATGTAAGACCTGAAACTATAAACAAATAAAAGAAAACACAGGGAAAAGCTCCTTGACATTGGTCTTCACAAATATTATTTTTGGACATGATACCAAAAGTGCAAGCAACAAAAGCAAAAACAAATGAAACATCAAAATAAAACGCTTTGCACAGAGAAAGAGTGAGTGAGAAAATAAAGAGGCGACTTTTTGAATGGGAGGAAATATTCGCAAACCACCTAACTGTTAATGGGTTGACAGCCAAAATACATAAGGAACTCATACAACTCAACAACAAACAAATAATCCAATTTTAAAATGGGCAAACGACTTGAATAGACATTTCCCCAAAGAAGACACACAAATGGCCAATAAATGCATGAAAAGATGCTCACCATCACATTGGGAAATGCAAATCAAGACAACAATGAGATATCACTTCATACCTATTAGAATGGCTATTATTAAAACAAGAAACGGCAGGGTTGGCAAGGATGTGGAGAAAAGAGAACTCTTTGCACTGCTGGTGGGAACATAAATTGGTGCAGCCATTATGGAAAATAAAATAGCAGTTCCTTAAAAATTAAAAGCAGAACTACCATTGGATCCAGAAATCCCATTTCTGGTTATATATCCAAAAGAAAAAAGATCACCATCTCAAAGAGCTATCTGCACCCCCATGCTCACTGTAGAATTAATCAAAATACCCAGATGAGGCAACAACCACAAATGAACACATTAATAAATTAACAAAGGAACAGATAAATAAAATATAGGGTATATAAAAAAAATGGTAGTTGCCAGTGGCTGGGGGAAATGGAGAACTATCAGTCAAAGAGTACAAACTCTTAGCCATAAGATAAATAAGATCTGGTTATCTAACATACAGCATGGTAACTGTAATTACACCCATGGCAGATTCATGTTGATGTATGGCAAAACCAATACAATATTGTAAAGTAATTAGCCTCCAATTAAAATAAATAAATTTAAAACAAAACAAAACAAAAAAAAGAATGAAAAAAAAACAACAACACTGAATTATGTGCTTGAAATGTGTTAAGGCAGTAAATCAAGTGTTATCAGTACACACACACAAAAATCACAACTGTGTGATGGGATGAAGGTGTTAACTAACACTGTGGTAATCATTCTGTGATACATCCATGTATCTAGTCATCACATTGTACGACTTAAACTTACAGATGTCAGTAATATCTCAATAAAGCTGGGGGCGGGGTGAGAAACTGGGCTTTTACTTTTAACAATCAACTTCTCCTATTTAAAACAACTGATTTATCCTAGCTGAATCTTAATGTAATACAACCTTTTTTAAAGTCTTTAACCTCGTATTTTTTACTTATGGGATAACTTGATAAGAACTCAGTAGGAGAATGCAGATGAACTTGAAAACCATGAAGGAGAAATCCCTTCTAACAGCTGAGCTCCACTGAGCTTCAGTAATACCTCAGAGACTATAAACAATTAAGCAATAATGGCTGGAAAGCAAATGATGGAGACAAATACAATGGAGATATACTTTCAATAAACATTTGTGGAAGTGAAAATTATTTCTTTAGAAGCCCTTCACTATACTATTGCTAAATTAATTAACTTTCTTCAGTTTCACATCATGAAGACATAATCCACTCTACATAGTAAACGTTTTTATTTCATAAATAAATAAATGGTTAACTATATTAAGAGTTTAAAAATAAATTTAAAATAATGCAAAGCACCCTAACAGTACATAATGCCAACGGCTACAACACTCTGGGTCCTCTTAGTCCTACGACCCAAGTCCACTGATTGCGATTTTGTGTTCTACATTTTACCTTGGACGTTGTAAGTGACAGAATTCTCCATGCAGCACAATAACTTGCTATATACCTGGCCTACATATTGGTCACTTCAGTGATGGTATAACACTCTCCCAGGATGCTCTGCCATAATTTATTGCTTATTTTTCAATTCACCATATTTGGGTTGTCCCTGCATTGGTTGGTTTGCTTGTTTGGGCCACGATAGAGACGCTATCTGTAAAGCTGGTGCCTTTACAAACAGGGACTAATATTTTCCCTCCTGATTTATTTTCTTCAGATATATTTTCATACATACTTGATGCTACATTCCTCCCCAGGAAAATCATTAATTTACAATGCCAACAACAATATGTTGGTACTGCAAAAGTTCTCCCTATTTTGAGTTTATTTTTACCTTTTACTAGACTGTTAACTGAAAACTGTGAAACGGTTACAACTCTACATACAGACTTTTAAAAAATTTATTTATTTTAATTGGAGGATAATTACTTTACAATATTGCAATGCTTCTTGCCATACATTGACATGAGTCAACCACAGGTATACATGTGTCCCCCTCAACCCTGAATCCCCCTCCCACCTCCCTGTATATAGACAATGCAGATTTAATTTTTGTAATTCAAAATCACAAAATAAGCCATTACAGTGTATTGAGTAGAGATCCCTGTGCTATACGGTAAGTCCTTATTAGTTGTCTATTTTACATATAATAGGGTGTGTATGTCAATTCCAATCTCCCAATTTATTCCTCTCCTCACTTAACCTTAGCAATATAAGTTTGTTTTCTATATCTATGACCAATTCTTTGTAATGGCCTATATGGGAAAAGAATCTTAAAAAAAAACAGAGTAGATACACATATCCCCTCCCCCATACAGCTGACTCATGCTGTTGTACAGCAGAAACTAACACAATATTGTAGATCAACTATACTCCAATAAAAATTTTTTAAAATTTGCAGAAATAGACATGATTTTCAATATTTATTTTGTTAATG